>NC_134854.1:29502916-29825728 GCF_049852395.1 Peromyscus maniculatus bairdii
ATAATTCCTGCAACTGGAGCATGAGAACTTGAATTTCAGTGGAGTTTCTGCTGAGCATCCCATTTAGAAATGTTCACTTTAAATGAGACTAAGACATCTAAAACACAGAACCTAAAACTAGAAGAATCAGCAACTCTGATTTCCCAGAGAGGAACAGCAATGATTTGAAAGCATTATTCCTTTTGCAACAAAAGTTTTGGTACCATATATTCAACTTATTAAGAAAGCATAACTGTTGTTTACTTGGACAATTTTCTGAGCCAGAGGGTGCCCATATAGTCATTTCTAAGCTTGGACCTTCACAAATCTACCTGTGGCAGGTTATGGTTGTAGATAGCTTTAATTTCAGCACACAGGATGTGAGGACTTGTGAATTTCTGTGAGTTCAAAACCAGCTTGGTCTACACAGCCAATTTCAGACCAGACCAGGGCTACATAGTGAGTGAGACTTTACCTCCCCCCACCCACAAAGCATACTTAATTGGCCCTCTATATAGGAGCTTTTGTGTGGTATGGTATGCATCTCATGATTTTGCTGCCACAGATACCTTTCTGGTTTGGGGAGGGAAACTTACTCTACATGATATTTGGGAAGATCCAAATCAGAAGAACAAGTGTTCATCTTATGATAGTAATACTTGCTGAAGCACCGTCACAGGAGAAGCAGCTATATCTGGATTATACATTGATTCCAATTGAGACAGAAAAGATGCAATGTAAAAAAATTGCCACGAAGTTTGTAGTCACTTTTTTGAAGTGATGCAAACAGTGGTTCAATAGATCTGACTTGACTCCCAAGAGCTGATTGTGTGCATCTTTTTGCAATCTATATTCAGCCATGTTAGGTTGGTAAATTGAAGCTTATCATGGTGAAGCTATTAAAATCACAGAAATCAGGGATGTATCCTGAATAAACATGTGTTAAACATTTACTAATACTTCACTGTGCTTTGGGGAGCTGCGTTCTCTACTGTGAAAAATTTAGACATTTGCTAGAGTCTTAGTGGTTAGACCCTATACTGTTTGTGTCATGCATTGACTACTTCAAAGACAGTTACTGTTCATGACCCCTGAGTACCGAGACAGATAGCTAATGACACAGGCTGACTGATGTCACGTGCTCCAGAGTTATTTTATTCCTTATGTTAGTATTGCTCCTTTTGTGGTAGATGCTTTCAGATGCATGTTAACATTCAGTCTCCCAAAAGTGTGCACAGAGAAATGGACATACCTTTCTCTTAGACCCCCTTGTCTTCAAAGATTTCTTTTTCTATGTCCATGACTCAATATCCAACCAATTCATTATCATTTATAATGGTATAAATATTCATACTGCAGGCCTCTATTTTTCTGTGTATAGACTACAGGTCCCTTACACAGTCGAAAGATATTTCCTCTTCGAGTGATTTTCATAGACAGCTCTGGGTAAACTGTTGGGCAATGGCTCTTAACCTCTTTTTCTCTCCAGCTTGCACATTAAGATGTAGATCCATGAGTATGTTTGGCTCTTTGTTCCCAATGCTGTCTAGTCATAAGGTAGCCGCCTCACCATACAACCAAAGCTGTGAGGCAGAGGAGAGCAATCTCAATTGATTTCACCTGTTTGCAATCAGAGTCTTATGTGCCTGTGACTATCCCATATCTCACATGGTCATTCAACCATAGAAGGGACTCCTCTCAAGGCAAATCAGAACTCATGATGGGATACACTGGAGTATGGCTAATGGACACAGAAGCCACCCTCTGCCTTCCAATCCTATATTGCTATCTGGCCTTCTACATTAAGACCTTAAAGAACATTCAAGGCTACTTTTCAAGCAGTATTAAATTGATACTTCTGATGGTATGGCTCTGATTAATGATGCAGAGTAAATACATCGTGGAAAGAACATTCTATTTAATAAAGAGTTTTGAAAAACTGAAAATTCATTTTTAAAAATTAAATTCTACCTTTATAGCATACACAAAGTGACAAAATTATTACATTTTATGCATAAAACTGGAAAATGTAAAATTCCTAGGAGAAAGCACAACAGAGAAATTGATAGATATTTGCTTTGGCAATGATTCTGTAGACACTACACCAAATGCTTAGTCAACAAAGGAAAATTAGACATACAGGACTATGTCAAATTAAAACATATCTACATAGCAAAGGAAAGTCGACACAATGAAAAGGAAACCTGTAGAATGAAGGAAATATTTGCAAACCATGTATTAGATATTGGGTTAATATTTAATATCAGGCAAAATACGTTACCTGACTAAAATTCAGGCATTTGAGTAACTACTTTTTCCAAAAAAAGAAACCGAAATAGCCAAAGGCATGTGGAAACCCCAAAGTTCAACAACACTAGTGATCGTAGAAATACATATTAAAACCAAAATTAGGCATCATGTTCACTACAGTTAGATAAATCATGACAAGGATTCAGAGAGAAGGAACCTTTACACAATACTATGGGGAATGGAAATTAATGCAGCCATTATGGAAAGTATCATAGAAGTTTTCCCAAAAAGTAAAATATAAAAATAGACCTAATAATCTTCCTACTGGGTGGTATAGCCAAAGAAAATGAGGTTATTATGTCTAAGACATATTTGCAATCATGTGTCTACTGTTGCCTTATGCACAACACCCATGGTTTTGAGTCAGTTGAAGTAAAAAAAAGAAGTAGATGAACATAATAGTATTCAAAAATGTTAAATAAAGAAATCATACCATATGTGACAACAAGCACACGACTGGGGGACATTGCATTGAGTGACAGACAAATACATGTGACTTCACTCATGTGATTTCATTGCAGTTCATCTGGTAAATGAAGAGGATAAAGATGGTATCAGAGGTTACAGGAGTAGAGAATAAAGGGGAAGGAGATAAGTTGACCAATGGCTCAAAGTTATATTTAAATAAGATGAGCATTCTATGGTGCTATAGTACAGAATAGAGTGACTTACACAGTAGGGTGACTATAGTTATAGCGATGTGTGCTTTAAACCAGCCATAAGAGTGCAGGGTGTTGGTGGCAGCACTCACCTTTAATTCTGGCACTTAGGAGGCAGAGGCAGGCTGTTTTCTGAGTTTGAAGCCAGCCTGGCCTACAGAGTGAGTTTCAGGACAACTAGGACTCCATTGAGAAACCCTGTCTCAAAAAACCAAAACCCCCAAACAAAACAAAACAAACAAACAAAAAGAGCTATAAGAGAGAATTTTGAATGTTCTTGCCACAAAAGTAAGATTCATGTTTAAGGTAATGGTTCTATATTTATTCTGGTTTGATCATTACCCAATGCATACATGCATAAAAACATCATAAATGTACACAGTTACTTGTCAATAAAATAAAGATTCTATGGAGTCAACGAAATGTTTTCTTCACATTTCAACTTTTCTCATTGAATATACCTCTTAAATCAGAGAGTCTATTGAGTCATATGGCTCAAAAGACAATGCTCCTCATACTGAATTCTGGCCTGATTACATTCTCCTTTGGGCTAGCAACATCCTGTATAACACAGTAAATACACGGGAACAAAATATTCAATTGGCTCCTTTCAATCCTGTGGACTCCAGCCAGGAATTCTCCTTAATTGTGGGAGGGCTGATAATTTATTCTTTAGCGAGCATAAAGTGTTTCATGATCCAGACAATACAAAATATAAAACTTCACTGATTAAAAATCTTTTTTCAATTGGGTATATCTGTAAGGACTTCTAGTATATTTGTTGTAGAACTGACTTTAGTTGACTTAACATGCAAGTAATTGGTTTGATTGACCAAACTGATGGATTTTTTGGGCTATTTACATGCTATCAGGAATATATAGATTTACGAAAATTCTGAATTTATATAAATGTGGTAATTGCTTGAGACAATCTCCTGTTTGATTGACAAAGGGTAAACTGACTTAAGAGTTATCGTCATTTTTATGTAAATGTAAAACACTTCCTGATTGGTATAAAAAATTTCATCCTTGTAACAAATGGCAGTGGTTGTGTAGTTTCCTCCAATTGAAACAGTTTGCTCAGAAGGGATGCTCCTTAAGACACAGGAAATAAACAGCACTTATAATGATAAAGAAACACCCTCACAGGCCTCGGGAAGCTGCTGAAACTCACAAGACTGTATATAAACAATACCGATACCCCGGGAAATGAGATTCTCTGGTTGGCTGAACTGCCTCCAACTCATGCAGGTAACACCAAGCATGCAACCTGGGTTCACAGTCGCTCATGCTGGGAGAGTCTTCTCAGGGACATAGGTGCTTTGAAATCATCCATGCTTTCTGTATACACCTCACCCATACTCCTATAACTACAATAAACTCACTAACCTAGACAGATTAAGTCATTTATTTGGTTTGTCAATAGATTCCTATCTGGAAACAAAGACATTTTTTCATTTCTTCCCTAAAAAGTCAGACAACAGTAGTAACATGAAGCTTTTCTAATCAAAATTACACACACACACACACACACACACACACACACACACACACGATAACAGCAGTTAAATCACAAGCTGGTTGAGTTTGAAATTGCTGTCCATAATTGCTGCTATATATAAAAACCAAGATGGAAAATGATTATGATGGGTACCATCAGCCCTTACAGTTTAAATATTTAGCTGTTTCTGTCTGAAATGTAAATACAGCACTTTTTATTTAACATCTTGGCTGAGAGTGAAGTTTGTTTCAGAGGCCTCTAAGTGGCTTTCCTCAATATAAACACACATTCCTCAAAAACTGTAGAATCAGCATGAAATTCTTGTATCTGTATTATACATTCTATAACTCCTGTTATGCGCTCGTGGACCAAGGAATTAGCACAGATGTACTTGTGGACTCACTGAGCTCAGTTGAGACCTACAGATACTATAGTCTAGTATCCAGACTACATCCCCTTACTTGTGTCTCTTGGGACAAAACAGGATATTGCTTACTTAAGAGATGTGTGGTAGAAGCTGGAAGAGTCAACACTTCAATATGAACTCATTGTATTAAGAGCAATAAAACTTGCTTTTTTATCTCTTTTTGTTTAACAAACTTTTTTTCTGAATGTCTATAGATCACTTTGAGAAAATATTGGAAGAAATTTTAGGATCTATCGTTACTGCAGTGTTTCCTTCCTGGAGGTCTGCCTTGCCTTCAGAGTTCTGGATCTGAGAACCAGTTACCCTTGTGAACTCAGAAAGAGATGGTGAATCTTACTGCGGCAAATACCCTGAGCCTTTGAACATCCAACCTTTATCTCTTTGAACTAGTTGATCAATACACTTTTATGAGCTGAAGGACACTGAGTTCTCTTAACTAGTGTGCATCAGGCACCCTGCCTACCAGTCTGACTTTGCTTTCTTTGGGATAATTGTTTCCAGTTTGTTTCTGATGGTTAAGTGACACCATATGGCCTTTGCAACTTTGGAATTGTATCATTTCCATTGCTTTTAGGGAAAGCATTTGCATAACAGCATCTCCTACTGCTGTCTTTATAGAAGACAACCACCACTGAGATCTTAATAATGCTGGTGCTATTATCACAAACACATTACTTATCTTTCATGTAATTCTTGTATTCTCTATGCCCACTATATAAAGTATGGTCTGCTGGTGGGTTTCTGGCTCTAAGTAAGATGTTAATTCTAGTAAATCCACTATTCTCAGCTCTCTGAACTGTTTTTCTACCATTATTTAAGCCTGGTTATTATTTTTATTTTATGCCTTGTTTGTTCCATGCTTTCAAGGTTTATTATTTTCTAAAAATAATATTTCTATTAGTGGAAAAATTATAAAATATATTCTAGCCATCCTTATTTATATTCTCCTCTATCTCCTCCCAAATAACCCTCACCATCCCACTTTGAGTACTCTCGCTGTGTCTATGACTCTCTTTCTCTCTGTCTCAGTCTCTACCTCTTTCCCTCTGTTTATCTGTCTGTTAACCTATCCAGTCCAATTTTTGTTGCCTAACTACTCTTGGAGGTAGGGCCTGCCCTGGAGTGTAAACAACCCATCAGGGGTCAAATCATTAAAGAACAACTATTCCTCTCTCACCAGCTGTCAAATGCATATATAACATCAGCTAGTGATAGAATTTAATGTCTACCTCCCTCTCTCCATGCTAGGATTTTGTCTGGTTTGAGCTTGCACTACTCTTGAGAACACTGTCATAACAGCTGTGAGTTCATATATGCAGCTACTCTCTTGTGCATGGTAAATACTGCTTCCTTGAAGCTATCCACTAACTCTACCTCTTACAATCTTTCCACACCCTCTTCCACGAAGATTGATAGTCTCCTGGGGAGGGCTGTGATATGTACATCCCATTTAAGTCTGAACAGTCCACAGCCACTTACTCTCTGTGGAGCAGTTCTGGGTCTCTCTTTCCATCTGTTTTAAGAAGGAACATCACTGATGAGGGTTGAGAGATGCAGCAATCGGTGGGTATAGAGATAAACAATTATATTGTGGGGATTAACAAGGCAACTTCATGTAGTTAAAAGGGAGGTTTGTTTTGGGGTAGCTTACAGCCAGTAAAGGGATTGGTTACAGGATCCAGGAGAGGTGAGGTGCAGTCCGGCGGGGTTCTCTGGGGAACTCTGCTCTGTCTACCATCCAGCATCCAGGATCACGAAGAACCAAGAGGGCTGGCAAGTCTGGATCTAGGGTCCAGATCTAAAGGCCCCCGTCTCAGCCCCGCCCCAGGGACGGGTCATAGGTAGGTGTGGCAGTTACCAGAAGCATCACTAGGGGTAGTACTTCCAGGTCAAAGCTGGAACAGCTACCCACTACACAATTAGGAGTCAATTTAGTACTATGTCTATGAAACAGAGTAATAGTAGGAGGTTTCCCCACAGGATGTATGATCTATCTAGCCATAAATTCTTGGTCTGTTTATGAATGCCAGGTATGGGTTCTGTCTCATGGAGGTAGCCCTTAGATGCAACCAGGAAGTGGTTTGTTACTCGCATAACATTGGTGCAACTACTTTACCATTTGGATGTATTTTGCTAGGCCAGTCTTTATGGCAACTTGTAAGGTTCACAATGGGGTGAGAATCTTTTCTCTCCCAGCAGTGTGTATAACACCTTCCATCATGAAACCTGGATAGTATAAATGAAACTTTCAGATGAATATTGCCTTGATTTCTCCCTTTTCTATGACTCAAGTATGATATCTCTAGCAATAGGAACTTACTTTCTGGTTCTGGAAATTAATAATTTAAAAAAAGTACTGGAATGTTTGGGGTGTGTATGACCCCACTAGCCAACATCTCAAAATATGTAATCCTTTCCTGGTACTGGGATTTTTATTTGTTTGCTAGTATGTGGTATCTGGTTGGAGTATAGTCTTTCCACTGTAGGGTAACTCCATTTAAATGCTCTCGCTCTCTCTCTCTCTCTCTCTCTCTCTCTCTCTCTCTCTCTCTCTCTCGTCTTTTTCTTTAAAGCAAGCTTCCATAGTAGCAGATTTCCATATGGTGATTTTGAAAGGTCCTTAGTGTTAGTTATCCCGCCACTCTATTGCCCCCCTACCCTGCCATTTTAGCCCCACCCATTCAGTCCTTCCTAGTCTATTCTTCCTTTTCTTCCATTATGTTACTGCATTCTATGTTCTCTCTTGAGAGAGAGAACTCCTCCTCCCCATGCACCTTACTAGTTTGCTGACCTCTATGAGTGTTTCAAATGAAATACATATATCTAAACACACACACACACACACACACACACACACACACACACACACACACACGCACACACACACACACACAAAGCTAGCATTCATATGTGAGAGAAAACATGTGATCTTTGTTTGTCTGAGTCTGGGTTACATCATGCAGGATGATTTTCCTAGTTCCATACATTTACCTGTGAGTTTTAAACTTTTTCATTATGGATGAATATTATTCCAGTGTGTAAATGCACCACATATTCATTCATAAGTTGATGGACATACAGGGTGTTTCATTTCCTGACTATTGTGGATAGAGCAGCAATGAACATGTATGAACATCTCTATCATAAGATACAAAGTACTTTAGATGTATGTCCAAGAGTGATATAGCTACATCATGTGGCAGATTTATTTTCAGCTCTTTGAAAATGTGTATATAATTTTACAGTGTTGTTTTTCAAAGACATAGAAGTAACAATTCTAAAGAAATTTAACTCCTGAGGTTCAGGCAGTAACAACATTGAAACAAGACAAAATTTTATTTACTCATATAAAAGGCTAGAGCTATCAATACATACTAAGTCATATGTATGTACTAATATAAAGCTTTGTGACACATGTAACTTATTAATATTGCTTAAGTATAAATAAACATGAAGATCAAAGTGACCAATATGAATGCAACATAAAGTTTTACACATGTGATTTATTTTATACACTATAGTGGGGTTTTTGTTTTTTGTTTTTTGTTGTTATTGTTACTGGTTTTTGTTTTTTCAAGACAGGTTTTCTGTGTGTAGCCCTGGCTGTCTTGGAACTCAATTGTAGACCAGGATGGCCTAAATTCACAGAAATCTGCCTGCCTCTGTTTCCTGAGTGCTGGGATTAAAAGTGTGTGCCACCATTGCCCAGACATAGTTTTAAAAGCTAATTGTCATTTTCCCTCATCTTTGAGCTATGGTGTATTATTCCATATGGAAAACTGGTTATAGAAAATAAAAAAAAAAGATTGCCAAAATAGCTTCATGAATAAATGTGAGACATCTTATATTGTAGTTGCTGATGTAAAATTTGTCTAAAGTGTCTTAAATTTGAGCAAAATTAAGCAAGCTTAAATAGGTCTGTGTGTGTGTGTTACATAACCCTTTCACTTTATCAAAATAACTTTCTCTCCAATGTATTCCAATGTACTGTTGTGATGTTGATTGAAAGTCACTACTTTGTTCTGCCAAGGGACATTTGTTATCAAATGTAACACATGCTACTAAGAATTCAGTTGTCAAGGGTAAATAGACACCTATTTTTAAGCCATCGGCAAGTATGGACATCTTTTGGCATTGACTAAGGTGGACAGCACTCTTGTATAATTTTATCCATGGTCAGGGACAATTTATTTTTGTATTAAAACAGGCTGAAAAAGTAGTTTATTATTGGTTTTGAAAAGTAAAAGGTCATATCCCTTAATGGAAATTGACAATGAATGTTAAATAGGTCAGTTTTAAAGTTGGAGCACGAAGTCACAGTATGTCCTGAGAACTTTCAATCCATTCATGAGTCTCAGTAGAAACCTAACAAACAAAATTTACTTCACTTTCTATTGTAGGAAATATCACCATGCCTGTTATTCTCATAAGAGTGCCTTCATTTGTTCCTTGATTTAATGGTTTATGTTGCAACTTGCTTTCACTGAAGATGCCCTATGATTTGATTTTCCAAATGTAGAGATTTTAAAATTTATATTTTCCTGCCACAAAATGTTTTCTTCAAGGTTTTCTGATGTTAAATATAAAATCTGGTACTGGTTATAAACTGAGTTGTTGAGTTTGAGGTTGTTATCATTGGTGTTATACCCAAAACTGTGAATTTCACATCCCTATTGATGGCATTCTAAAGTTAATAGTCATACTCAGTTACTCCCTCCCAACACAAGAAGGAGATCACAAGACATTTCCATCTCTGATGCTTAGGCAGAAGCCAGTCACAGATGGTAAGAGAACATGATGTCCTAAGATTAGAATCAGGGTAATTCAGGTTCTCTCAAATGGAAAGAAATCAGTCCCCATCCTAAGGAACACAGACCAGACCTTCTGGAGAGCATACTAGAGAAGAAAAGTGCCTTAACAGTCACTTTGAAAGGAACTGGCTTGAGTTGACCTTGAAGCAGAGAATGAAGAAAGACTAGGAAGCCATGATGAGAAGGCACAGAGGTGTGTGGCCATATAAGGAGTCACAGCTCCAAGCAGAGATTCTTCTCTTTGCTGTTGTCGTTACCAACACTTTTTTCAATATTAAGGAATTTTTTATTCATTTTACATACCAATTACAGATCGCCCTCTCATCCCTCCTCTTGCTCCCCGCACCCAGGCCTTGCCCTGCAGCATATTGCTCATCCCCTCCGTCAAAAAGCTTAGGCCTCCCATGGAGAGTCAGCAAGCCTGGTATATTCAGTTGAGGAAGATCCAAGCTCGCCCCCCCCCCTCCCTGCATCAAGGCTGTGCAAGATGTCCCACCATAGATAATGGGCTCCAAAAAGCTTTGGTAGATCCTGATGCCACTGCCAGGGGCCTCTTAAACAGACCAAGTTACACAACTATCTCACTTATGCAGAGGGCCTAGTCCAGTCCCATGCAAGCTCCACAGCTGTTGGTCTAAAGTTCATGAGTTCCCACTAGTTTGGTTCAGTTGTCTCTGTAGAATTTCCCCTCACAGTCTTGATGCCCCTTGCTCATAGAATCCCTCTTCCCTCTCTTTGACTGGACTCCTGGAACTCAGCCTGGTTCTTGGCTGTGGATCTCTGCATCTCCTTCCATCAATTACTGGATGAAGGCTGTATGATGACAGTTAGGGTATTCAACAATCTGATTACTGGGATAGGCCAGCTCAGGTACAGATCATAAGGGAATGGGATGGTCAAGCTGGAACAGGGACAAAGTGGGAGAGTAATGAAAGAGATATCTTGATAGAAGGAGACATCATGGGGATAGGGAGAAACCTGGTGCTGGGGAAGTTACCAGGAATCCACAAGGATGACCCCAGCTTAGACTACTTTTCTCAATTATTGATCCACTGGAAGCTGGAAATTTATAGAACTGTACTATAATGTAATGAGTGAAATTATGCTTTGGTAAGCTTTATATAGTACTTGCTATGTAGTATGAATTTCATTAATTCCCAGCAAATTCATGGTATTAATAAAGTACTGGGATAAACAATGATTACTTCAACTGAACACAAACCATTAAAATTGTGAGTACCCATGAAGGGAAACCAGGACAGGAGCAGTCTTTCAACTGTGTTCTCTGTTCATCCTAGTTTTGATTATATTTTTTCAGTGATTTGCTTTCTATCTTCTAGTCCCTTCCTTAGGCCTCTGACCTTTTTCTCATTTGTAGAAGCCACTGTTTGTCTAACTGTGACATTATTTGTTGATTTATTCTTTCCTCAATCCTCCATTCTATGCATCGTGTGGTGAAGAGCCAATTTAGAAGATCCAGAGAAAATAAGAGAATTAGACACAACCAAAGACAATATTAAAAGGTAAACTGAATGTACAATGGTAGAATTACTGAGATTTTATTTATTACATACTAATGAGAGGAAAGGAGGAAAACTAAGTAGAGAGTTTCTGTAGTTTTGTTCCTAGAGGAGATAGTACATGATCTGTGTCTTAAGAAAAGTTTCTAATTTGTTGGAAAGGATGGAAATACATAAATGGATAGAGAATTGTGAAATGAGACAGAGCAATTTCAAATCCCTTGTGTTTGTGGATACTACAACTCAAACTTACCAGCCATTTAAACATACAGTGTTATGTAATGAAAACAGCTATACACTTAGTTAAGGTGGTGATCACACACGAATTCAGAGCTGCTGACACAATAGTTTGCAGTGTGAGCACAGGAAGTGTATCTAGCTGAAGAAGCTAGAGCTTGAGAGCTAGACAAACACTATGGGAAGGATATCATGGAAGCCAGTGTTTTGGAAGCCATCCCTAGCTCAGAACTCACTGTAATTCACTGAAGTAGAGAGAATACATGAGGAGAAAGGCATTGAAGGAGATTATGAGTTTACATTGGATTATATGTTCAATTGCCCATGACACAAAGAATAGATATCTCTTGCAATATGTACAAAGGATTTAAAATAATGAAGGTAAACAGTATCACCAAGGCTGAGCAGTGGTGGTGCACGCCTTTAATCCCAGCACTCGGGAAGCAGAGCCAGGCAGATCTCTGTGAGTTCAAGGCCAGCTTGGGCTACAGAGTGAGTTCCAGAAAAGGCACAAAGCTACACAGAGAAACCCTGTCTCGGAAACACACACACATACACACACACACACACACACACACACACACACACACACACACACACACACACACACACAAAACAGAAAACCAGTATCCCCAAAGCAGAGTTAATAAAAGGATACAATTTTAGAACAGAAATGAAATAAACAATTATTAACTTCTCAGTGAAGAGCGTTTGTGCCATGGATACCAAGAACAGTTTGGCAAAAATAATTTGCAGTGATCATATGACTGGTGTCAAATGCAAATGAAACCCAAACCCAAAATGCTGCCATCATAGATTTCCTCCATGTCTCTGTATGCTGCCTAGAACCACAAAATAATTCAAGTGAAGTTATTTGCGGCAACTTTATCTTTGGCAGAGATAATACAATCTTCTTTCATTTTAAATATCCTAGTATCAGATGAATTCATTGGACATAAAGGGGAAAAAATCTACCGTTCGAAGAATTCTGGCCCTGCATTTGGAGCCACAGTTTTTATTTCAAGCTGCAGACATTTGTGCTCTTGTTCTCCTCATGACAGTCATCCAGGTGACCTCAGAAGGTGATAGCTCTTGTGCACACTAGTTATTTTTAAATCAAAATGAGTTATAGATTGTGAGGGTCGAATTTAGTCACTGAAATAAATTTGAAAAAAAAAACAGATATATAAATGTGGGGGCGAATTTTTTAATTTATATGCTAATAGTAAGATGTTTATTATTAAATTATATTTGACTTTCCTGGTTTTATCACAATTTGAAGGTTATATGGCATAAAGAGAGAGAGAGTATGTATATATAAAGACTTTTATTATGTATATATTAACATTTATTATGTATATATTAACATATCTTTAAAGTAAATGAGTGGTACATTATTATTATTATGTAGTGTATACCACATACGTGTATGTGATAATTTCAATTTTTTATTGTTAATTTGTTCATTTCCTTAAAAAAATCATCATACTAGATCTATAAAAGTGTACTGCTTTATTGTGAGAAATGCTGAGGATGTCTGCAAATAACTCACCAACTATTTGAACATATTAGTGATATATTATTAAAACACCTATAGTCCTAAGTACAGTAGTCATCATACTGTTGATTCAAAACTGCAGACACCTAGTAGTTTGACTCTTTACCTCTGGAAAGACAAGATATTTAAGTCATATGGTAGATTTATTCTCAGCCTTTTGAGATTTCTCCACTTACTTCCATAGTGGCTGTACCAGGTTACAATTCCACCAACAGTGAGTGAGAGTTCCTTTTCCCCCCATATCACCTCCAACATTTATTGTCAATTATTTTTCTGATCTTTGGCATTCTGACAGGGGTGAGATGAAATATCAAAGATATTTTGAATTGTATTTTATTAATTGCTGGGGATGAACATTTTTTGAGATATTTCTTAGTTGTTGTCTTCTTTCCTCTTCCTTTTCCTCCTCCTCCTCCTCCTCCTCCTCCTCCTCCTCCTCCTCCTCCTCCTCCTCTTCCTCCTCCTCTTCTTCTTCTCCTGAGAACTCCCTGTTCAAGTCCTGGACCATTCTTCAAATGGGTCATTTTTTTTTTTTTTGCTTTCGAGTAGTTCCTATTGCCCTGATGTTAATCCTCTATCAGACTGGCACTGTAAACCTAAGTGCACACTAGTGGCATGCATACCATGGTTGTAATCAACAGTTCTCTAACTGGACCTAAAACCCACTCAACAAGAGAGAAATCATGCTAAGTACTCAGTGATAAAGAAGTCCTGGATATTTGAGGAGAATAAACAACCCATACCTTCCTAAACCAACATGATTCCTAACAACAATCTAAATATTTCTCCTTAAACCCACAGATCAGTGTACTCTTAATCACTCACCCAGGAAACTTCTCTTTGAAGGAGACAGAGATCATTACAAAAAAACCACAACCAATCAAAATGCAGAGTTTTATTGTACAGGATTCTTTTGGCTATCCTGGGTTTTTTGTTTTTCCATATGAAGTTGAGTATTATTCTTTCCAGGTCTGTGAAGAATTGTGTTGGCATTTTGATGGGGATTGCATTGAATCTGTAGATTGCTTTTGGTAAAATTGCCATTTTTACTATGTTGGTCCTGCCTATCCATGAGCATGGGAGATCTTTCCATTTTCTGACATCTTCTTCAATTTCTTTTTTCAGGGACTTAAAGTTCTTATCATATAGGTTCTTTATTTGCTTGGTTAGTGTTACCCCAAGGTATTTTATGTCATTTGTGGCTATTGTAAAGGGTGATGTATCTCTGATTTCCTTCTCAGCTTCTTTGTCCATTGTATATAGGAGGGCTACTGATTTTTTTTTTGAGTTTGTCTTGTATCCTGCTATGTTGCTGAAGGTGTTTATAAGCTTTATCAGCAGAGAAAAACAATGACATCATGAGGTTTGCAGGCAAATGAATGGATCTAGAAAAAATCATCCTGAGTGAGGTAACCCATACTCAGAAAGACAAATATGGTATGTACTCATGCATAGGAGGATACTAGATGTGGAACAAGGATGACTGGACTGCTACTCACATCACCAGTGAGGCTACCTGGAAAACAGGACCCCAAGAAAGACATGGGGATCACCCAATAATGGAGCAATGGCTGAGATCTACATGAACAACCTGGACATGAGTGGGAGCAATGAAGGGCAAGGGTCGAGGGAAAGAGAGCCTGTGGGAGTGGGAGATCCCAGTTGGATCAAGAACAGAGAGGGAGAACAAGGAATAGGAGACCATGGTAAATGAAGACCACATCAGAAAAGGAAGAAACAAAGTGCTAAAGAGGCCCACAGAAATCCACAAAGATACCCCCACAAAAGACTGCAGGCAATGGCCGAGAGACAGCCGGGACTGACCTACTCTGGTGATGGGATGGCCAAACACCCTAATAGTTGTGCCAGAAACCCCATCCAAGGACTGAGGAATCTAGATGCAGAGATCCATGGCTAGGCCCTGGGTGGAGCTCTGGGAGTCTAATTAGCAAGAAAGAGGAGGGTTTATATGAGCAAGAATTGTTGAAACCAAGGTTGGATAAAGCACAGGGACAAAGCCAAATGAATGGAAACACATGAACTATGAACCAAAGGTTGAGGGGCCCCCAACTGGATCAGGCCCTCTGAATAGGTGAGACAGTTGATTGGCTTGATCTGTTTGGGAGGCATCTAGGCAGTGGTACCAGATCCTGGGCTCATTGCATGAGTTAGCTGTTTGAAACCTGGGACTTATGCAAGGGACGCTTGGCTCAATCTGGGAGGAGGGGATTGGACCTGCCTGGACTGAGTCTATCAGGTCGATCTCAGTCCTCTGGGGAGGCCCTGCTCTGGAGGAGGTGGGAAAGGGGGGCGGCCTGGGGGGAAGGGGAGGGGGGCAGGAAGGGGAAGAACAAGGGAATCTGTGGCTGTTATGTAGAACTGAATAGTATTGTAAAATAAAATAAAATAATATAATATAATAAAAAAAATGCAGAGTTTTGGAACTCAACCCTAATGGGACATCTATAAAACACTTATGCACTGGAGGTTCAGAAAATGTCATGGAAGAGGGGGTGGAAAGATTGTAAAAGCCAGAGGATCAGGGACTTAGCTGTGAGATTGTGTCTCCTAGTAATGTCTGAAGCCACACCTGTATTTTTATTTGCAAATGATATGCCTGTATACATAAATGACCCTTAACCACTCTACCAGGAAACCTTGACAACTGATAAATGCCTTCAGCAAAGAAGCAGGATACAAAGCTAATATACAAAAACCGGTAGATTTCCTATATACAAATGACAAATAGTCTGAGAAACAACACTTTTCAAAATAGCACCCTCCCAACAAGAACGTAATTTGGATAACTAAAAAAGAAGGTGAAAAACTAATATAACAAAATCTTTAAGATATTGAAGAAAGAAATCAAAGCAGACATTGGAAATGTTTATGGTACTGGAAAATATTCTGTACGCAATCAGAAGAAAACAGTAAACTTGGACCCAGATGAAATCTTTGATCTGCGATGGTGACCTGCTTGCAAGATATTCTGGTGAAATAATGGTAGAAAAGTTGTGAGACTAACCAACCACTAACTGATTGTATTTAATTACCTCTCCCTGAGAAGAAATCCATGCCTGATACTGCTCGAATGGCCTAGAATCTGAGATTAGATAGGTAACAGACATAGGCAAAAACAGATACTTTTGTTCTGCTAAAGGAATATAACAATAAAATAACCCCTAACAACATTTTGCTATACTTACAAATCAATGTCCTGCTCAGCCATCATCAAAGAAGCTTCCTCCTACAGTAGATGGGAACAGATATAGAGACCCACAACTGGACAAAATGCAGAGAGTGAGAGACCTTAGAAGCCTCAGTTCTAAATGGCATGCCTCCATCACATCCATCCCCTTAGGGCTCAGAGAATTCCACTGAAGGAGAAGGATGGAGAAAGATTATAAGAGCAAGTCGGGATAAAAATCCAAGGAAATAAGGCCTTCTAGTCACAATAGAGCCTATGTACAGATGAACCTAACAGAAACTGTGAGAGCATACACAGGCCTGCACATGTCTAAACCAGACAGGGTCTCACCACCGAGAGGGGCACTAGACATGAGCCCCTAATCCAAAAGTTATCTCCAAATGATAACCACCCACCCAAATAGTGAAATATGGAGGACATTGAGGAACATGCCAAACTATACAAGGAAAAGCCCATGATGCCTCACTCCTACACAAAGAACAACGGGTAGCTGGGGAATGCTGAGAAGAGGAGAAATAATTTTCTCCAGGGAAGAATACACCAATTAGCTGTCCATTGCCAAATGGTCATCCCTGAAAACATACATTTCAGTAACATTATACAGACTGATCAGGATATATTTAGGAGTGTGTACGTGTGCGTGCGCATGTGCATATATACATGTATGTAATATCAGTTAATGAATAAAGAGGTCCAACCATAGGCCACACTGCCAAATGACCATGTAGGCTACCTGTAGACCTTTTCCATTCACTCTGTTACCCCAGGTCCAGTTCTCAGGGTCACCCCTAGAGCTGCAACAGACCATCTCCCTTGGCATCCCCTTCCCCAGCATTCAAAACCAGCAAGCATTTCCCATGAACATACCCCAAGTAGGCCAGTAAAAGAGGTAACACACAGCCAACACACTCTCTGAAAATCCAGAGAGGAAACAGAAACCAAGGGAAAAAATACCCACCAAACAAAGACAAACCCAGAAATCGGCACCTAGACCTATAATCACCCTTAACCCAGATGCCTAGATGCCAGCACAAGAATCAATAGCAGCTGGTGCAATATGTTTCCACTAGAGCCCAGCTGTCCTACAGCAGCAAGCCATGAATATTCCAACATAGCTGAAGCACAAAAGCATGAGGAAAAGACCTTGAAAACAACTATATGAGACGATAGTAGTCCTTAAAGAGGAAATTAATAAATTCCTTAAAGAAATCCAGGAAAACACAAACAAAAATTGGAGAAAATGAATATACTCCTTGAGCAAAGCCAGGAAAACACAAACAATTGGAGAAAATGACTAAATCCCAGGAAGAAAGCCAAGAAAAAATAAACAGTTGAAGGAAGAAAAAAAACTGCTCAAGACCTGAAAATGGAAATAGAAGCTGTGGTGGTTTGATAGAAAATGCCCCCCAAAGGGAGTGGCACTGTTAGGAGTTGTGACCTTGTGGAATAGGTGTGGTGTTGTTGGAGGAAGTATGTCACTGTGGAGGTGGGCTTTGAGTCTCATATTTACTCAAAATACCACTCAACGTCACAGTCTATTTCCTGTTGTCTTCTGATCAAGATGCAGCCAGCACCATGTCTGCGTGCATGCTGCCATGCTCCCTCCCATCATGATAATGGACTGAACCTCTGAACTGTAACCCACCCAATTAAGTGTTTCCCTTTGTAAGAGTTCCCATGGTCATGGTGTCTCTTCACAGCAATAGAAACCCTAACAAAGAAAGAAGCAATAAAGAAAATACAAACTGAAGGAATTCTGGAATTGAAAAATTTAGGAATGTGAGTAAGAACTACAGAGGCAAGCTTCACCAGCAGAATAAAAGAGATGGAAGAGAGAATCTCACCCATTGAAGATACAATAGAAGAAATGGATACACCAATCAAAGAAAATGTTAAATCTGAAAAATTCCTGACACAGAATGTTCAGGAAATGTGGGACCTATGAAAACATAAAACCTAAGAATAATAGGACTAGAAGGAGAAAATTCCCAATTCAAAAGCCCAGAAAATATTTTCAACAAAATCATAGAAGAAAATTTCCCCAACCTAGAGAATGAGATTCCTATAAATGTACAAGAAACATACAGGACACCAAATAGATAGAACCAGAAAAGAAAACCACCTCTCCACAAAATCAAAACACTAAACATACAGAACAAAGAAAAAACTATTAAAAGCTTCAAGGGAAAAAGGTCAAGTAACACATAAAGGTAGACCTATTAGAATTACACCTGACTTCTTGATAGAACGTCTAAAAGTCAGAATGACATAGACAGATGTGCTACAGAATCTAAGAGAGTACAGATGCCAGCCCAGATTACTATACCCAGTACAACTTTCAATCACCATAATAAAGTTAAATTTAAGCAATATCTATCTACAAATCCAGTCCTACAGAAGCTGTTAGAAGGAAAAATCCAAATTAAGGAAGTGAATACATTTGTGAAAACACAGGAAGTAAATAATCTCACATTAGCAAAACCAAAAGAAAGGAACTACACCACACACACACACACACACACACACACACACACACACACACACACACTGCCACCACCATCACCAACAGCAATAAAATAATGGCAATTAACAATCATTGGTCATTGATATCTCTCAGTATCAGTGGCCTCAATTCCCAATAAAAAGATAGGAACTAGTAGAATGGATACAAAAACAGGATCCATCCTTGCTGTGGAACAATCCTTTTCTACATGATGAATATGTATTACTCACATTCATTAATAAAAAGCTGACAAGCCAGTAGTTGGACAGGAAGTTAGGTGGGAAATCCAAATGAGGATGATGGGAAGGAGGGCAGAGTCAGGAGTTTTCAGCCAGACATAGAGGAAGCAAGATGAGAATGTCATACTTAGAAAAGGTACCAAGCCATGTGGCTAAACATGGATAAGAATTATCGGTTAATTTAAGTATAGGAGCTAGTTAGTAATAAGCCTGAGCTACCAGCCAAGCATTTATAATTAACACAGCCTCTGAGTGATTATTTGAAAACAGCTGTGGTATGGGGCAGTACAGAAAGAAGCCATTTACACATCCTTTTGATGCATACAAGAAACAAACCTCAACATCAAGGACAGATATTATCTCAGAGTAAAGGGTTAGAAAAAGATATTAAAAGTAATGGACCTAAGAAGCAAACTGGTATAGCCATTTTCATATCTCACAAAATAGACTTCAAACCAATTTAATATATATCACTCTGGTATATTTTGTCAAAAAGCTATAAAGTAATGGAGGGCAAAAGTCAGCTTTCTTTACCCTGGTCTGATGTAAGTCAATTTTGCTAGAATATTGTTGTCACCTCATTTTTTTTTTTTTTTTTTTTTTTTTGGTTTTTTGAGACAGGGTTTCTCTGTGTAGCTTTGCGCCTTTCCTGGAACTCACTTGGTAGCCCAGGCTGGCCTCGAACTCACAGAGATCCGCCTGCCTCCTCCTCCCAAGTGCTGGGATTAAAGGTGTACGCCACCACCGTCCGGCTGTCACCTCATTTTTACTTGTTTGTGGATATGTGACCCATCTCTACATATTTTAAAATTTGTAAAACTAAGTTGGCTTTGCAACTTTTCATTTCTCTACTGCCAGGGAATTATTCCTGGTTGGATTTCCTCATAAGGGGATGATGCCCTCTTAGGTTCCAGAGAACTAAAGTCTACCACCAGGACTAATTGTTTGGTAATGGGAATTTATGTGTGTGTGTGTGTGTGTGTGTGTGTGTGTGTGTGTGTGTGTGTGTGTGTATTACTGTTCTTATTATGTTCTATATCTTTAAGGGAAAGTCAAGTTTGAATTTGAACTTTTCAACCTAAAATATAAAGCTAATATGCTATCTCCAATTCTGCCAAAGAGCTTTAAACTGTTTAGGCTCACATTTAATGAAAACTGTAGCTATCATGAGTGTGTCTCAGTGCAAATGGCATTTGCTGTAACAATCTATGTGGTAAGTGGAAGACACATTCATGTCTGAGCATGAGATAACCACTTTGTAGGTAGAGAAGGATAAAAGCTTATATTAGATTCTGTAAAACTTGGGTTAAATCAGCTCTTATTCTACTTCTTACTCAATGTTAAGTCAAAATTTTCTAAATATATTTACATATCAGGTATAAAGGATATGGTTGTAGTATTAATTGGTTTTCAGGGTAAGAAGTTTAAAGAATAAACCTAAAGCTGTAAACATGTTAAGAGAGACTAACTTTGTTTAATGCTTATGCTTTAAATCATTAGCTTCTAATACCTAACTTGATTTATTTTTTTAATTTATTTTTATTTTTTTGGTTTTTTTTTTTTTTTTTTTTTTTTTTTTTTTTTTGAGACAGGGTTTCTCTGTGTAGCTTTGTGCCTTTCCTGGAACTCACTTGGTAGACCAGGCTGGCCTCGAACTCACAGAGATCCGCCTGTCTCTGCCTCCCGAGTGCTGGGATTAAAGGCGTGCGCCACCACCGCCTGGTTAAACCTAATTTTATTTTTGTATCAAGTTTAGTCTGTTCAATACACTTGAGTAACAATTTCTGAATTCATTAATTAGCTCTAGTGAATCCAAACTATGCAATTCTTTTTTAATAAAAAGATTGAAAAAATCTATTTCATAAGTGAAAAAAATTGAATTAATGAGCATATATTGGGTTATAAGATTCCAATAGACTTTCTAAAATCCAAGTGAGATTCTCTGTTTTCCCTGAGTGCTTTTCTTTCCTGCTCAATAAAATTTGGAATAATACTTCCGGGATCCTTTCCTCCTACCAGTTGCCTTGTCCATCCTTAATATAAGAGGATATGCCTAGTCTCACTGCAACTTGATATGCCATGGCTGGTAGATATCCATGGGATACCTGCCCTTTTCTGAAGAGAAGTGGAGATGGAGTGGTTATGGTGTGGGATGTAGAGACCAACAGAGGTTTCCTAATGAGACTTATTCAGGGTCTGAGAATCTGAGCTTGCTTTACCCAGCATGACTGCATAAGGTGATAATTTGACCACGGGTGTGGTTACCAGGTGTTTGAAAGGGTCTACACTTTGCTGTGCAGTATGCTTTGATCTAGCAACTGTGTTTTGCCCTGCCCCTGGGCATTGTTATAAAAAGCCCTTTTGAAGAGACAGAAGAGGCCGGTGGACTTTGATCCAGGTCCTCCTGAAGTTATCCTGTGTTTCTGTCTGTCTCCTCTCCACTATCTTTCCATCTAAAAGTTTCTTATTCCTCTCTCCTCCTCATAGGAACCCTTTAAAAGGTAGGAGCTGGCCTCCCACAGCGGAGCTAGGGGAGTTGTGAGAGAGGAACTTGGGGAAAAGGAGGGAGGAGAAAAGGGGAAGCTGCAGTTAGGATGTAAAAACAAGATAATAAATAAAATTTTTTCACAATATGTCAGAAAATAAAGATTTTAAAATTATGCTTTTTTTTCTGCAAAAAAAATCTTTTTGAATAATACATATTCACACTTGTACCCAAAATAATACTAATGATTATTTTATAGACACAGTATACTTTTTTCTCTTGAACTAAATAATAGTTGTTGCTTTTTCTTTCTTTTTTGATATTGAATCATAAAAATGTGAAAGGAAATATTTTACACCTCTCCCTCCCCTTCTTCCCTCTTCTTTCTCTTTCTCTGTCTCCTGGCTAGAAAAATATAGCTTGATTCTGTCTGTCTGATGAGCAGGACTTTACATGATCATGAAATCATTATGAAACTATAAAACCTTGGCAAAATAAAATATATGTGCAAAAGGAAATAAGTCTAAGGATGGCAAAATTTGGCAGTCTTTAAAGGAACAAAAAATATAGAAAATAAAAAGGAAGCAATAAAATATACTCGAGGATATAACACTGCTGTGATATTTCTTGCACATCTGGAGAGTATAATTTAGAAGTAATCACTTACTGAGGATTTTAATGGCAGCAAGTATTGTTGGATGCTTTCTAGAACTTTAATTTACAGGATTATTTGCTTCCAGTTCCATTTTAGTTGTAACAGATATCATTGTTTTGGGTAATAATGTGCTTTTGTGGGTCATGATTTTGCTTGCAACTTTTGTGAACACAAGATAAAAGTTTTTTGTGCTGTGGTAAATATTGATCATTTTTTTTAAATCTTGAGCTAATTAGCCACTGCCCGGCTACTATCTATATTTTAACTTATCAATCACTTCATTGGAGAAATATAAATTTATCATTGTACATAAGGACATGAGAATATAAAATACTGTTTCATTGCATACTAAAGCTGTATGCAGATCTGAGGAATCATAATGATGTTAGATTGGGGGGTGAGCTGTATTTTCCAGGATTGGAACTGCTGAGTTTTTAGTGATTCTTCAGTTTCTGTGCTTATCTGTCACATTCAAACTTTAGTAGATCGTATTAGTCTCTGTTTTTAGATACAAAATAGATCATTTTTGACATAAACAAAAACTAATGTGTGAGAAATTCTCATTGTGCAATTAAAGCCATTTTTATTGAATTAAAGTTTGTTGGGCAGGAGAGTCCTCACAATATGCTTTAAAGTCTATTGAGTAAACCATCAGCTGTGGTTGATGCTGAGCCTAACTGCATCACAGTTGAGCAGACAGACTGGGTTCAACTGAAATGCAGTTCTCTCTGAAGAACTATGTCATTACTGTAATGTGCTAAATGTGCTCAGATATGAAAGAGTCCATTTTAAGCAAGATTAAATGCCTCATAATGACTTTGGAATATTCCTTTCATAATATATTAGTCAGTCCCAGGCACAAGCGAGTATGTCACCCCGACTACCTTGGTCTCTGTTCATGAAAATGTTCTAGAGGATCCTCTGTAATGGAAACTAATTGAAGTGTGATGTTTTTTAAAAAAAATCTTATTTTCTTTATTGTTATCCTGTCTATATACTCATTTTCTCCTCTACATTACATTCAGAATGAAAGACATTCATTATCCCTAAGTGGGCCATTATGAATTGATTGTCTTTTACTTCTTCCAGATCAATAGAGCACTCTGCATATTTTCCTCCACTAAATCATAGCGTTTCATAGGCTTGCAGGATCAGATAAGTCTATTTTCTAGCAACGAAAGTGACAGTGCTTCAACATACATTACTTGTCATCTGATTTGGGTATTTTAATAAATTATTCAACAAAGAAGAAATTTGTCTTCTTTGCTTTCTTGATCACAACAGGAATTTGCTTCTGTTCAATCCTATGTTCATCAATGTTGCTCATTGCCATTTACATGAAAGCATATAGAATGGTTTGCAGATAACTTTGATAGCTTAGATAGCAAGCTAATTGCTACTAGAACTAAAATTGATCCCTGATTCTTATGTTTTAACCATATTTCAGAAATTATGTTTAGAAATTATTCATTATTATTCACAGACTGTCTTGGTTTCTAACTGTGGTTAGAAAATTGTATTTTTCTTCTGAGTAAAATTCATTATAAGGTTTGTAACTAATGTTGGTGCTAATTTTAATCTCCAGAATAAATTTCTCTTTACTTGGAAACTATATTAACATACATTCTGGAATTTTAATGTATCTAACATCCCCCTTCACAGCACACACACACACACACACACACACACACACACACACACACACACACTTTGAACTAGTGAGGAGAATCAAGCCAGGAAATTAACTCAGGCTTTCAGACTGTGTGCACTATTTATATGATTATGCAATGAGCTATTACAATTCTGGGTCCCATTCCCTTTCCTTATTCCCTAAAAAGAAATAATTAAAAAGTGGGGAAAAGAAATCAGAAAGACTGATAGCCATGGATTACCATTTTGTGTTGCTTTAAACTGCAAATTCACATCCTCATTTGAGTTTCCTCCACCAGAGCCACTTGGGAAATATGAAATGCTAGATCTGTTTTTCTAAGACACAATGTACTGAAACAAATATAGACACATGTTGTGTGGACTAGATGATGACAGGTAAATACGTTTTTTTCTTTTAAGTTAAACAAATTCACTTGGGAGTTAAAGTTAAGACTAATCTGTGATAACATTTAAATCATACTGAGTTTCCAACAGTATAAAAAACTGCAGGATGAAAAGAAAATAAATCTTGGAGATGTGAAATTCAGAATGTCAAATTTCACAGATTTGGAAAATTATTAGTTTTCAAAAGTAGTTCCTTAATAAAAACAAGAACAGTGAAAACTTAAATGTCTACAACATGATGTTTTAAATTAAAAACTCATACCTAATATCAAAGCAAAGCTTTCTGTCAAGAAATAATGGTGCTTTCTTTACCAAATGGGCTACTCTTGATTACTTTAGAGATTTCTTTTTAAAACATATAAGAACAACAACAAAAAAAAAAAAAACAACAGCAACAACAAAACAAATATTAAAACAAGTTTACTATACTATTTCTTTCTTTAATTATTGCTTATGAATTAATTATAAGTTCTCATGATATAAGACTGGATTAAAAGTCAGGAGTATTATTTTAATTCATGTGCCATTGAAAGCATAATGAAAATTTCAGATAAATATATAACATAACTTCCTAGGTTATCAGAAAGCAATTGAGCTTTGTCTCTAGCTGATGACCCAATATCAGCGTCTGCAAAATTCAAAATCAACCAAAGCAAACAAGGACAACCCTCATTTTTTAAAAAGCAACTGTGGCTAAATAGTAATTTCCAGTCCTATCAGTGTGTTCATGCAATCAGTTGGCAATGGACTGAAAGAAAAATTGCCTCATTGGAAGCTGAACTGTAATTTCATGTTATCTTTGCAAACACAAAGGCATGAGATTTTCAGCAATACATAATGCACCCACTGAGCTGGCTATGCACTCAAACATGAATGGTGATAAATCTTCCTAGGAGAATCTTTTACTGAGCTAAATCTGGGCTTATGTGTCAAAGTGATAAAGAACAAGAGCATCAGCGTCAGCCAGAACCTGTGATCAATAGCCTACTTCACAGTTAACTGGATGGGTAAACATGGTGGTCATAGTTCCCACCTCAGTGAGTTTTTATGGGCACTGAACATGATAATGGATATGATTGGTGTTGCGTAGACTCTAACACTTGCTTCCTAAGGGCTGTGTGTGTGTGTCAGTGAACAAAGGTGACCACAAGTTCTTAAATACTCAGTCAATTGAAAAGTAGGGTATAATTCCTTTTCTTTGTATCTGGGTAGCTTATCTGTGACTTTTATGAGCAGTTTACTGTGGTGACATGGATTTATCCTGGTTGTTTCTGACTTTTCAGAGTACTAATGGCTATCTTCCTTAATCTCTCATTGTGCTGAACCACATCTCAAAATGAAGTCTGGTCTTCAGACAACAGCCTCAGCCGTTATTGTGTGATACAATTATTTTGATTCAGCTTTTCTCTCAAGCAAGAAACATTGAACTGAGCACATTTAATCCCATAAGGCACAGTCCTATGTGCTATCTGCTAAGCCATAGTTATTAAAATGCTATTTGTGAATAGTAACAGATAATAAGAATGTTAGATAATCCTTATAGAGATACGGGTCACACAGAGGAGAATTGACGAACCAGACACATGAGGGAAGAGACCGTATTGCACATACATTTCAGTTGAGTCTTCAGAAAATTCTGGGCCCAGTCTTCATTGTGCAGTAGCATTATTTTGAAATGGCTTTCCTCCCAGGTAAGAAAGGTTGAATTGAGCTCACTTAATCCATCTTGCATATGGTAATATAAGACACATTTTTTAATTAAATTATGCTTATTAAGATGCTGACTATGATGTTGCAATAGATAACCAAAACACTGTTATTAGTATTTATGGGCAGAGAGAAAGATGGTTCAAAGATATACACACACCACCACCACCACCACCATGACATAAGCTCTACTATATTACTGTTGCTGTGTTCCAGGAATTTAGAAGGAGGTAAAAAGACAATTGATGACCTCATGACCAGGAACTTATGGAAAGGATTTATCCTGCTCCTGTGTCTTACTTTTCAGGGCACCAGTAGTTTTGAAAGGTTGTAGATGAAGGCATAATAGCACTGGAAATCCAGAAATGAATTGAGTGTCTTTAAACAAAGACCGACTTTGACAATAAATTTGAGTTTATTCCTTCTTGATTAAAGATATAGCGTGGAAAATAAAACAGTGAAAGTCTGAAAATGAACAACAAAAATCTATCAGTGTGCTGCAGCTATAGAAGGAAACAAAGGTGAGGGGGGATCATTCACCTACAGAATGTGAGAACCTGACTTTGGAATTTTGGATGTCACATAAAACTGGTCACATGCTTCTAAAATTCCGTCAGGCACACAGTGAGATGGGGGAGGGGGTAAAGACAGAATCTCTGGGAGTTTGAGAGCCAGCTGATCTGGCATTTCCAGCAGCAAACAATAAAGTACCCCATCTCAAACAAAGTGGAATATAAGCTTCAAGACTGCAGTTGTCCTCTGACTTTTACATGTGTGCCACAGCACCTGTCCTCCCACACTCATGAACATGCACACTTGCACACACTCATGTAAACATGCACACACACAGGTTTAAAAATAATATGAATCTTCTATTCATATTTTGAATCAGATTTTTTGTAAAAGAATTATATTTAAAACATCTAGGGACTTCCCTTCTGGACCAGAGGTAAGTGTCCTGGCTCAGCCCGGACCCCATCCCTGGGCACCACCCATGCCAAGGAAGGCCTGTCCAACTTGACCCAGGTTCTGGCCACCGGGCAGGTTCCCTTCTAGCCCCACTGGGAAGGATCCCCTTCTCCAAGACCCCTGGCAGACCCTGTAATCTACACGCCCTGCCCCCATGCCCATCCACCCGAGACCCCAGCCACTTCCTGAGACTTAGAGACTGGTCCCAGCTCCCATCCTGCCCTGGACGTCCCTTCTGGACCAGAGCTCACATCCTGTCCCAGACTTCCCTTCTGGACAAGAGCTCCCATCCTGCCCTGGAGTTCCCATTTGGACAAGAGACATCCCATCTGGACAAGAGAGAGAGACTTCCTGAATTTGTCAGCTCTGTCTGAACCAAGTGCGCTGATAAGACCAAGAATGAACCACAAGGAGATGGGCAGACATCAAGGCAGAAGTACATACAACAAAATGAAGAGCAATACAGTATCACCAGAACCTAGCCCTCTTCCAGCATCTAGACCTGAACATCAAAAATTAGAAGAAGCAGAAGAAAACAGCCTTATGCATAACATCATGAAGAAGATAGAGGCTTGTGTAGAGGAAAAGACAAAAAAAATGGGAAGAACACTATAAACAACTAGAGGAAAGGGCAAACAAATTAGAAGAAAACAATAAAGTCCTGGAAGAAAACAATAAAGTACTGAAAGAAAATCATGAAAAAGCAATGAAACAAATGAAGGAAACAGTCCAAGACCTAAAAAGGGAAATAGAAAAAATGAAGAGGAAACAAACAGAGGGAATGCTGGAAATAGAAAATCTGAGTAAACGAAAATGGAACTTCAGATGCAGGTATAACCAACAGAATGCAAGAGATGGAAGAGAGGATCTCTGGCATTGAAGATACCGTAGAAGAAATAGATCCATCAGTCAAAGAAAACACTAAAGCCAACAAAGTCATGAACCAAAATGTCCAAGAAATTTGGGACACCATGAAAAGACCAAACCTACCAATAATAGGGATAGAAGAAGGAGACGAATACCAACTCAAATGCACAGAAAATATATTCAACAAGATCATAGAAGAAAACTTTCCCAACTAAAAGAAGGAAATGCCTATGAAGCTGCAAGAAGCCCATAGAACACCAAACAGACTAGACCCCCAAGAAAGTCCCCTCACCACATAACAATTAAACAACTAAATGTACAGAATAAAGAAAGAATATTAAGAGCAGCAAAGAAAAAAGGCCAAGTGACTTATAAAGGCAAATCCATCAGAATAACACCCGATTTCTCAATGGAGACTGAAAGCCAGAAGGACCTGGACAGATGTAATGCAGACACTAAGAGACCATGGATACCAGCCCAGACTAATATACCCAGCCAAACTTTCAATCATCATAGACAGAATGAACAAGACTTTCCAAGACAAAGACAGATTTAAACAATACTTATCCACAAACCCAGCTCTACAGAAAGCACTAGAAGGAAAATTCCAACCTAAGGAAGTCAGATACACCCTCGAAAACACAGGCAATAGATAAAGCCACAGCAGTAAACCCTAAAGAAGAGAAGTACACACATACTACCACCAAAAAATAACAAGGATGAACAATCACTGGTCATTAATATCCCTTAGTATCAATGGACATAATTCACCTATAAAAAGACATAGGCTTATAGAATGGATACAAAAGCAGGACCCATCTTTCTGCTGCATACAAGAAACACATCTCAAATTCAAAGACAGATACTACCTAAGAATAAAAGGCTAGGAAAAGACTTTCCAATCAAATGGTCTTAAGAAACAAGCAGGGGTAGCCATCCTGATATCCAACAAAATAGACTTCAAACTAAAATCAATCAAAAGAGATCAAGCAGGGCATTACCTACTCATCACAGGAAAGATCCACAAAGATGAAGTTTCAATTCTGAACATTTATGCCCCAAACACAAGGGCACCCACATATGTAAAAGAAACATTACTAAAGCTTAAACCACATATAGAATCCCACACATTAATAGTGGGAGATCTCAACACCTCAATTTCACCACTGGACAGATCTCCCAAATGGAAAGTTAACAGAGAAATAAAGGACTTAACTGATGTCATGACCCAAATGGACCTAATAGATATCTACAAAACATTCCATCCTAACAAAAAAGAATATACCTTCTTCTCAGCACCCCATGGGACCTTCTCTAAAATCGACCACATACTTGGCCACAAAGCAAATCTTAACAGATATAAAACAATTGGAATAAACTCCTGTGTTCTATCAGACCACCATGGATTAAAGTTAGATTTCAACAACAACAAAAACTACAGAAAACCTACAATCTGATGGAAACTAAATAATGCTCAACTGAATCACCAATGGGTTAAGGAAGAGATAAAGAAAGAAATTAAAGACTTCCTAGAGATCAACGAAAATGAAGACACCACATACCCAAACATATGGGACACTATGAAAGCAGTGCTAACAGGGAAAGTCATAGCACTAAATGCCCACATAAAGAAGTTGGAGAAATCTCACACTAGTGACTTAACAGCACACCTGAAAGCTCTAGAACAAGAAGAAGCAAAGTCTCCCAGGAAGAATAGACACCAGGAAATTATCAAAGTGAGAGCTGAAATCAATAAAATAGAAACAAAGAGAACAATACAAAAAATTAATGAAACAAAGAGTTGGTTCTTTGAGAAAATCAACAAGATAGACAAGCCCTTACCCAAACTAACCAAAAGACAGAGAGAGAATCCAAATCAACAAAATCAGAAATGAAAAGGGGGACATAACAACAGATATTGAAGACATCCAGAGAATCATCAGGTCATATTTCAAAAACCTCTACTCCACAAAACTGGAAAACCTAAAAGAAATGGATGATTTTCTGGATAGGTTCCACATACCTAAGTTAAATCAAGACCAGATAAACTATTTAAATAGTCCAAAAACCCCTAAGGAAATAGAAACAGTCATTAAAAGTCTCCCAAGCAAAAAAAGCCCAGGACCAGATGGTTTCAGTGCAGAATTCTACCAGATCTTCAAAGAAGAGTTAATACCAATACTCTCTAAATTGTTCCACACAATGGAAACAGAAGGAATATTACCAAACTCCTATGAGGCTACAATTACCCTGATTCCTAAACCAAATAAGGATACAACAAAGAAAGAGAACTACCTCTTTCATGAACATCTCCCTCATGAACATTGATGCAAAAATACTCAATAAAATATTGGCAAACAGACTCCAAGAACACATCAAAACAATTATCCACCATGATCAAGTAGGTTTCATCCTAGGGATGCAAAGGTGGTAAAACGTACGAAAGTCCATCAATGTAATACACCATATAAACAAACTCAAAGAAAAAAAACCACATGATCATCTCACTAGATGCAGAAAAGACATTTGACAAAATCCAACACCCCTTCATGATAAAAGTCTTAGAGCAATCAGGAATACAGGGAACATACCTAATAATAATAAAGGCAATTTACAGCAAGCTAACAGCCAACATCAAATTAAATGGAGAGAAAGTCAAAGCAATTCCACTAAAATCAGGAAAGAGGCAAGGCTGTCAGCTCTCCCCATACTTATTCAATACAGTACTTGAAGTTCTAGCCAGAGCAATAAGATAACATAAGGAGATTAAGTGGATACAAATTGGAAAGGAAGAAGTCAAGCTTTCCTTATTTGCAGATGACATGATAGTATACTTGGGTAACCCCAAAGATTCCACCAAGGAACTGATATAGCTTATAAACACCTCCAGCAACATAGCAGGATACAAGACAAACTCAAAAAAATCAGTAGCCCTCCTATATACAATGGACAAAGAAGCTGAGAAAGAAATCAGAGATACATCACCCTTTACAATAGCCACAAATGACATAAAATACCTTGGGGGTAACACTAACCAAGCAAGTAAAGGACCTATATGACAAGAACTTTAAGTCCCTGAAAAAAGAAATTGAAGAAGATGTCAGAAAATGGAAAGATCTCCCATGCTCATGGATAGGCAGGACCAACATAGTAAAAATGGCAATATAACCAAAAGCAATCTACAGATTCAATACAATCCCCATCAAAATACCAACACAATTCTTCATAGACCTGGAATGAATAACACTCAACTTCATATGGAAAAACAAAACACCCAGGATAGCCAAAAGAATCCTGTACAATAAGACAACCTCTAGAGGCCTCATGATCCCTGACTTCAAGCTCTACTATAGAGCTACAGTAAAAAAAAAAAAAAAAAAAAAAAAAAAAAAAAAAAAAAAAAAAAGCTTGTTATTGGCATAAAAACAGATATGTGGACCAATGGAATTGAACTGAAGACCCTGACATTAATCCGCACACCTATGAGCATATAATATTTGACAAAGAAGCCAAAAGTGTACAATGGAAAAAAGAAAGCATCTTCAACAAATGGTGCTGGCATAACTGGATATCAACGTGTAGAAGGCTGCAAGTAGATCCATATCTGTCACCTTGCACAAAACTTAAGTCCAAGTGGATCAAGGACCTCAACATAAATCCAGCTACTGTGAACCTGCTAGAAGAGAAAGTAGGAAGTAGTCTTGAATGCATTGGCATAAGAGATCACTTCCTAAATATAACACCAGTAGCACAGACACTGAGAGAAACAATCAATCAATGGGACCTCTTGAAACTGAGAAGTTTTTGTAGAGCAAAGGATATGGTCAACAAGGCAAAGCGACAGCCTACAGAATGGGAAAAGGTCTTCACTAACCCCACATCTGACAGAGGACTGATATCCAAAATATATGAGTAACTCAAGAAATTAGACATCAAAATGACCAACAGGCCAATTAAGAAATGGGCTATCGAACTAAACAGAGAATTCTCACCAGAGGAAACTCAAATGGCTGAAAGACGTTTAAGGAATTGCTCAACATCCCTAATCATCAGGGAAATGCAAGTCAAAACGACTCTGAGATACCACCTTACGCCTGTCAGAATGGCTAAGATCAAAAACACTGAAGACACCTTATGCTGGAGAGGATATGAAACTAGGGAAACTCTCCTCCACTGGTGGTGGGAATGCAAGCTTGTATAACCCCTTTGGAAATCAATATGGCGCTTTCTTAGAAAATTGGGAATCAATCTCCCCCAAGATCCAGCTATACCACTCTTGGGTATATACCCAAGGAATGCTCAATCACACCACAAGAGCACTTGCTCAGCTATGTTCATATCAGCATTGTGTGTAATAGCCAGAACCTGGAAACAACCTAGATGCCCTTCAACTGAAGAATGGATAAATACATTGTGGCACATATACACAATGGAGTACTACTCAGCAGGGAAAACCAATGACATCATGAGGTTTGCAGGCAAATGGATGGATCTAGAAAAAATCATCCTGAGTGAGGTAACCCAGACCCAGAAGACAAATATGGTATGTACTCACTCATAGGAGGATACTAGATATGGAACAAGGATAACTGGACTGCTACTCATATCACCAGGGAGGCTATCTGGCAAATAGGACCCTAAGAAAGACATGGGGATTGCCCAATGACAGAGAAATGGCTGAGATCTACATGAACAACCTGGACATGAGTGAGAGTAATAAAGGGCAAGTGTCGAGGGAAAGAGAGCCTGTGGGAGCAGGAGATCCCAGCTGGATCAAGAACAGAGAGGGAGAACAAGGAATAGGAGACCATGGTAAATGAAGACCACATCAGAAAAGGAAGAAACAAAGCACTAGAGAAATCCACAAAGATACCCCCAGAAAAGACTGCTGGCAATGGTCGAAAGACAGCTGGAACTGAATTACTCTGGTGATGGGATGGCCAAACACCCTAATAGTCATGCTAGAAACTCCATCTAACGACTGAGGGATCTGGATGCAGAGATCCATGGCTAGGCCCCGTTTGGAGCTCTGGGAGTCTAATTAGCAAGAAAGAGGAAGGTTTATATGAGTGAGAATTGCTGAAACCAAGGTTGGATAAAGCACAGGGACAAATAGCCAAATGAATGGAAACACATAAACTATGAACCAAAGGCTGAGAGGCCCCCAACTGGATCAGGCCCTCTGAATAGGTGAGACAGTTGATTGGCTTGATCTGTTTGGGAGGCATCTAGGCAGTGGTACCAGGTCCTGGGCTCATTGCATGAGTTAGCTGTTTGAAACCTGGGACTTATGCAGGGATGCTTGGCTTATTCTGGGAGGAGGGGACTGGACCTGCCTGGACTGAGTCTACCAGGTTGATCTCAGTCCTCTGGGGAGGCTTTGCCCTGGAAGAGGTGGGAATGGGGGGTGTGATGGGGGGAAGGGGAGAGGGGCAAGAGGGGGCAGAACAAGGGAATCTGTGGCTGATATGTAGGACTGAATGATATTTTAAAATAAAATAAAAAGAAAAAAGAAAAAAATTAAACATACAATGTTAATAAATACACTTAGTTTTCATAAAGTGATACAAAACACAACTTCAACATTTGGAAGAGTTCTCTCAATGAAGAAATTACATATGCTCTACTGAGTTAATAGGGGTAGAAGGTGAGTCTCTCTTACAATGAAAGAAAGGCCAGAAGAACAATTTAGTAGTAAAGAATCAACATAAGTTCAGTGGTGAGAGAAAACTAAGGACAATACTAGAGGGAGATTAATAAGAAAGTGAAACTAAGCAAGAGTATTAGAAGATGAACATTGAAAAGAAAGCCATTCCATTAGAAATTTCCAACCTTTGACAGACTAAGGTAGGTGTAGGACTAGGATTCTTCACAGGAACAGAAACAATTGATTAGGCTCAATGAAGATATATGGACACATAGATAGATAGATAGATAGATAGATAGATAGATAGATAGATAGATAGATAGATAGATAGATAGATAGATGATAGATAGATAGATAGACAGATTGATGGATAGAAAGTTAAGTGCTAAACATATGATAGGCTACAGACTTATGTGTACATACATAGGTAGATGGATGCTAGATGAATGGATAAATAAGATGCTAGATAGATAAATGACAGACAGACGGACAGACAAATAGTTGATAGATGATAGTCTTAAGGGTAGATATTTAAAAAGAAGTAGTGATTCTATGACTATGGAAGATCAGAAGTTTTTTGTGCAAAGTTGGCCAGCTGAAGATCTTGGAAAGCCAATGATATAACTGATGTAGGTCTAGAGAGAATCAGGGGAAATCAATGGTGCACACTAATCCCAGTACAGGGAATGATGAAATAGTCCAGCATAAACAACAAGACAGGAGAGAGAGAGAGAGCATATTCATTCTATTCATTCTTTCTTCTTTTTTTTTTGTTTTTTTGTTTTTTGTTTTTGTTTTTCGAGACAGGGTTTCTCTGTGTAGCTTTGCGCCTTTCCTGGAACTCATTTGGTAGCCCAGGCTAGCCTGGAACTCACAGAGATTCGCCTGCCTCTGCCTCCCGAGTGCTGGGATTAAAGGCGTGTGCCACCACCACCCGGCTTCATTCTTTCTTCTTTTGTCTGCACCCACTAAATGGACTGGGAAATACTCACCAACACAGGGAAATGGCTTCTACTTTACTGAGTCTAAATTCAAACACTAATGCAATCTGGAAACAACCTGGAAATACCTAGAAATCGTGTTTAACTCACTATTTGAGTATCAAGAGTCAGTCAAGCTGGCATACAACATTAACTCTGTACAGGTGTGTGTGTGTGTGTGTGTGTGTGTGTGTGTGTGTGTGTGTGTGTGTGTGTGTATGTATTCCTTAAGTCCCTCCATCTCTGAAGTTTGCAATTTTTTGGCTTATATATTTTCCTATTGGTAAAAAGGAAAAGAAAAATGTGTTTGGCCTGTGGGTAAGTGTAGAGCAGACATTAACAAAGGGCAGCAGATGGTGAGATGCAAGGGGCTACGAGAATAGTTTGGGGCATAAACTTTGAGTCAGACAAATCCATCACAAAACACTTCCATAAATTTGCCAGAATTTTAGAGGAAACATTTTCTTTCACATAAAACATGAGACTGAAGATTAAGGTAATATCAAAGTATCCTAAAGCAAGATGTCCTTAGTTTGTATCTGTGGCAATACCACAAAAAAATATTGTACACAGAGCACAGGCCTTGTGCAAAAAGCCACTGGTGAGTGGGGACCCTGAGGTGGTTGTGGAGACAATGACAGGGAATTAGCATCTATTAATGAAAATTTTGTTAGTAAGCACTATGCTTACTATGTTGAACACACCATACTATTTGTCACTTATCTGTTATAACCTCCATGTGTCTAACACTTAAAGGAATTGAAGGGTCGACTAGGTATGTAGCTAGTAATAAAAATTGGATTTCCACCCAGCAAAGATTTTGTTTTTCCTATTGTATTTCATTGTTTGTTAATATAAGGAGTAAAAACACACCTTCAGTGCTGAATTACCTCTGGTTATAGGAACACACTAAATTTTAGATTTTCTCAGAAATGCTTTTCTAACAAATGGGATATTAGAAAATCAGTGACTATATTAGTGATATTCCTAATGTCAGAGCCTTTAGTAATTCTGAAGCTAGGCTTGATGTCTGGATGGATATCTTCTCGTGAACTTTCTGTGTCATGTCTTCCTGAGGACATCCTTGGACATACTAACATGATGGATGCAGTTTATGAGTGAGCTTAGTTTTCCTTCTCAAATCTGTCATGAATATTCCTCTCTTTCCTCTTTCTTTGCTACAAGTGCCAATGCTGGTAACACTAGGTTTCATCAAAGCCTTCCTTGAAGTGGAAAAATTTATTCCTGACCCCAGAATTTCAAGTATCACTGCTCTGGGATAGTGTGAATATTCGGGGCCTTGTTTGCTATACTTCAAATCCAATTAGAAGAACCTGAAAGAATTAAATAGAGTTTGAAGTGCCAGCAACAGATCAACAAAAGAGAAAATATTCATAAGAAGGCTTATGCAAAAATAGTAAAATAGTGATTCATTTTCTGTTATATTATATTTGTTTTTTTGGTGTACATTTTCAAAGTATTGTTGAATATGCTTTTTTTTCACAGTATAAAAATGAGCAGTAGATGCCATCAGAGGAAACGGAGTGTGTATTTGTCTGAGCATCTGGCATGGGCATCTGTTGGAGATGGGACACTAACTCATTGTTCTTTTCCTATGTGGAAGGTCTAATTAAGTAGCAGGCGATCCCAGAAGCCCTAGAGTGTAGTTTAAATCAGTATCCAAAAGTTTATATGTGCTCACAAACCTCTTAGATCAGGAATACTGAAGTGTGAATCTCAGCAAAACTAGTCCCAACTTTCATGCCTAGAATATGCAGAAGTTGAAAGAACTTTTATGAGGCATGATGGCTAGCTCCAAGGCATGGCACAAAATGACTGAGCTAGATGGAACTTCAGAAACTTAGCTCCTCAGCTAAGCCTGCTATTCACTTATGTGTCAAATGGTTGAGAATGAAAGGTGCTTATACTTTCTCTGAGTAATCCCCAGGGAATGAAGTTTTGTGTTAATGTCTCACAATCTTCAATATGCAGGGGGCTGCCTGTTCACTACATCTTCCTCTTACATTCATGTATGTCCATGTTCCTTCTCTTTATCGTTCCTACCTTCCCCACCTCACTCTTGTGATCAGTTTTCCTATCCTCTGAATACTTGTTTTGGATGAACATCATCCAGTCTTCCTCATCTACTAATGTCTGAGACACAACTCATATTACACATTTCCACATGGTTATTGGTTGCACATTATATGTGATGTCTCACTTTTTACAACCTACCACCCTTTTAGAAGTTGTGTTAAATTTTTTTTATTTAAAATTTATGAAATAATTATTTTGACACATAGAAATTTATTTTCCACAAAATTAATATTACTGAACATAAATAGATATTTCTATCATTTATATTTATTTTATGGAAGATAAAAGACTTGAGAGTATTTTTAAAAAGTCATAAACTACATTGCTACTCTGTTCATAGTAGCCAGAAATTAGAAACAACCTAGATGGTCCTCAACAGAAAACTGGATAAAGAAAATGAAATACATTTACATAGTATTAATCTACCATTAAAAACTAAAATCATGAAATTTCAGGTTAATTGATAGAACTAGAAAAAAATCATCCTGAGTGAGGTAACCAAGACCCAGAAAGAGAAATACCTTAGGTATTTGCATACTTGTGGAATTAGCTGTTAAGTCAGTGATAATCAAGCTACAACCCGTAGAACCACAGAGGTTAGGTGCTGTGGGATGGTCTGCATGTCAAATTGCTCTGATTGGTCAATAAATAAAACACTGATTGGCCCGTGGCTAGGCAGGAAGTATAGGCGGGACTAACAGAGAGGAGAAAAGAAAGAACAGGAAGGCAGAAGGAGTCACTGCCAGCCGCCTCCATGACAAGTAGCATGTGAAGACGCCAGTAAGCCATGAGCCAAGTGGCAAGGTATAGATTTATGGAAATGGATTAATTTAAGCTATAAGAACAGTTAGCAAGAAGCCTGCCACAGCCATACAGTTTGTATGCAATATAAGTCTCTGTGTTTACTTGGTTGGGTCTGAGCAGCTGTGGGACTGGTGGGTGACAAAGATTTGTCCTGACTGTGGGCAAGGCAGGAAAACTCTAGCTACGGTTAGGTATGGAGTAAAGGGCTAGAGAGACAAATCATTCTCCGTAGGAAAGAGAAAGTTATGGATGGATTGTGGAGTGGGGTTGAATCAGAAGATCCAAGTAGAGGTGGGAAAGAAGGAGGGGATGAAGGAGGGGACACAGGAAAAGACTGCTAAAACTAAAGGTCATTTGAGGGATAGTATAGAAACATAATGCTGTATAAACTTCCTAAAATAGATACATATATGAAGGCAATCCAAATAAAATCGCCAAATAATGGGGAAGAGAGAGCCCCAGTGGGCCATCTCTTGTTGGCAAATGAAGCTTCCAGTACCAGAACTGGGTTGTATCTAATTTAGTTGTTGGCCAAAGGGGTCCCATGGGAACCCCAAACAACCTAGACTCTTACCAACACTATAGGTTGCTTCCCACAACCTGAGGGCAAGGCCCCATTGCTGAAGACATCACCTACACAGCTCATTGAACATGGAGAAATTGAACTGTTACTTACATAGAGCCTTTACACCTACATGCTAGCGTATTTGATACAGCAAGGGAGTGTGCGTGCTACTGAAGGAGAAACATAAGCACCATCCAGCCACAAAACTTTACCGTGGTGTTCTGCCTGCAAGATATGCTAGGGTGATGGTGGCACAAAGCTTATAGGAGTAACCAACCAGTATCTGATTTAACTTAAAGCACACTCCATGAGATGGAAACCCCTACCCAATATTGTTTGGGTGACCAAGAATCTGAGACAAGCTAGCCCAGGGAATTAAGGGAAAACAAAACACTATTCTTAAAAACAAAAACAAAAACATGTAGCAATAAAATAACTCTCAGTAGCTGTATTTGTAGATCAGTCCCTTACTTAGCCATCATAACAGAAGCCCCTTCCTGCAGCAGATGGGAACAAAGAGACCCACAGCCAGACATTGTAAGAGTGAGAAACACTGGGACACTCAGACATTATGCAGAGAATAAGAATATTTAGCCCTAAGTTGAATAGCTCCATCAAATCCCTCCCCTCAGAGCTTAGGAAACCCTGTGGAGGAGGAGGTAGAAAGAGGGTAAGTTCTAGAGGGGATGGAGAACACTAAGAAGACAAGACCATTTGAATCAGCAAGATCTATGCACATATGAACTCAAAGAAACTGTGGAAGCATACACAGGGCCTGCCCAAGTCTGCATAAGATGGGGTCCCAGAGCTGAAAGGAGAAGTGGACACATGCCACCATCCCTAACCCAGAAGCTATCTCCAAATGATAACCACTTGCTAATGAAAATGTGGTTTCCTCCAAGTGAGTCTCATTGGGGAAACAAACTACTCTTAAGGACAGGCTGCATGCCAAGCAGTAGATGGCCAACAGAAAACAAATGAACCCATCCTTTGAGGGTCCTTGTCTCATAATTTGTGTTAGAGCTTTTCCATTTCTTAATATTTTATTTTATGTTACTATTTTTATTTTATTTATATTTATCTTCTCTCTTTTTTACCCTACAGGTCCTTTCCATATTTGGTTTATGGCTTCTAGATTACTGTTTTTATGGGATTCCTGGTAAGCAAGAGAGTCTCTGCTTCTTGTGCCTCTTCATGGGTTCTTTTCCCTCTGTTTGTTTAGTTCTATCCTTATGTGTTAGTTTTTGTTTTATCATATATACATACATATATATATATATATATATATATATATATATATATATATATATATATATATATATATAAATTGTTATCCTTTAAAAGCCTGTTTGTTTTCTCATGAGAGACAGAAAGGAGGTGAGTCTGGAGGGGAGGAAGAACTGTGAGGAGTAGAGGGAGGGGAAATCATAATCAGGTTATATTATGTGAGAGGAAAATCTATTTTCAATAAAAGAACAGAAAAAAACAAACAAACAAACTGAGTAAGCCAGCAATCAGTGTTCCTCTATGGCTTCTGCTGCAGTTCTGCCTTGGCTTCCTTCATTGGCCTGTGACCTAGGATATATATAAGCCAAAGAATGCCCACCCCAAGGGGAATGAGTTCAATGGTGGGATCAAGATCAAAGTGATAATGGATGTGGTGAGTACTGTGCCATCGTGGGCTTGCTTGACTCCAGGTCAACAAATTGTTGTCTCAGAATTCATCTCTTGATCATAACTGGCAGTACATGTGGATAACTCCACACTTCATGAAGCCAGATCGGGCAGACAAAGGAAGCCTTGGGCTCCGGACTGTATATTCTGTGCACTCAAGCTTAGACAGGCACCTTCAATCCTGGCCTGAAGACCTATCTTTTTACTTAGAACTTGAGAAGTTAAGGATCTTCTGTTAACTTCACTGTTATTGAGAATACAGGGAATGGTGTGAGAATAAAAGAAAGAAAGAAATGATTCTAATTCGTGAAGACTAAAGACATAATTATGTTAAGTTGGTAAATTAATATAGGAAGAAACTATGAAGAAACAATGTCACAAGAAAGGTTAAAGCAACATCCAAAAGAAAAATACTTCACTCTAAATAAGATCAACCTTCAAAACAGTATAATTTAATTTAGAATGAGATGCTTAGCCTCTTACACAGAAGAAATGTTATGAAGAAATCACATTTTAAAACTGGAAACAAAAGTAGGAAGAAATGAAATATGAAAAGGTGAGCATGTGAGAAATAAAATAAGCCAGAAGTAATCCAGAATACTCATAGAAAAAAATAAAGAGGCCAGAGAAGCTCTAGACTGGATATAATACAGGAAGATGATAAATAGAATCATGCTATCTATTCATTTAGGGCACATCACCAACAGGAAAAAAAATACAAGATGTGATCTAGAATCATGGAGGATATATTAAGAGATTTGCATGTCAAAATGCAAATGTGTATAATAAAACTTCAGAGATAAAACTGACAGTTTTTAAAAATAATGGAACCCAGAAAATGCCTGTTTGCTTTCAAAAATCAGGAAAATGGAAAGGAATCAGAAGATGGCAGTTATAAAAATAAAGTAGTAAAAGAAAGTACAAGTAAATGGAGTGATGAACGTAGATCAGTATGCTGTCAATACTCTGGGTGTCCCGGAGTATGGTACTATCCCTCTTTCCTATCAGAACGTGGTTTCACTTTTGGTAAACACAGCTCATTTGTATTTTCCTTTATTGATATGTCCACCCAAAGTCACAGTGTAGAAGATGCAACAACTGTCAGGCATGTCAATCCTCATCAGACATTTTGGAACCAGGGGAAATGCTTACTCCTACGGGTCCATTTTCATGCCTTCCCACATACCCATAGCAGAAGCAGGGCCATGATGACACAGGTTTCCTGGGGACTAACACCTTGATTCCTGTATTCCTGGAAATGTATGAGCATTTTCTCCTCCTAGGTATACAAGGAGATGCCTGATTAAATAGGAATATTTCTGAAAGACTGAGGAATTACTGGCAGGTATATTTGCTATGGTTTTACACTGTCATTCTTTGGAGGGAAGAAACAATTGGTTCTAGGTAATGAAAAGTTTTTAGGTTAAGCAAGTAATTTCCAAGTTAGAAGGTGAGTTGGGTCTGCAAGCCAGGAAAAACATGAAGGCATTTTATTGGAGTGACCAATCTTAGCCCCATAGGTATGCATTCATATCCAATATGAAGAATGTTCATGTTGGATGCTTATGTTTTATTTCCAGCATTACTATGGTCCTATCAGTGTAATCACTTTTTACACTTCAGGTATTGACTGGGGGCTGCAGTTGGCTTCTATTGTTACAATATCTTATAGTACTCATTGCTAAAAGAAAGCCAAGTTCTCTAAAGGTCTCTCTTGTCTTCAGCTCTGGTTCACAGACAAAAACCACTAGAAATCTCTTCAGGTTAGCATGTTTCTCTCCAGCAGCATTGCTTGGGGTTCTGTGTCCATCTGCAGACCCAAGCCATCTATCGAGGGTTCTGAACATTTGAGAATGACAAGTACCGGAGAGCTTTTCTTTCTACCTCCATAGGCCTTCTATTTGTTTTTCAGCATTTCCCAACCCACATTGCATTTCAGATCATGTGAACAAGCACTGAAATAGGCATGTGGCAAAGAGGCCTCACTTTTTTTTTTCTTTTTATATAGATTCATTTCCTCTACTGTGCACCAAGTGTCCCCAGTGGTCTTTGATGTGACTTGACCACACTAATAATCCTGGAGATCAGGAGTGGGGATGGACAGATCTGGAAGGGAAACTGAGGCAATGAGGTGAAAGGCCTATACACTGACCTTCAGCATGGGGTAATTCTAGCTCTTAGTTGAAAAGGTTAAGCTTTTCTTCAGGCCAAGACATTCTAGAAGAATCTAGAATGCCTAAAATATAAAGTACTTCTCCTACATGTATCTATTCCATGTTTCAAATTCTCAGGTTTTCAAACATGATGCTGACATTAATCTGAAGCTCATGATTTAACTCTTATCCCAGGTTTGTCTTTACCCAAGATTGAGTCAATTATTTCCTGTACCCCTAATACAGATGGTGAGACCCTTATAGATGATCAAGGAGGCTCTCTAGCTTTTTAGTTTTAAAATGCTTGAGAGCTACTTTGAACATTTTGTTCTCTTTCCCAATGGCATCAATGCAGTTTAGCAAAAATAAGTTAAGCCCACAGTACCTGCAATTTCCCTTGGTTAATTTTCAGATGGACGACATACCTGCCAGCTAATGGACTAACTTTATGGATGTTCTAGCAAAATACAAAAAGCATCAGAAACTCGAATGCCAGGTGCTGTTCATTCTCTAACTATGATAGAGCATAGTGGAATAATGGAGGGACAACCGGAAAAGATCCAGCTGTGAAATACCAGCTTATTGGTTTCTTTTCGGACCATCCCTAGACTCTGTGATGAATAATGTAGGTTTTCACAGGAATCACTCATTTTTCCTCAGTGTGTTTACCTGATAGGAATCATTTATCCTTACCCAATTACCCGATTGTAGTCCTGTCTTCACTACTTATATGGGTGATCAGCTCAGGCATCCTGAACATAGGGAAGCTGGAAAGAACAGTGGAGGCTGGGTGCTTCACAGAACTTGTTTCCCCAAGTTCTCAAAGAAAAACAGACCTCAAAGATTTTGTTCACTCATCTGTCCTCTCACCTTGCCTCACATCCTCTCCCAAAGGTAAGGATCAGAAATGCAATCAATTATGGCTTAAAGTATAGACACTGTCGGCAGAGCTCTGCCGGCGGGGTCTGTCCTAGTTGGAACAAGACGTTTGGAAGAACATCTGATGTTTTGGCTGAGTCATTGCTTTCAAAGAGCACACGATCTTTGCTGCTGCTTGCAGGGGCCTTTAAAACGGGTCATAGAGTTTTATTTTCTTTTGCCTGCCTTTAGATAATTGAATTGCAGTTTGCTAACTGAGACGACATTAGTGGGTTTCAAGTGTGCTGTTTTGATATTTTAAAGGAATCTTGGGTTTCTTCAACCATGGAAGACTGGGATTTTAAAGGCAGAAGGTTTCCAGACAGAGTATTTTTAGACTGAAAAATGATTATAGCATGCATTCTAGAATTATATGTTTAAAAAGCTTCTAGTGTTCAAATGAATTTTTCTATTATTTTCCATAGTCTTAATGATACAGTGGGGAACACTATTTCATTAATAGTAATATAGCAGTAATAAAAACTATTGAACACATAACATGCTCAAGCATTGCTTTGAATATATTACCTTGTTTGTTCTTATTAGATACTAGAGCAACCTGAGGCTCAGATAATTTGATAATGGACACATAATTATTCAAGTGAGGAAAGATACAGTTTGGTCTCCTTTGTGATTCCTTCATGCTACTCTGTCCTCATTTTAAAACAGGCAGTCTTTTGTGCTTGGGAGAAATATTATGTAAATATCTGGAAGATCCATTTGGTGTATAACACTGTAGCTCCAGTATTTCTCTGTTTAGTTTTTGTCTGAATGACCTGTCTATTGGTGAGAGTGAAGTATTGAAGTCTCCCACCATCACTGTGTGAGGGTCAGTATGATATTTAAGCTGTAGTAGTATTTCTTTTACAAACTTGAGTGCTCTTGTGTTTGGAATATAATGCTAATAACTGAAATGTCCTCTTGGTGGATTTTTTTCTTTGGTGAGTATGTAGTCTCCTTCCCAATCTCTTCTGATTAGTTTTGGTTATATATTGAAATGCCTGTACCAGCTTGCTTCTTTGGTCCATTTGCTTATAATATCTTTTCCCAGCCCTTTACCCTGAGGTAATACCTATCCCTGATGTTGAGGTGTGTTTCTTGGATGCAGCAGAAGAATGGATCCTGTTTTCATAACCATTCTGTTAATGTGTCTTTTAATTTGGGAATTGACCATTGATATTGAGAGATATCAATGAACAGTGATTGTTGATTGCTGTTAGTTTGCTGTTGTTATTGTTGATAGTGGTTGTGGTGTGTGTGTGTGTGTGTGTGTGTGTGTGTGTGTGTGTGTGTGTGCATGCGCGCGCGCACTTCCCTGTTTTTTATTTTGTTGGTGTGAAATTATTTATTTCCTATGCTTTTATGGGTGTTTTAATCTCCTTAGATTAGAATTTTCCTTCTAGCACCTTCTGTATGGCTGGATTTATAGATACATATTGTTTAAGTTTGGATTTATCATGGAATATCTTATTTTCTCCATCTACGGTGATTCAAAGTTTTGCTAGATATAGTAGTCTGGGCTAACTTCTGTGGTCTCTTAGAGTCTGCAGCACGTCTGTTCAGGTTCCTCCGGCTTTTAGAGTCTCCACTGAGAAATCAACTGTAATTATGATAGGTCTGTCTTTATATAGTACATGATATCTCCCATTGCAGTTTTTAATATTCTTTCCTTGTTTTTATATGTAGTGTTTTGATTATTATGTACTGGGAGACTTTCTTTTCTTGTCCAATCTATTTGGTATTTTGTAAGCTTCTTATACCTTTATAGACATCTGCTTCTTTAGGTTAGGAAATTTTTCTTCTGTGATTTTGTTGAAAATATTTTCTGGGCCTTTGAGCTGGGACTCTTCTTCCTCTATTTCTATTATTCTAAGATTTGGTCTTTTCACAGTGTCCCAGATTCCTGGATTTTTTGTGTCAGAAATATTTTAGATTTAACATTTCCTTTGACTTACATATTAATTTCTTCTACTGTATCTCCAACCCCTGAGATTCACTCTTCTATTTCTTGTTTACTGTTGGTGAAAACTGCCTCTATACTTCCTGTTCAAATTACCAAATTTTTCATTTATAAAATTATCTCAGTTTCTTTCTTTATTGCCTCTGTTTCCATTTTCAGGTCTTGAACAGTTTTATTAATTCCTGCTACTCTTTGTTTTTGTTTTCCCGGGATTTCTTTAAGGGATTTATTAATTATTAATTAATTTATTAATTGTTTCTCTGCACCTCATGGAACTTTCTCCAAAACTGATCACATACTGGGACACAAAACAAGTCTCAACAGATATGAGAGAACTGAAATAGCTCCTTGTATCCTATCAGATCTACATGGATTAAAGCTGATATCAACAGTAACAACTGCAGATAGCTTACAAATTTATGGAAACTGAACTCCTCACTACTGAATGAAAAATGGGTCAAGATAGAAATAATAAATTAATTAAAGCCTGTCTAGAATTCAGTGCAGATGAACACACATCTAAACTTATGGGACACAAAGAAAGTGGTTCTAGGAGGCAAGTACAAAGCACTAAATGCCTACATAAAAACAAACAAACAAGAAACTGGAGTGATCTCACACTGGCAACTTAAGAGCACACCTATAAGCTCTAGAACCAAAAGAAGTAATCACACCCCAAATTATTCATCAAGAAATCATCAAACTGAGAGCTGCAATCAATACAATAAAAATAAAGAAAATAATAAAAAGAATCAATGAAACAAAGAATTGTTTGATTGAACAAATCAAATAAGATAGACAACCCTTAACTAAACTAAGTAAAAAGCAGAGAGAGAATACCCAAATTAACAAAATCAGAAACAAAAAGTTGGGCAGTCTGGCCTGACTGAAGGCATCTCTATTTGCCCACCAGCACCTCTGGCCACTTTGGTGCTTGAGGGCCATGCCTCCCCTGGGGCCATGCTGATCTCAGTGGCTCATGCTGCCACTGGGGAACATGGCCCTACAGCAGCCAGGGTTTGTTGGTGTCCATGGCTTGAGTAACCTTCAGTGGAAGGCTGTGGAGATGACTGGGGTCTCCTCAGACACCCGAGTCCATGTTGGTGTCCAAATGCCATGCTGCTCCTTAGATGCTAATCTGAGTGGCCTGTACTGCCCCCCAGGACCATGTTGATGTCCCAGACAATGCTGTGGCATGAACCATGTCCAGGTCCTTGGCCTTCCAGCAGCTAAGGTTCATGCTGATGTCAGAGGCCTCTGTTACCACTAAAGGCAGTGCAAATACTTGAGGTCTGGGCTGTCACCTGAGGCCAGATGGGAATCTGAGGGTCATGCTACAGCTGGGGTCTCACAGATCTGAGTGGCCTGCACTGCCACAAGGCGCCATGGTGATGTCCAGGCTCCTGCTGCAGCTCAGGGCTGGGTCTGGGTCTCTGGACTTACTGTAGCCAATGTTGGTGTCTGAGGGCCACACTGCCACTGGGGCCATGCTGATCTGAGTAGCCTGTGCTGCCACTTGGAGGCATAGTGACATCAGCCTAGTTTGTTGCCTAGGCACATGTCTGGGTCTATGGTCCTATCATAGCCAGGGTCCGTGTTGATGTCCATGGCTCATGGTACCACCAAAGGCCACATGGATGCCCCTAGCCTCAGCTACAACCTGTAGCCATGTTGGTGTCTGAAGGCCATACCACCACCAGGTCCATGCAGATCTGTGTGGCCTGCATGGCCACATGGGGCCATGGTGTTGACCGGGCCTGAGCTGCTGCCTAGGGCCATGTCTGGGTCTGTGGCCCTGCAGTGGCCAGGGTCTGGGTGATGTCCTGTGGCTCCTGTTACCATCAAGGAATGTGCAGATGCCTGGAGTCCGTTCAGCCACCTGAGACCATATTAGTGTTCAAGGGCTTTGCTGCTGCTGAGGGCCATGTCTGGGTGTGTTCCTGCTGAAGCTAGATCTATGTTGATGTCCGTGTCCTGTGTTACCACAGAGTTTCATAGGAATTATGCCTATTGAAATCTGAGGGCCTTGCTGAGCCAGCCACACCACTCACTGGCCCTTGGATACCTGGCCCTGCCCCTCACTGGGAACTGCATCATGAGAGCTGGCCCTTCCCCTCCAGAGAGCGTGGTTGGTCCCCCTTATGCCCCCACCACCATAAACTCAGGAGAGATGGCCCCACCCCTCACCAGGAATGGGAATTGGAGAGCAAGTCAGTTAGCAATGATGGCATAGGTCTAGGAGAGCTGACTCCACTCCTCTCTTGAGATGGGTGGTTCCAGTGACCTGGATGGCCCAGCTCAGCTACCACCCAGACCCACATCCTGGACCTTGGGTTGGCCCACCTTAACATCTACCCCATCTATGACCTGGTGGAGTTTGTGAAGGGACTGGTCCTACAGAACAATAGCCACAGGATCCCCATAACCCAGGGCACAACAGGATATCTGATAGGAGTTTTGGTGCAGGTCCAGTGATGATGGTGTCCTGGAGGCCTTGAATATTTTATGGGTGGGGCTGACTGGACAGATGGTATACTGCATGACACCCCACAGCTCCCAATGACACTAGGATGAATGAAGAAGTGTTGGAAAGACAGGAGTGAGGTGGGGTTTTGTTTGTTTTGTTTTTAATTTTGGAGGCTTTTTCTTTGAGAGGTTGCTGCAGGGATGAGGGGGGATGTGGAGAGGCTGGGAGGTGAGGGAGATTGTGGTGCATGATATGAAATTCCCAAAGAATCAATAAAGAATTACATGTTTTTTTTTAAAATGGCCATAACAGCAGAAACTGAGTAAATTCAGAGAATCTTAAGGCTATACTTTAAAAACCTGTACTCCATCTTATTGTAAAATCTTAAGGAAATAGACAATTTCTCAATAGATATCAGTTACCATAGTTAAATCAAAATCAGCTAGACAATCTAAATAGACTTAAACCCTTAGTGAAATAGAAGCAAACTTTCATAGAAGAGTTAACACCAACGCTTCTCAACTTACTCCACAAAATAGAAATAGAAGGAACATTACCCAGTTCATTTTATGAGGCCACATTTACCCTGATACCTAAACTTCATAAAGACCAAACAAAGAAAGAGAATTACAGACCAATTTCTCTTATGAACATAGATACAAAAATACTCAATAGAATACTTGAAAACCAAATCCAAGAACACATCAAAATTGTCCCAGAGATGCAGGGATGTTTCAATATTAATAAATCAGTAAGGGTAATCTGCCATACAAACTAACTGAAAGAAAAAACCCACAAAATCATCTCATTAGATGCAGAAAAATCCTTTGACAAAATCTAGCACCCTTTCATGATAAAAGTGCTGGAAAGATTAAGGATACAAAGAACATTCCTAAACACAAAGAAGGTGATTTATAGCAAGCCTATAGCCAACATCAAATTAAATAGAAATTCAGAGCAATTCTACTAAAATCGGGAACAAGACAAGGTTTTCCACTCTTTCCATACCCAGTCAATATAGAACTTTAAGACTTAGAGCAGTAAGGCAACTGAGGGAGAGCAAGGGGATACAAATTGGAAAGAAAGAAATCGAAGTATTTTTATTTGCAGATGGTATGGTAGTATACATAAGTGACCCTGAAAATTTTCCCAGGGAACTCCTGCAAGTGATATAACACAAATAACTGGATGCAAAATCAACTCATAAAAAACAATAACCCTCCTATATAAAAATGACAAATGGGCTGTGATAAAAATCAAGGAAACAAGACATTTCACAGTACCTTCAAATATTATGAAATATCTTAGGTATAACTCTAACCAAGCAAGTGAAAGACCTATATGATAAAAACTTCAATTCTTTGAAGAAAGAAATTGAAGAAGACAACAAAAGATGGAACAATCTCCCATGTACATGGGGTCAGTAGGATTAACATAGTAAAAATGGCCATCCTACCAAAAGCAATCTACAGATTCAATGCAATTGCCATTAAAATTCCAAAATATTTTTTCACAGATCTTGAAATGATACTTTTCAACTTCATATGGACAAACAAAAACCCGGGATAGCTAAAACAATCCTGAACAATAATGGAACTGCTAGAGGTTTAGAGATTTCACCATTCCCAATTTCAAGTTGTACCACAGAGCTATAGTAATAAAAACTTCAAGGTTTTGGCATTAAAACGGATGTGTTGATTAATGGAATCAAATTGAAGACCCAGACATAAATTCACACCAATATGGGAATCTAGGTTTGACAAAGAAGCCAGAAATACACACTAGAAAAAAGGCAACATCTTCACCAAATGGTGCTAGTCAAACTGCCACGGACTGGCCCACCGGGAGTACCACGACCGTAGGAGAATCAGGGATTGGGTAGTCAGGAAGGCAAGGATTCGGCGACTGACAGACAGACAACACACTCAAAAGTAGTTTGAATCTGCTGCAATTTTACTTCTGCAAATCAGTAGTTTATATACAGAAAAGAAAACTATCAAATCATACAAAGAACAATAAGAACTTGGCAATAATTCAATTACATCATCTTTAAAAACAGTAAACATAATTATTAATTGGCGCTAGACATATCCCTTCACTCAGAAGAACTTTATGACCCAAAGAGCAGTCTGTGTTTTTTAAACTTAGTACAGTTCCTAGACTTGTGTAGGCTTCTTGCAGCTGTGTCCTTCATCTTTATCTCAGCCGCTCGCTAGTTTATTATGCACTTCTACTTTTCTGGTTCTCATGACCCATTTAGCCAATTTGGATGCTGCAGATCCTCCCTAAGTCTTTCTTCAGTTCTTTACCATATATCTCTTCTAATATAAAACCTTTTTACCTGCTGGAATATGGACTCTTGTACTTTTACACCTGTAAGGGGAAGGAGTTCTGCTGTAGTCCTTAAGTTTTCCAGGCTGAACTTCCTCAACAGAGAGGCCCACCATCTGCCTCCTATGAGATAATGTTTTCTGCCATAAATCACTTTAGTTAGGATTCCTAAAGGATTCCTAGTGGGTGAGTGTTCATTCCCTAGAAGTGCCTATACTTTCTATTATCTAGCGGCTTGAGGCTTGAGGTCTTTAAGCAATAGTTCATTCTGTTATATCTAAATAAAGTCCATGTCCAGTTTCCCCTTTCCTCCATAGTTCACAACCCCAGCATTCATTACTTTTGGCTGTGTTTCATAGATTAATTAGAACCTTATCAGAAAAGCAGTTATGCACAACTTATAGCCCAGAGAGCTCATGATCTGTGAAGCATGTCTCCTTCGAGAAGGAGGCATAACACCGGCACTCTGCCAGGGACCTCCACGGAGCTTAGTCCCGTGGGACACGTATCTCCTGTCCGCTATTATTGACATAATTGTTCATGTCACACGGACGACACTGGAGTTGGTGTGGTATGAAACTAAATGTCTGTATGTGGATATATGCAAAAAGATCCATACTTATCACCCTGCACAAAACTCAAGTCCAAATGGAGCAAAAACCTCAACATAAAACCAAACACACTGAACCTGATAGATCAGAGAGTAGAGAATAACCTTGAATGCATTTGCACAGGAAAAGCCTTCCTGAAGAGAACAACAATAGCACAGGCACTAAGATTAACAATTAACAAAAGTGACCACATGACACTGAAAAGGACATTATCATTTGGAGAAAGCAGCAGCGTATGGAATGGGAAAATATTTTTACCAACTCCACATCTGAAAGAGGATGTGGATATATATCCAAAATATATGAAGAACTCAAGAAACTAGACATCAAACACCCTAATAATCTAATTTTAAAATAGGGTACAAATCTAAACAGAATTCTCAATAGAGGAAGCTCAAAAGGCTGATAAACAATTAAAGAAATGTTCACCATCCTTAGCCATCAAAGAAATGCAAATCAAAAATACTTTGAGATTCCATCTTATATCTGTCAGAATGGCTAAGATCAATAACAAAAGTGACAGCTCATGTTGGGGAGGATGTAGAGCAATGAGAACACTTCTCTATTGTTGGTGGGAGTGGAAACTTGCATTACCACTATGGAAATCAATATGGTGGTTCCTCAGAAAATTGGGAATTGATCTTCCTCATGACCCAGCTACACCACTCTTGGACATATACCCAAAGGACACTTCATTTTACCACATGGACTCTTGCTCAACAGTGTTCATTGCTTCTCTATTCATAATAACCAAAAAACTAGAAACAGCCTAGATGTCCCTCAACTGAAGAATGGAGAAAGGAAATGTGGTACATTTACACAGTGGAGTATTATTCAGCTAGTACACACACACACACACACACACACACACACACACACACACACATATATATATATATATATATGTATGTAAAATGACATCATGAAATTTGCAGGCAAATGGATGGAAATAGTAAAAAAACAAAACAAACAAACAAAAACCACCCTAAGTAAGGTAACCCAGACCCCTAAAGATAAATATGGTATGTACTTATATGTAGATATTATCTATGAAATAAATGATAACCAACCTATAATCAAAAGACTCAGAGTGTTTAGGTATAGAGGAAGGGACTAGGAGGAACACATGAGCATCCCTGGGTGGGGCAAATAGAGAATATTTTATGGGTGGACTGGAGTAGATAGGGGACAGAAATTGGAGGATCAGGTGCAGAAGGGGATGGGCGATAGGGTTGATGGAGGAAATGCATGTTGAGACAGCTGTAACTGAGAGACATTTGGGAGATAGTATGGAAACCTAGTACAGTGGAAACTTCTAAAATATATGATGGTGCTCCTAATGAGGTCTCCTAACAATGGGAGATGGATTCCCAATTGGCCACTTATTGTTGTTGTTGTTGTTGTTGTTTAAAAAAAAGAGGCTTCCAGTTCTGGGACTATGTTGCATTTAGTTGAATTGAATTGTTGGCAAGAAAGTCACATAAAAATCCTTAAACAACACAGGCTTTTGCCAAGACAAAGGGTTACTTTCCTCAAACTGAAAATGCAGCCCTATTACTGAGGATAACACTCACACAACTTATTCATAGAACATGGAGAAGTTGAGCTAGTGCTTAAATAGAGCCTTCACCCTTATGCTCTAATATTCTTAGTCCAGAAGATACTCTGCAGGCTACTAAAAGAGAAATGTAAACACCAACCTAGCTACAAAAATCTTTGACCTACAATCTGTCCTGCCTGCATGCTGCAAGCCACAGAAAAACGTAATGGAATTCATCTCCTATCACAAAAGCTACTCCTTGGAAAAGTCAAGGACTTCCCCAAAAGTCAAGCCATGGCTTCAGAAGTCTTAGTGATATTTTAACTTTTGTATATATATTAGCTGGTTCCTACAGTGATTTTCTTGTAATGCTATGTATGCTTCCATGAACCCCTGAAAATGTATTTATCTAAAATACCTATCAAGCATCCAAGGCCAAACAACACAACACCTCCTAGGTCAGGAGGATAGTTTTGTTTCTTGTGTAATTTAGGGTGAGACCCTCCTTCCTTACAGCCTTACTAATAGACTTCTCATTTCTTACCTAACCAGTTCTAGGAATGTAGATTGAGCACATAAGTTCCCTTCTTGACTAACTCATTTGAGTTGTAAATGAAAGCCTGACACCACTGCCTGTGGAAATTTCTTTATGACCCTTATAAGAATTCAAGCTGGATGACCTTGCTCTAGCAGTGGATTGCTATTACTTGGGTTTATAACTGGATTCCTGAGAGACTTGGGGAGAACTGAGAGATTAAGGAGACTGAGAGGAGGAGAGAGAGAGGAAAAAAAGAGAATGGAAGAATTAGATAGGTAAGAAACAAACTAAGATAGGGAAGAACTAGATTGAAGGGCTACAAGAGAGTACTAGAGGAACAGGATGGAAGATGAGGAAGAGCCAGATGGGGAAGAACAAGATGAGGCAGAAGGAGATTGAAGAGGAGCTAAGATGGGAAAGAACTAGATGGATGAGAACCCAGATGGGGCAATAAGATGAGAGAATCAAGTTAAAACTTAGAGGGGACAGTGGATAAATGCAGATAGAAATCAGGCAAGAAAGAAGCTAGGCACGAGAGCAGAATAGAAGCTGTGTAGAGAGTACTGGCACAGAATAATGAAGTGTATGGACTAAGGAATTTCGTCTACCTAGATTCATTTCATATCATCAAAGATTAAATTATCAGCTGGTTGTAGATTCTTTCCAGACCCTGGGAGGGGACTATGGAGGAGCAGGACTCCCATAGTCATCGATACTTGTAAGATATGCTAGGGCAATGGTGGCACAGAACTTGTAAGAGGAGCCAAACAATGTCTGATTTGACTTAAGGTCCCTTCCATGAGATAGAAGCCATACATGACACTTCTTAGGTGAACAAGAACCAGAGACTACATAGCCCAGAGACTTAAGCTCAAACCAAACACTATTGGTCTTAAAAAAGTATCAATAAAAAGACTTCTAATGATATTCTAATGTACTCATATATCAGTGCCTTATTTAGTCAACATCAGAGAAGCTTTCTCCTGAAACAGGCAGAGACCCACACACAATGAATGTTATGCAGAAAGAGAAGTACTTTGGAATACGTAGCTCCAAGTGGAATATCTCTATCCACCACCACCACCCCTTCTCCCCTCTACCCCAGAGCTCAGGGTACTCTGAGGAAGAGGAGCTGGAGAGAGTGTAAGAGTCAGAGGAGCTGGAGAACAGCAGGAGAAGCAAGCTCTCTGAATCAACTAACCGAGGTTAATATGAACTCACAGAGACCAAAACAGCAAGCATAGGGCCTACCAGGGTCTGCTCCAGGTCCTCTGCACATATATCACTGCTTTCATCTAAGTATATTGATGGAATCTGAGCATGTGAACAAAGGGATTTCTGAATTATGGGCCTGCTCTTGGTGCTCTTTTCCTCCTGTTGGATTGCCTTGTCCAGCTTCAATGTGATGGTTTTTGTTTTATCTTATTATATTTTATTTTGTGATGTTTTGTTATCTCTTAGAAGCCTGTTCTTTTCTAATGAAAGACAGAGAGGGAGTGTATCTGGAGGAGAATGGAGGTGGGAGGTAACTGGGAAGAATAGAAGGAGGGTAACTACAAGCAGTATATATTATATGAGAAAATAATTCTTTTAAAAAAAGAAAATTATTTAAAAAAGAAAGAGACAACCATTAATCTAGTCTTATCACTATAGATTAATTTTCATATTTGGAACATTTTGAAAATAGTATAATATAAAATCAGATTTCAGCCTTGTTAGAGTACATAGTTGTAAATTTGTCTATACAAAGACATATATCATAGTTTCTTTCTTTTTACTTTTAGATAATATTCCATTGTGTCGATATATTATGATTTCTTTACTAGTTTATTAATAAACATGTGGTTGTTTCTGATGCTGAGTATTAAAAGTCAAGATTGGTAACCATCAGTATGCATGGATTTGTAAAATACATGATTTCTTTTAGGGGTGTCTATTACCAGGAGTAGAATGGCTGGATCGTTGTGATTTATGCATGTTTTCCTTTCAAAGAAACTTGCAGGTTGCTGTTCAAAGTGATTATAATACATACATTTCAGTCAGATAGGTAAGTCCAGGTCTTCCACAGTGCTTGCTCTGGTCAGTCTCTTCATTTTATGTGTTCTAATGAGCATGAGATGTTATTTCTGTGTGGTTTGAGTTTACATTTCTTACAAAGAAATGGGTAGCCATCCCTTTAGGTGGATATTAATTTTTCTATTTAATGTTGTATAACCCTCATCAGTTCCAGCTCAGAGAATGTAATATATACAGCCTGATACTATTGAAAATGTCAATGCCTATTATCTTCAATGTTTGGTAAAGTCAGTAGATAAGAATCCAGAAAATATATATATATATATATATGAGGGTGGAGAAGAAAGGAAGGGAGAGAAGGGAAGAGAGAGAGAGAAAAGGAAGAAGATACAAGGGATTGCATTTTACCACCTTGATAATATTAGTAGCTTGGTAAATTCAATTCTAACAGATTTTTCTGCTTAAATGGTTGTGTCATCTGTGAACAGAGACACATTGAGTTCTTCCTTTCCATCTATGTCCACTTTACGACCCTCATTACTACACCAAGTACAAATGTTGAAAGTGGACAGTATGGTCTTATTCCTGAATTCAAGAACAAAGCATTAAACAATTCACATTCAAGCATGATGTTATTTGTATGAATCATGTAGATGTCCCTCAGCAAGTTAAAGACATTTATTTTTATTATTACTTTTGCAAAGTAATTACTCTTCCTTAATTAGTCCTTTCATAGACTCTGATTTTATGTTTTCTTGATTCCACACAGTCAGGATCAGCAACATGCTGGCTTCTCCCTTGGCTTTCACCTGGCAATAAAAATTTAATACTTTCCCCTGTACTTCCTTGGTTTGGTTGACAATTTCTTTCCTTTGTTTTGTGGTCCTGGAAATCAAACCCAAGGCCTTGCCAGTCTTAAGTGTGTGTGGTTTCATTCTCAGGTCTCAGGCCTCCTATCTGAACTCTATTGCAGAGCTACACCAGAATTTGTTTATTTATCCACTTATTTTAAGATGTTTAAGAACATCTTAAAAGTTGGAAGTCATTTCAAGTCTTGGTAATAAAGTGCAACTTCTCTAAACATCCCTCTCCTAACATTAATGTGGACAGCAGTTCTCTGGGTAGATGCGGAGGTGATGACTGTGTTAAGAGACTGTCATACGCTCTTCTCAGACACATTGTTATCAGCAACGAATGAGAGGTCACATGTCCCACGTACCAGTCAGCATGCGGCACTGTCAGCATTTTATATTTTAGCCCTTGCAATGTTACCTCATTATTCCTCCTGCAATTTCCTAGTAATTTTTGATGTTCAGCATTTTTCTTAATCCTGATTTACCATCCTTTCATCTCTTTAGTTCCATTTCTGTTCCCATCTTTTGCCCATATATTGTTGTGGAACTTTAAGAAGATTCATTTTCAGCTGGATGTGGTGGAACATGCTTTTAATCCTAGAGGCAGATAGATTTCTTTGAGTTTAAGGACAGTCTGGTCTACAAAGTGAGTTCCAGGACAGCCAGAGCTGTTACACAGAGAAACCCTGTCTCCAAACGCCAAAAGAAAAAAAAAAGATATGAAAGAAAAAGGTTTAATTTCTTTCTTCATCGTGTGTGTGTGTGTGTGTGTGTGTGTGTGTGTGTGTGTGTGTGTGTGTGTGTGTGAGAGGGAGAGAGAGAGAGAGAGAGAGAGAGAGAGAGAGAGAGAGAGAGAGAGAGAGAGAGAGAGAGAGGTGCAGGTAACCATAGAGGCAGGAAGATTTCAAATCACCTGGAGCTGAGGCTACAGAAGCTTGAGTTACTTGCTGTGGGTGCCATGAACTGAGCTGGGGTCCTCTTCACGAGCAGTAAGTACACTTAACCCGCCCCAGTCATCTTTCTAGTCCTTACTGTTACATTTTAAAACTTTTAAAAAACACTGTTTGAGTCTTGTTTATGTAGTCATTTCTAGGATAGACACTTTCACAGCAGACCACATAGGTGTCTAGTACTCATGATATTTCTCCCCTTTTGTTCAAGTTCCCTGAGCCATAGATGCAGGGCCTGTCATATAGATGTCTATTGGAGGGAAATTTCATGTGGTCCCACCCTTGAAAAAGAACTACAGGCAACTAATGACTTTGGGAATAAAGATCATTGGCTTTTCCCAGGGAGGGTTCCCTCATTGGTCTTCCCATGGCATACAAACAGCAAAAACAGACTCAGCAGGGGTTCATTTGTGCTTGAACACACACATGTACATATATGTGTGTATGTAACAGTAACCAAAGCAAAGGAGGCTGTCACACTGAGAATGGGGGGCATAGAAGGGGTTCAAGTGAGGGTAGCTGGCAGGAGTTGGAGGGAGGGAAAGGAATGGGGAAAGTAATGTAATTCTATTTCAGTTAAAATATTTTTAAAAGTTCTTTACATAATTGGGGTATAAGCTATACATCTGATCAGTGTTTGACAAACATTTTCCTCTTGTCTGTAATTTATGTTTTTCTTCTTCCAACTGACATGCTGATCACACACACACAGCCTTCCTTTTATGAGCTTGGAGCCTTTCAGCATTTACTTAGAACATTCATATATTTCATCAAACCTTAAAATCAGATTTTAGTTCCCATATCCCTTTTTTATTTTTATCTTGAGACAGGAAATAACTTGCTTTTATAATATATGAATTATAAAATTTGCTTCTTAATGAAAGATGGGACTTTTATGTGCAATTCTTTTGTGTCAACCTCATGAGGGATTATAGGCCTTCACCAGCAGATACTTCTAATTGTAATAAAGTTCAGTGGTAGAATTTTCCTTGATGAAACATATTCCTATTTCACACAAAAACTGATTGCCATGCTTAAGGTTGTTTAGATGGTCTTTATATGTCTTGAAGTTTTGAAGTTTCATAGTTAGGTCTATTCCTCAATTTAAAACCCATTGTAGCAAAAGATAAAAGGCTTGCTTTGCAGATATTTTCATTCATTTATCCATCCATCCATCTATCCGTCTGTCTGTCCATCTGTCCTTCCGTCCGTCCATCTGTCCTTCCATCCATCCATCCATTTGTCCATCCATCCACCCATCCATTCCTTTTGAATGGGCATGTTTAGGTCTTAGAGCACCATTCACCGAGAGGCCCTACTTTCTCCCCTGAATGCCTGGCTGGCCCTAGTAGTGTTGGTGTATGAATCTGCTCTTATTGCTGTTTCATTGATTTGTCTTTCTCTCACCCGACATGCCATGACAGGCCTGCTGTAGCTTCAGGTTAAATCTTAAAGTTGAGCAGTCTCAGTATTGACTGTCTTCCTCTTGTATTGTTTTGATTATTCTGTGTGTTTGGCCTCTCTGTAAATATTTTATAATGACTTTGTTAATGTCTACAGAATAAATGGTTAGAATATTTTTTAAGATGGGATTTATTTTATTGACCAGGCTGTAGAAAACTGGCACCATGATGATACTTATCTATGAGCATGGAACATTGCAGCATGTGTTTACTGATGGGATTGTTTATAGTAGGAGTTTGTGGTTTGCTCATGCCATATGATTATGGTTCTAATTTTGCTAGTTTATACTTCTTCTTTATCAAATTACTTTTTCCTAAAACAAAATTTAAATTACTTATTCTTTAATAAGGGGAACTATTAGTGATTTTGAGGAAGCAAAAGAATTTTAAATCTATTTTCAAGTAAATTCCAAATGGGCAATTGTGGTTTTATTCATTATTCACAAATTCATTCAGTTTTTTAATCAATATTTGAATTCCTGTTATACATTTAATCTTGTTAATATAGCAATGAATCATACATAATTATTTAATTATACATTTCTTTTCATTTGTATAACATTAGTGAAAATAAATTAAAGCTCCAGAAGGAAATAACATATTTAGGATGTGCACTGTGGAATCCAGCCAATTGAGAAGTTCTATAGTTTCCATTTGCTTGGATTATTCTGTGGCTCCTTCATGAAATATCTCTATAGCCACAACATACTCAATGAAGTTTTTATAAAATGCAAGCTAATAGCTAATTGTCAATGCAAATCTGACTTGAGAATGGCTTTTTACATTTACATTGGCACTTATATTTCAATTATCTGAATACCAAAGACCAGAAAATTTTCTAGCTAAAACAATAATTTGTTAAAATAGACATTAAGATATCTAGACAGGAGAGGAAATTAAAGAAAGAGACAGGGATAAAAGTATTTTAGTTATCACGAATTGTGGCTAATTTTGACCTCAAATGCTGCATTCTTAATATGACAGCAAGTAGAACAATGCAAACTTTCATCTCTAGGGTCTGGTGTAATATAAAATATTCAGAATATAATATGGTATTTTAAGCCACCACGAAACTATGTTCATTCTGGAATGTAATGTAATGTATGAGTCAGGCAAGATTCAGTGAGAAAAAAAAATGTCTCCGCGGATTTTTAGAATTACTTTTAAAGTTTACATTTGGTGTTCTCCTCTATACCCTAGGCAAGTGGAGCCATCCCTAATCAATATTTAGAGGGCTCACACTATATCTTCTGCTTCACAAGAAATAACATCTATTCTCTCCATGTCACCATGGATGGCTCCTGGCAGGGAAATTATTGAAATATCAACAATAATAACATTGTTGTTAAACAAAAGGAACTAGGGAAAAACCATGACTCAGAATGAAGTAAAGCAAAGAAAAGCAAAACAAATGCATATTTATTCACAGATGTGTTTATATTACACAGAAAATTCATTCCTTTGTCAATATGTATTTGGTTTTATTTATTATAAATCCCACATAGATTATTTATATGTAACATGCAAGAAAGTTTATATTGTGGACATTGGTGCTCCTTCTTAATTTTTGGGATAGCATTCAACATTCTATTGCATTTTACTTATTCTTTAATTATAGAAAATTAATGCTAGCCAGGCCTGGTGGCACATACCCTCAATCCCAGCATTCAGGAGGCAGAGGAGGGAGGATCTCTGAGAGTTGAAGGCCAGTTTGGTCAACAATTGGAGTTCCAGGACAACTAAGGCTGTTACACAGAGAAACCCTGTCTCAATAAAACAAGAGAAGAAAACTAATATTTTATGAAATTTGTTTTCTGTGAGATAAAAATTTAGAGATTCTCGGTGTGTTAACTCATGTCAAAAACCATATTATGTGGATAACCCCACAACTCACCTTTTAAAATCCAGGGGAAATATGATAAAGGGAGCTCAATGCATTATATAGTTAACTGGTAGAGCAGGGTGCATTCTGTTTGCTAACAGGCATTCAGTGGGTCCACTCTGCTTTCTATCAACAAAGTGAAAAGACAACCAGCCCTAGTGAGTAGTATCACTTTGTACCAACTTAGAATTGAAGCTTCCCTTCTGGTAGATCAGGGGCTATTTTGATATTCATGATCAAAGGAATCTTTTGCTGTAGAGTTATTGAGAGAAGCTGTTTTATACAACAACATAAGTAAGTTCAGATTGCAGACACCATCTGACAAAAGGTTCTGTAGCTTCCACAGCAGTGCTGGCCCCATTACGATTCATTTATCTTCTTCCTCAGCCTCTCTATGCTTTTTTCCCTGTAGATCTTTCACTCTTTCTAAAGAGAGAAATATCTTTGGTGAGAAATATTTTCACTCAATATGAGAATTAGGCTTTTAAAAAATACTATATGGTTGATGACTCAGATTAACTGTAAATTCTGAGGGAAAGGAGCCACCTATACAGGGCTTTATGAGTTATAGATGTCTCAGAAGTTAGGAATATTAGCATATCAATCAAAGATAAGACTACTTCATCAATACCAGGAAATCTGTGGCTTTTTTTTTTTAACAAAAAAAGGACAGATGACTGAAAGAATACCCTCTACTGTGTAAATGAATTATGTGGAAATAGAGAGCACAGGAGTAAATGAAGGAACTAGGAGGCATTTTCATGAAGTCAGCTGTGGCACACTGAAGGTTTCCTGTAAACTGTTCATAAAGTAACTTGATTCAATTATTTTTCTTACCCCAGGAACTTTATATATCCAAGATGCACTGAAAATAGTATTAACTCAAACAACTGTGTCCCTTTAGTCTGGAATGAAAGCAGAGTAGTTATATGTATGTCAGGAAGCCGGCAGCTTTATGAAAGCCTGCATCTTGGTCTGGCAGCTGCACTGACAGGTTCATTAGCCATCTCATTCCAAACCACTGACATGCCACTGGCTTCCTCTGAGGTTTCGGGAAGCCATCAGGTTGTCATCAGATAGGACTTGATCCCCTGCCCAGATCTTCCCATGCTGCCTCTACTCTGTGTCCTGACATTTGTATTGGAATCTGAGTCAATGTAAAAAAACATTTTGCCAAGAAGAATTGCTTATTTATAGCCAGAGAAGGAGAAAAAATGCTGACACTTTTATTTCACAAGCCTTTGAAAATGAAATGTCTAGAAATTGTCACATTCGAGATATGGGAGGTTAAACTTGGGTGAGTCATCTGCAAGGCACTGTGGCTTCGCATGGCCACCCTGGAGGCTCAGGCACCCACCACCACGGATAGGAAATCCTGTTGTTCCTTCTGGAAAGCACTTGGCTGCTGTTGAGCTTCCCTTCAATGTTCTTGCAGACTCCTAGCACCTGAGTCACAGGGAGACCAAGAACAGCTAGTAGCATCCTATGCCAGCCTTTCCCCTCTCCACAGGGCTCTGTGTGCGAGACAAATGTCTCACTCAGTTCTTGTGTTGCAGCCTGGTAAAGTTGTATTCACTCATGTGGCTTTGTCTCAAAGATCCCAGAGTTACATTTTAAAGGGTATTTTCCATTTGCTTTCTTGCAAACTTACTTTCAATGGGAAACAGAAACCTAACCCCTGGGAAGTTTGTTGCATGGGTCCTTGCATGCTTTTTTTTTTTTTTTTTTTTTAATATATTCCTCTTTAGAAGTTTCTTACTCTCTCCTCTGAGTGGTAAATGGGCAGCATTTGTGTTATCTACCTTTTATGATTGTGATTTTGGAGTTGTCATTGAATATTTATGATTATTGTAGCTGCCATGGTTCAAAGTTCACTGAAACAATAATCCATCCTAAATACTGCGATGTTAAGGAAGCAGCTTTTTTGGTGGCAGCTGTGAAGCATGGCTGATGCTCTTTGGTTTTGCCTGCAGAGTAACTGCTGTCCTTTATATAGAAATGTGCTAGTTTGCTTTTGTAACACCGGGGATACTGTAATCTTGCTTGTTAAAAGTTTAGGAAAAGAAAACCAGAATGATTGTATACCAATACAGGCAAGTTCCGGACACTACTGAAAAGAAGTAGTTTACATGACTGTTTTAATGATAGAAAGAAGTTCATATATGCTCAGATTAGAGAGAAATAGTTAAAACAGGACATTTTTGATTGTTGTGGTACTAATGAGAGAGACAAATACATACAAAAACTGAATCTCACAGAGACAGGCAAATAAATCTCAATACATCCAAAGTGTCAGTCACCCAAAATGCTTCATGAACAATTGAAAATGATAACTACTGTATTAATTGGAAATACTCCATAAATAAACTCACATGATCATACAGTTAAGTTCTTGTGCATTCCTCTCCCTCTTCCAATATTGTATTTATTAATATTATTATTGTTGTTGCTGTTGTTATTGTTGGGAGCAGAAAGGTAGATGCACATAGTAAAACAAAAGCTATATTTTATTATGCTCAGGGTCATCAGACAAGGTTCACACTCTAAATTCCTAACTATGGCCCTAAGGCTATCTCCCCAAGGCTGCTCACCTGTGGAACATATTTCAGCTGAAAGTCAGGTCCAGTCTCTAACAGAGGTCTCTGATTTAAGGGTCAGGACTCTGGGGAAGACTCTCCACCTGCAGGGCAGATCAAGGTGGTGTCTCTCCAGGTGTGCAGAGCAGAGCATTGCTCTTGGTCTCTGCTTATATACTGTCCAGTGGGTGTCATGGGGTCTAGGACTGTGTCTGGGTATCTTGAGTGAGTGATCTCACTGAGTTCTGTTTATCAGATGCAGCCTTGGATGTACTGGGGTTCCTAATTAAGCTATGTTTACATATCTAAAGGGCAATTTTTTTTTACTATACTTATTGCAGGCACTGGGAAGCATTCTGAGTACTTAGAGCTGGGATACTTACCAGTTACCCCATTATTGTCCTCCCTCAGCACAAAGGGCCTCAGAGGTCTTTTTCATTCACATAGTTATTCCTATATTACCATGGTGAATTAAAAGTTGCCCTTGCTTTTCCTCTGCAGTCCACCTAATCCATATTGGAGGACAGGAATCTGGTTACAGACATGAAATGATGTTCATCTATCAAATGCTTCACTGTAGTCCAAGCCTGTTATTTGAAAGTATGGCCTTCAGGACCTAAACACCTCCCACTAGACTATCCCCGTTACAATTTTCCACAGTCTCTCAGTAGTACCATTCTGGAAAGCAGGCCCTTGTATACAAACTTTTGTGGAAAATGCCAGATCTAAACTGTGGCAAACACCACAATACTATATTACTATTTCTACACTTTGTTGGTAAAATTAAATGGCTGTGAAATCTAAGTATTGGTGAAAATGAACAGTGATCTTCTACTTGAGAAAACTATTGCCTCTAGGGAGTATGTGGCATTATCTCGAAGCAGTTTTGCTTTAAGTGGAGAGAGTTCTTCAATCTCTCTCTCTCTCTCTCTCTCTCTCTCTCTCTCTCTCTCTCTCTCTCTCTCTCTCTTTCTCTCTCTCTCTTGTTTTTTGTTTTTCAAGACAGGGTTTCACTGTGTAGCTTTGGCTTTCCTGGAACTAGCTCTATAGACCAGGCTGGCCTAGAATTTACAGGGATCCACTTGCCTCTGCTTCCTGAGTTATGGGATTTAAGACATGTGCCAACATCCTGGCACAGCTTCTCTCTTGATCTTTACAGCATGAGGATACAGTGATGCTGTGACTCACATAAACTGCCCAAGGAAGTTTCCACAGCAAAGAATTTTCCGGCTCAAAATGTCAAGAGTGCTGCTGCTGAGAAATCCTGGTGTAGTGTAAATGCAATCTTCAAGCATTGCTACTGAGAAGGCAAAATGATACATGCACATCACAAAATACTGTGGCAGTGTCTTATAAAGTTAAATTTGTACATACCACATGTCCTAGCAATTCTACTTCTAAATATTTACTCAAGATGTGAAAACACATTTACACATAAAGACTTGAATAGGAATGTTCACAGCAGTATTATTTATAATAGTAATAAACCAGAAATGAGGACAAATGGGTAGACAAGTTTTGACACCCATAAGACGCAAGTTTATAATTCAGTAAAAAGAAACAGAACATACTTCACAGTACGGTGGATGGAAAAACATTCAGGAGCAAGACCCAAGATAGTGGCCTTCATGGTGGCTAGGTCAGTCCTGTTTAATAGGAAATCCTAGAAAAGGCAGAACTATAAATACAGCAGCAGGTCAGTGGTTTTAGGAATGGGGTCAGGAAAGTGCATTGAACACAAGGACAGAAACTTTAGGAATGATGAAACTCTTCTGCATCTCAATTTTTTTTATTGTTTTAGAATTTCATATATGCATAGAGTATGTTTTGATCTGACCCATATCCCCATTCTCTTCCCTCCAGTTCTGCTCTTGTTCCCCAATCACTATTTTCTCCCAATTCCCCATGATGCTTTTTAAAATCCACTGAGTTCACTTAATGTTGCCTATCTATATATCCGTGTGGGGCCATACACCGTAACATGGCTAGACTCTCAGAAGGCACAGTCCTGAAGCCAAGTGACTCTCTTTTTCTTCACCCACCACAAATTGCCATGGTTCTTCAGTCAAGAGTAGTACTTTGTGAGTTCCTTCCCAATCTATGCTTGGATTTTGTCTGGCCTGATCTTGTACAATCTTGTATATACAGTTACATGTTCATGTGTGCAACTGTCCTATAGTGCTACTGGGTGAGTGAAGTATTCAATAGTCTTACCCATCTGTGAGCCCTGCTAACTACAATAATGAGTAACCTGCAAAACATGGCCACCTGTGCAGTTGTGGCATGGATGTTGTGGAAGCAAGCAACTGCTTTCTAATGAGATTTAAGGCCCTCTGCACAAGACAGAATTCACATCTATCACCTTCAACAGGACCAAGAGCCCATGACTAGGTAGAATGAAGACACTAGAGAAGAATTCAATCCTTTTTATTTCACTGATTTTTGGACAGGGTGTAGCTATGTAGGACTGACTGGAATGGAATTTTCTTTGAAGCCTTGAACTTATAGAGCTTCACATGAATCTGCCTCCCAAGTGCCAGGCTTAAAGGCATGTACTACTACTTCTGGCATCAGATCTTACCATGCTGACACTGCTAAATGGAGACAGTGTTAAACCAACTAGTAATGACTTATCATTATTCTGATAGATTCTTCCATGTATCAACCCTCATCTGAGGATTTTCTTTTTGCTGTAGATGACAATTAACACAAAGAACCACAACTGATCAACATGAATAAAATAAAAGAATGTGGAGTGCTCAGCCCTAAATGGGACATATATGTCATAACCTCCTACAAAGGGTCAGGGATCACCATGGAAGAGGGGTTGAAAAGATGATAATAACTAGAGGTAGTGGATCACTATTGTAGCTTAATGTTGCTGAGAGCTAAATATATTTCTTTATTAAAAGTCATCAAACAATTAATAAATACCCTAAAATACATAAAATTTATTTTATAAAATTCAAATCTATAAATGTTTTATTTTATACTAAAACCAAAAAATATAAATTATCTTTTCATGGGTGACTAAGTTGAACACCACCCTTAGAGGTCAGAAGATATAAGTGATATAAAAGGAGGTCATTGATAATGTTACCAAAGTAGTTTGAAGTTGGTACATTTAAAGATAAGATTTCAATGAGTTGTGCATTTGGAGTGAGTAGGAAAACTGAAAACAAATTTATATTTGTAGCCAGAAGTTTTCTTAGTCCCACCTAGCTCACAGCCGCTCAGACCCAGGTAAACAAACAGAGACTTATATTACTTATAAACTGTATGGCTGTGCCAGGCTTCTTGCTATCTAGTTCTTGTATCTTAAATTAACCCATTTCTATTAATCTATAAGTTGCCATGTGGCTTGGGGCTTATGGATACTTTACATTTTACTTCTCATGGCGGCGGCAGCTGGCAGTGTCTCCTGACTCAGCGTTCCACTTCCCAGCATTCTCCTCTCTGCTTATCCTGCCTATACTATACTTCCTGCCTGGCTACTGGCCAATCAGCGTTTTACTTATCAATCAATCAGAGCAACACATTCGAAGCATACAGAAAGACATCTCCAGCACATATTAGGTTTTAAGAAGTCTGGATTCAATTGGAAGAGAAATAATGTGTCACACACAAAAACAAACAAGGATGGGGCTAAAGGAGAAACTGTTTAAAAAGTGAAGAGATTAAGAAACTGTATCAATGTAATTAATATTTTGAAAGTAATTCATGCCACTGAATTGTGAACATAAAAATGGTTACAATTGCAATTATTATGTTCATTAAAAAAATAAAGTAGAATGTAATCACCATACATTATATGTGTACATGAAATTAAAGACAGCAATGTTCTAAAATAGAAAGTGGTGATGGTGTCATGGGCCTATGAGGATGCTGGACTAAAGTCTATCAAATTGTGCAAACAGGCAAATTATATACTATGTAAATTATTTGTCAATAAAGATTTTGTAAAACATTTTAAATTGGCTCAGTCTGGGAGGAAGGGACTGGACCTGCTTGGACTGAGTCTACCAGGTTGATCGCAGTCCTTAGGGGAGGCTTTGCCCTGGAGGAGGTGGGAATGGGAGGTGGGCTGAGGGTAAGGGGAGGGGGGAGAACAGGGGAACCCGTGGCTGATATGTAGAACTGAATGGTATTGTAAAATAAAATAAAAGGAAAAAAAAAACAAACAAACAAAAAAAGAAATTGTATCAATGATTAGGACTGGGTAGGTAGAGATGTACACACACAGGCCTGCATGGGGTTATTTGTTCTAGGTGGGGAAAAGAATCCATGGGCATTCTGGGTGCCATTAGGACCAGGTGAGTGGAGATGGACACACAAACACACACACACACACACACACACACACACACACACACACACACACACACACGGGTCTGCCTGGGGCTGTTAGTGGTCAGGCACCATTATGATGAGAAAATATATGGTGGAGTGTGAGAGAGAAAAAGAGGCAGAATTGTTCATGTCCTGTGCAGAGAGGCAGATCTGAAGAGGTGAAGGTTGGATGAGAAAGAGGTTGATATGGGAGACTTGCTTGCCACCTGGAGCCATGGTGTCATCTGGGCCTGGGATGCTGCCAAAGGCCATGTCTAGGTTTATGGCCCTGCTGCAGCCTTGGTCTGTGTTGATGTCCATGGTTCCTGTTACCACCAAAGGCTGTAAGGGTGCTCAGAGTCTGGGTCACCATGTATGGCCATGTTAGTCCCCGAGGGCCATACCACAGAAATGGCCATCCCAATCTTTTTTTTTTTTCAACTTGATACACAATTATATCTTTTTATTATTTTAATTTTATAATTGAATTTAATTTTACACACCAGCCACAGATTCCCCTGTCCTCCCTTCTCTCACCCCACCCTGTGCTCCCCCCTCCCCCCAATTCACCCCCCATTCCCATATCTTACAGGACAAGGACTCCCCTGGGGATTCAGCTCAGCTTGGTAGATTCAGTCGAGGCAGGTCCGGGCCATCCCAATCTTAGTGGCCTGGAGACACCCAGGCTTGACCTGCAGCCAAGGACCATGTCTGGGTCTGTGTTGATGTCCATGGCCCATGTTGCCTCGAAAGACCACATGGATGTCCTGGTTCTGGGATGCCACCTGTAGCTATGCTGGGGACCAAGGGAGATGCTGCAGCCAGGACCATACTTATCTGAGTGGCCTGCACTGCCACCTATGGTCATGGTATCAACTAGGCCCAAGCTGCTGCTGAGGCTTGTGTCTGGGTCCATGACCCTATGATGTCAGTGGCTCCTGCTACACTGAAGCATGACTTGGGCAAGAGCAGGATATCCAAGAGGCATGTTGGTGAGTGTCCAGTATTGATGGTGTAGCAGAAGCCAGAGGCCTTGAACCTGATCAACACACATTACACAGTGAACATTTGCAAGTAAAGCTGTTTGGACAAAAGGTTATACTGCATGATGCACAGCAGCTCTCAATGCCAGTAACATGAATGAAGAGGCAGGAAAGATGAAAAAAGCAGTGATTTTTACTTGTTTGTTTGCTTTTTGTTTGTTTTTTTAAATTTTTATCTTATTTTTATTATTTCTTTTTTAGTTTTCCTCTTGGAGGGACACTGCAAGGATGAAGGATCAATATAGAGAGACTGAGAAATGAATGGGATTGGGGTGCATGATGTGAAAGTTCCAAAGAATCAATTAAAAGAGAAGAAACTGTATCAGAATGCAAAGGAGAGGGGCTTAAAGGGTGGACCAGAATGGAAAGCTTGGCTGGGGTGGTAGTCTTTAATTGGGACAATGGATGCTTTCTTTATCAAGAGTAGAATGTGATGGAAAGCTTGGTTGAGGTAGTGGTCTTTTATTGGGACAATGGATGCTTCTTTATCAAGAGTAGAATGGGATTATGAAGGAAAATTAGACAAAGAGTGCACATACATCTGTGGGAAGAAAGAGAAGCTTAAAGATAAGGTGGTCTCTTGTGACTTCCTTACAAAGCTGAAAAGCAGAAACTTCAGCATGAAGGATAATAGTGTCATCCATAGAAGACATAAAGCTTTGTATCTTGTCTTATACAATCTTCTGTAGCTAGAGTTTTCCTGCCTTGCCCATAGTCAGAACAAATCTTTGTCACCCGCCAGTCCCATAGCCGCTCAGACCCAACCAAGTAAACACAGAGACTTATATTGCTTACAAACTGTATGGCCATGGCAGGCTTCTTGCTAACTGTTCTTATAGCTTAAATTAATCCATTTCCATAAATCTATACCCTGCCACGTAGCTCGTGGCTTACCGGCATCTTCACATGCTGCTTGTCATGGCGGTGCCTGGCAGTGACTCCTTCTGCCTTCCTGTTCTTTTTTTTCTCCTCTCTGTTAGTCCCGCCTATACTTCCTGCCCTGCCACTGGCCAATCGGTGTTTTATTTAATGACCAATCAGAGCAATTTGACGTACAGATCATTCCACAGTAATCTTCTATTGCTGTTAAGAAACAACATGACCAAGGCAAGACTTATTTATAGTTTTAAGGCATGTAATTGAGGGCTTGATTACAGATTTAGAAGGCTAGTCCATGCTTGTCATTGCAGGAAACAGGCATGGTTCTGGAGCAGTAGCTGAGAGCTTTCTTTACATCATAATCCACAACAGGAGGCAGAGAGATTTGTCCGACTTCAGGCCTACTTTGAAACTTCAAAATCCACTACCAGTGACACACTTCCTTCAACAAGGTCACATGCCTGAATCCTTTTAATTCTTCTCAAACAGTTCCACACCCTGGTGACTAAACGTTCAAATATATGAGCCTATGTGGGTCATTATCATTCTAAATGCCACATTCCACTCTCTGGCACCCATAGGCCTGTGGCCATATAATAATGCAAAACACCTTCAGTCCAGCTTCAAAGTCCCCATAGTTTTTCATAGTCTTAACAGTGTTTTAAAGTCCAAAGTCTCTTTTGAGACTCCAGGGTCTATGGTCCATAGCTCTTGTTACTATCTAAGGTCTTGTGACTGCCCAGGTTCTGGGTTGGGCTGCCATGTGGGGCCATGTTGGAGTCCAGGGACCATGTTTCATCCTCTTTTTCTCATCAAACTGTACATTTTGTATTTCTATTTTCCCTGCTTGCTTCTGTAGCATGAATCTTAAAAGATCTTATTAATAAAATCAAACCTGAGCCAGGTATTGGGGTGAACTGGAAGATCAGAGAAACAGAATGATCCACAGCTAACCTCACCTGGCCAACTTCTCAGCTGGTACTATTTTCTCAGACTGGAAGCTTCTGTGTCCCATCCCAATGGCTCTCAGCTGAACTGCTGCCCAAAAGCCTGAAGCTTAACCAGCTAAAAGCTTAACCAGGCCAAAATGCTTAACCAGCCAAATTCTTCTAGTTTCTGGTCCTCACGCCTTGTATATCTTTCTGCTTTCTGCCTCACTCCCTGGGATTAAGAGCTCGCTTTCTGGGATTAAAGGCATGAGTCACTATGCTTGGCTATATCCTTGAACAGATGGATTTCTGCCTCTGGAATGCTAGGATTAAAGGTATGTGCTACCACTGCCTATCCTTTATGTTTAATATTGTGGCTGCTCTGTCTCTGACCCCAGATAAGTTTATTAGCATGCACAATATTTGGGGGAACACAATACCACATGCTTCTATTCTATTCATTGTAGATCTATATAAAAGTGATCACTAATAATCACTTGACACAGTCAATACTAGGCTGTCTTGAAATCTTCTCTGCCAACAACATCAATCGCAAACTCTTTAAATTAGCCTCAGGCAGATTCTTAAGACAAGGGCAAAAAAAGGAGTCACATTGTTTGTCAAAATGTCACAAGAATTATCTCTAGGCCAACTGACAATATTCTTTCCCTCTGAAGTCTCTTGAGCTGTTTCCCCTCAGTCCACGTGGCCTTCAGCACTGTCTTCCATATTCTTATATGATGGCCTACTAAGCCCACTTAAAACATTAAACTGCTTCTCTAATCCAAAGTCCCAAAGTCTTTCTTATTCTTCCAACAAACAGTAATAGTCAGGACTATCAGAATAATACCCATTTCTAGTACCAACCTCTGTCTTAGTTATTATTCTAGTGTTATGAAAAGATACCATTACCAAGGCAGTTCTTATCTTTAAAAAAGCATTTAATTGAGGGTTTGCTTACAGTTTTAGAGAGTTAGTCCATGATCATCATGCAAGAAGCAGACAGACATTGTAGCAGCAGTAGCTGAGAGCTTCATATTCTGATTCACAGCAGAGAGAGAGAGAGAGAGAGAGAGAGAGAGAGAGAGAGAGAGAGACAGAGACAGAGACAGAGAGAGAAGAGAGAGAGAGAGAGAGAGAGAGAGAGAGAGAGAGAGAGAGAGAGAGAGAGAGGTGGAGGGGAGACTGCCATGGGATTTTGCAACCTCAAAACCTATCTCTAGAGACATAATTCCTTCAACAAGGCCACATCTACTCTAATAAGACCACATCTACTAATGCTTCAAATCTTTTACAAACAGCTCCATGCCCTGGTCATTGAGCATTCAAATATATGAGCTTATGGGTGGCCATTCTCATTCAAACTGCCACATATTTAGAGAAATAAAAAAAATATTATTTTATTTATCAAAGAGCAAACAGGATCGAGGGATAGTGAGTACATGCTGAAATTTTGTAACATGAGTTGAGAGTGGTTTATAGTCCTAAACTGATTGATGGCACTGGAAAATATGTTCTTACAAATTCCAATTTTTTTTCCAATGGACTTTTATTTGCCAACTTGTGTGACAAGAGAGATGCAAAGAAATTAAGGACAAGAGAAGAACTTGCTGTTGTGCAGTCATTTTCTGTAAATTAAAACATCCCCTGCGGGAGAGTCAAGGGAGTCTCTTAAGACTGGGGAAATTAACCTTGCAAGGCTCAGGAACCTCAAGACTCTTAGCAGGCTCACAAAACCCTGAAACTTACTGTATCCACTAGTTATCCACACAGTTATAACAACAGGAAGCAATTGCCTGGGGGCAAAAACTTCCTGCCTGGTAGGTCTGCTCTCCAAGTTATGCAGGAGCCCCACAATTCACTCTCTTGAGGTTACTTACAAATAAATGAAATAGTCCTGTTTCAGTAACAAAAATATATACATACAAATAAATACACACATATATATCTCCTCTCTTTCAGATGAAAAACTGAACTGGTAGGCAAAGATAATTCCTAACACATAGAGGTAAACTTGTGAAAACACAGAGTAGACACAATTTATCTTTTAAAGCCTACTAAAATCAACAGTGTATTTGTATTCTGATTTGATTTAAATAACTTGGCATACAAATTGGAAGCAGTGACTTCAAAGTCTTAATCCTTAGTGTTATTCAATGAAAACTGAATGAGTATTTGGAAATAAAATATCCTTCCGGATGGTGGGTATTCTAGTGGATGAATAATCTGCTATCCAAAACTATAGTATGATGGTTAATATAATTATCCTAAATTCATAATTATGCATAATCCATGTTTCATGTGTAAAAACACCTGCTAGGAATGAGAAAACATTTTCATGACATATTTTAGTACTATTTTTTATAACATTTTAAGAACAATTGAAACTTGAAAATAGTTTTACCAAACCAAACCTTCATTAGTTCATGAATATGCAAAACAAATAGTATTATTATAATTTTCAAATATATGTATCAAAGGGGTATAAACACGTGTGCATGTATGTACACACACATATATATATCTCTATTATATTTAAGGTATTTAGAAGAAAAGGATATTGAAAATGATACAAAAGCTACAATTTTGAAATTCTCTTGTAACAAAATAAATTAAAAGACATTTCTACCTGTTCCAGTCTTATCATAAACATACCACAATTTATTTTTACTTAGTATTAGTGAACCCATTAAATGTGTATATGCATGTATTGTTCACATATAAAAATCAATTGTAGCAATAATTTAAAATATACAACTTAGTCACTTAATCCCTTTTTTATAATGTGTTTCATAAAGGATATTTTCTAGCAAATGATACTGAATCTTTCCAATTACAGCCCAAAGTCACTTACAAGAAAATATTAATTCAAAACATAAATTATTAGAGAAACCGACACATCTCACTACGAGCTGGGTTAAGCAGTACTTTTGAAGGCAAGAACTGCATTTGTCTGGACTTTAAAACCCAAGTTTAGATAAAGAATCCAGCAATAAATCTGAACGGCAGAGGGATAAAAGCGACAGGCTTTTATTAATGCTTATCACTCCTTAGGTCCTTGCAGTTCAATGACAGTTTCAAAAGGATGTGCTGATAAAGGATTTGCCTGGAGTTGACACAGTGTGCATTGGTCCCAGTAAGCCTCTTGCGGAACAAAGAAAGCTCTGACACTTCTGAAGCTTGAATAGAAGAGTGACAGCTCTGGACCCAAGTGGAAGCCTTTCCCTCAGGCTTTACGATATATATACATGTGAGACTGTGCCAATTTAATACCAAAGTGGCTGAAATGAAAAATATTTTCCTGGTTCCTGGATATTGGTGAGAGCATATGCCAAAGGTCTTAATATTTGGCAATGTATTTTATTGCAGGTCTAAATCTCTCTGCATTTTGCTTAACCATATCACTGAAAACGCCAATGTAGTAGTAATGATAACCTCACCCACAAAACACCCAACGTATAATTTTTTTAACCAAATAAAAAATCTAAATATGCAAAGACAGTATACACCATCTGAATGGAAAATCAACAACTAGAATGTGCATGGCCTAGTAGGCAAAAATCAAGGAAGTAGTTTGAAGCTGAATAAAATTTTACTCATTTTTTTTATCTAATCATCTAATTCATGAAATTAATACTACATATCTTCTCTACAGGCTTAAACTGTGTGTAAGAAAAACTATCTTTTGAAACGTAGCAAGTGTACAGTTTTCTTTCCTAGGCTTTTGTACTAATAATGAAATATTTTGCTTTTTAATATAAATAGTTACACTTTAAAGTTACATAATCTGTGAGTTATGGTTTCCATTGCTGTGATGAAACACCATGACTAAAAAGCAAGCTGGGGAGTAAAGGGTTTATTTTGACTTAGACTTCTGCATTGTATTCCAAAGTCAGGACAGGAACTCAAACAGGGCAGGAGCCTAGAGGCAGGAGCTGATGCAGAGGCCATGGAGGGGAGCTGCTTACTGACTTGCTTCCCCTGGCTTGCTCAACTTGTTTTCTTATAGAACCCAGGACCAGCCCAGGTATGGCCCCACCCACAACAGACTGGGCCTTCCCCCATCAGTCACTAATTAAGAAAATGCCCTACAGCTGGATCTTATAAAGGTCTTTTTCTCAATTGGGAGTTCCTCTCAGATAACTCTAGCCTGTGTCAAGTTGGCATAAGACTAGCAAGCACAATCTAGAATACATTAAGATACTACTTCTTCTATAGCAAGATATAAGGGTCACTAACACACACACACACACACACACACACACACACACACACATAGTCATGTTTTTCAGTATAGTCATTGAAATAATCATGATATACATTCTGAGTCTTGCTTTTTCATTGAAATTTTCATGAGCATGAGTCAAGAATTATAAATATTTAATTTCTCACAGAGATTTCAAGCTATCCAAAAACAATACATATCATCGGGATTAATAGAGCACTCTAAAATTAATTTTAAAATATTATAATAAATAATAACAGTAGAAAAGCAATCAAATGTGTTAGAAGTAAGAGTGACAAAAATTTATATGCGTCTTTTCAGAACCAGATTTTCCAACTCAAGAGGAAGCTCAGCCTATGGATTTCTCTGGAACTTTCAGGAAATGTTGTTTTTAATGGGGGAAAAAAGTTCTTTCTTATATCTTACTTCTTATATAGCCTTGACAAATAGTTATAAAATATGTATATATACTTATGTCTTAGTTACTGTTTTATTACTGTGAAGAGACACCATGACCAAGAGAACTCTTACAAAAGAAAGCATTTAATTCAGGCTTATTTACAGTTTTTGAGGGTTGGTCCATGACCATCATGGCAGGAAGCAGACAGGCATAGTGCTGTATGAGCAGTAGCTGAGAGCTTTACATCCTGATTCAGCAGGCAGAAATTAAGTTACATTTAATTTATTCATATTTGTGCATAGCATTAAATTTAGAAATATCTATATAGCAAATACCTACAACCAGTTTCCCATTACCTAGTAGAACTACACTACACTTCATTAGAGTCTTTACCTCTCCCCTCCACTGTTACCAATTCCATTTTCCTCTTCTCAAGAAGCTCTTACTACCCTGAATTTGTAAATTTCTTTTATTATTATTTTTTTATTTTATAATTTAATTTATTTTTATATACCAGCCATGATTCCCTTGTCCTCCCCCCTCCCGACACCCCTGCCTTCCCCCCAGCCCCATTCCCCATTCCCACCTCCTCCAGGGCAAAGATTCCCCTGGGGATTCAGTTCAACCTGGTAGATTCAGTCCAGGCAGGTCCAGTCCCCTCCTCCCAGGTTGAGCTAAGTGTTCCTGAATAAGCCCCAGGTTCTAAACAGCCAGCTCATGCACTAAGGACAGGTCCTGGTCCCACTGCCTGGGTGCCTTCTAAACAGTTAAAGCTAACCAACTGTCTCACTTATCCAGGGGGCCTGATCCAGTAGGGGGCTCCTCAGCTATTGGTTCATAGTTCATGTGTTTCCACTAGTTTGGCTATTTGTCCGTGTGCTTTTTCCAATCCTGCTCTCAACAATTCTTGCTCATACAATCCCTTCTCTTTCTTGCTAGTTGGACTCCTGGAGCTCCACCTGGGGCCTAGCCATGGATCTCTGTATCCGGTTCCCTCAGTCATTGGATGAGATTTCTAGCACAAAAGTTAGGGTATTTGGCCATCCTATCAACAGAGTTGGTCAGTTCAGGCACTCTCTCAACCACTGCCGTTGGTCTATTGTGGAGGTATCTTTGTGGATTTCTGGGGACCTCTCTAGCACTTTGCTTCTTCCTAATCCCATGTGGTCTTCATCTATCATAGTCTCTTTTTCCTTGTTCTCCCTCTCTGTTCTTAATCCAGCTGGGGTCTCCCGATCCCCTAAGCTCACTTTCCCTCGACCCTTGCCCTTCATTACTCACCCCCACATCCAGTTTGCTCATGTAGATCTCATCCATTTCTCTGTCATTGGGTGCTCCCTGTGTCTTTCTTAGGGTCCTGTTTTCTAGGTAGCCTTCGTGGAGTTGTGAGTAGCAGTCTAGTCATCTTTGTTTTACATCTAGTATCCTCCTATGAGTGAGTACATACCATGTTTGTCTTTCTGAGTCTGGGTTACCTCACTCAGGATGATTTTTTCTAGATTCATCCATTTGCCTGCAAACCTCACGATGTCATTGTTTTTCTCTGCTGAGTAGTACTCCATTGTGTATATGTACCACATTTTTTTTCATCCATTCTTCCGTTGATGGGCATCTAGATTGTTTCCAGGTTCTGGCTATTGAAAACAATGCTGCTATGAACATAGCTGAGCAAGTGCACTTGTGGTATGATTTAGCATTCCTTGGTTATATGCCCAAGAGTGGTATAGCTGGGTCTTGGGAGAGACTGATACCCAATTTTCTAAGAAAGCACCATATTGACTTACAAAGTGGCTGTACAAGCTTGCATTCCCACCAGGAGTGGAGGAGAGTTATCCTTGCTCTGCATCCTCTCCAGCATAAGCTGTCTTCAGTGTTTTTGATCTTAGCCATTCTGACAGGTGTAAGGTGGTATCTCAGAGTTGTTTTGATTTGCATTTCCCTGATGACTAGGGATGTTGAGAAATTCCTTAAATATCTTTCAGCCATTTGAGTTTCCTCCATTGAGAATTCTCTGTTTAGTTCTATAGACCATTTCTTAATTGGACTCGGGCATTTTGAAGTCTAATTTCTTGAGTTCTTTATATATCTGGATATCAGTCCTCTGTCAGATGTGGTGTTGGTAAAGACCTTTTCCCACTCTGTAGGCTGTCGCTTTGCCTTGTTGACTGTGTCCTTTGCTCCACAAAAGCTTCTCAGTTTCAAGAGGTCCCATTGATTGATTGTTTCTCTCATTGTCTGTGCTACTGGTGTTGTATTTAGGAAGTGATCTCCTATGCCAATGAGTTCAAGGCGACTTCCTACATTCTCTTCTATCGGGTTCAGAGTAACTGGATTTATGTTGGGGTATTTGATCCACTTGGACTTAAGTTTTGTGCACAGTGACAGATATGGATCTATTTTCAGCCTTCTACACGTTGATATCCAGTTATGCCAGCACCATTTGTCGAAGATGCTTTCTTCTCTCCATTGTACACTTTTGGCTTCTTTGTCAAAAATTATATGTTTATAGGTGTGTGGATTAATGTCAGGGTCTTCAATTCGATTCCAGTAGTCCACACATCAGTTTTTATGCCAGTACCAAGCTGTTTTCATTACTATAGCTCTATAGTAGAACTTGAGGTCAGGGATCGTGATGCCTCCAGAGGTTGTTTTATTGTACAGGATTCTTTTGGCTATCCTGTTTTTTTGTTTTTCCATATAAAGTTGAGTATTATTCTTTCCAGGTCTGTGAAGAATTGTGTTGGTATTTTGATGGGGATTGCATTGAATCTATAGATTTCTTTAGGTAAGATTGCCATTTTTACTATGTTAATCCTGCCTGTCCATGAGCATGGGATATCTTTCCATTTTCTGACATCTTCAATTTATTTTTTCAGGGACTTAAAGTCCTTGTCATATAGGTCCTTCACTTGCTTAGTTATAGTTGCCCCAAGGTATTTTATGTCATTTGTGGCTATTGTAAAGGGTGATGTATCGCTGATTTCCTTTTCAGTCTGTTTGTCAATTGGATATAGGAGGGCTACTGATTTTTTTGAGTTGATCTTGTATCCTGCTATGTTGTTGAAGGTGTTTATAAGCTATATCAGTTCCTTGGTTGAATTTTTGGGGTCACTCAAGTATACTATCATGTCATCTGCAAATAGGGAAGACTTGACTTCTTCCTTTCCAATTTGTATCCACTTAATCTCCTTATGTTGTCTTATTGCTCTGGCTAGAACTTCAAGTACTATATTGAATAAATATGGGAAGAGCAGACAGCCTTGCCTCATTCCTTATTTTAGTGGAATTGCTTTGAGTTTCTCTCCATTTAATTTGATGTTGGCTGTTGGCTTGCTGTAAATTGCCTTTATTATGTTTAGGCATGTTCCCTGTATTCCTGATCGCTTCAAGACTTTTATCATGAAGGGGTGTTAGATTTTGTCAAATGTCTTTTCTGCATCTAGTGAGATGATCATGTGGTTTTTTTTCTTTGAGTTTGTTTATAGGGTGTATTACATTGACGGACTTTCGTATATTGAACCACCCTTGCATCCCTGGGATGAAGCCTACTTGATCATGGTGCATAATTGTTTTGATGTGTTCTTGGAGTCTGTTTGCCAGTATTGTATTGAGTATTTTTGCATCATTGTTCATAAGGGAGATCGGTCTGTAGTTCTCTTTCTTTGTTGCATCTTGTTTGGTTTAGGAATCAGGATAATTGTAGCCTCATAGAAGGAGTTTGGTAATGTTTCTTCTGCTTGTATTGTGTGGAACAACTTAAAGAGTATTGGTATTAACTCTTCTTTGAAGATCTGTTAGAATTCTGCACTGAAACCATCTGGTCCTGGGCTTTTTTTGGTTGGGAGACTTTTAATGACTGATTCTATTTCCTTAGGGGTTATTGAACTATTTAAATAGTTTATCTGGTCTTGATTTAACTTAGGTATGTGGTACCTATCCAGAAAATTATCCATTTCTTTTAGGTTTTCCAGTTTTGTGGAGTAGAGGTTTTTGAAGTATGACCTGATGATTCTCTGGATTTCCTCATTGTGTGTTGTTATGTCCCCCTTTTTATTTCTGATTTTGTTAATTTGGAAGCTCTCTCTCTGTCTTTTGGTTAGTTTGGATAAGGGCTTGTCTATCTTGTTGATTTTCTCAAAGAACCAACTCTTTGTTTCATTAATTTTTTTATTGTTCTCTTTGTTTCTATTTTATTGATTTCAGCTCTCACTTTGATAATTTCCTGGGATCTATTCTTCCTGGGAGACTTAGCTTCTTCTTGTTCTAGAGCTTTCAGGTGTGCTTTTAAGTCACTACTGTGAGATTTCTCTAACTTCTTTATGTGGTCATTTAGTGCTATGAATTTCCCTGTTAGCACTGCTTTCATAGTGTCCCATATGTTTGGGTATGTGGTGTCTTCATTTTCATTGATCTCTAGGAAGTCTTTAATTTTTTTCTTTATCTCTTCCTTAACCCATCAATAATTCAGTTGAGCATTATTTAGTTTCCATGAGATTGTAGGCGTTCTGTAGTTTTTGTTGTTGTTGATATCTAACTTTAATCCATGGTGGTCTGATAGAATGCAGGAGGTTATTCCAATTGTTTTGTATCTGTTGAGATTTGCTTTGTGGCCAAGTATGTGGTCAATTTTAGAGAAGGTCCCATGGGGTGCTGAGAAGAAGGTATATTCCTTTTTGTTAGGATGGAATGTTCTGTAGATATCTATTAGGTCCATTTGAGTCATGACATCAGCTAAGTCCTTTATTTCTCTGTTAAGTTTTGATTTGGGAGATCTGTCCAGTGGTGAAAGTGGGTTGTTGAGTTCTCCCACTGTTAATGTGTGGGGTTTTATATGTGTTTCAAGCTTTAGTAATGTTTCTTTTACATATGTGGGTGCCCTTGTTTTTGGGGCATAAATGTTCAGAATTGAAACTTCATCTTTGTGGATCTTTCCTGTGATGAGTATGTAATGCCCTTCTTGATCTCTTTTGATTAATTTTAGTTTGAAATCTATTTTGCTGGATATTAGGATGGCTACACCTGCTTGCTTCTTAAAACCATTTGATTGGAAAGTGTTTTCCCAGCCTTTTATTCATAGGTAGTATCTATCTTTGAATTTGCGATGTGTTTCTTTTATGCAGCAGAAAGATGGGTCCTACTTTCATATCCATTCTGTTAGCCTGTGTCTTTTTATAGGTGAATTAAGTCCATTGATATTAAGGGATATTAATGACCAGTGATTGTTCATTCCTGTTTTGTTGTTGTTGTTGTTGTTGTTGTTGTTGTTGTTGTTGTTTTGGTGGTAGTGTGTATGCAGTTTGCTTCTTTGGGGTTTACTGCTGTGGTGTTATCTATTGCCTGTGTTTTCGAGGTTGTATCTGACTTCCTTAGGTTGGAACTTTCCTTCTATTGCTTTCTGTAGGGCTGTGTTTGTGGATAAGTATTGTTTAAATCTGGCTTTGTCTTGTTCACTCTGTCTATGATGATTGAAAGTTTTGTTCGGTATATTAGTCTAAGCTGGCATCCATGGTCTCTTAGTGTCTGCATTACATCTGTTCAGGTCCTTCTGGCTTTCAAAGTCTCCATTGAGAAATCGGATGTTATTCTGATGTGTTTGCCTTTATAAGTCACTCGGCCTTTTTCCTTTGCTGCTCTTAATATTCTTTCTTTATTCTGTATGTTTAGTTGTTTAATTATTATGTGGCAAGGGGACTTTTTTATGGGGTCTAGTCTGTTTGGTGTTCTATAGGCTTCTTGTATCTTCATAGGCATTTCCTTTTTTTTAAGTTGGGAAGTTTTCTTCTATGATCTTGTTGAATATATTTTCTGTGATTTTGAGTTGGTATTCTCCTTCCTCTATCCCTATTATTCATAGGTTTGGTCTTTTCATGGTGTCCCAAATTTCTTGGACATTTTTGGGTCATGACTTTGTTGGCTTTATTATTTTCTTTGATTGATGAATCTCTTTCTTCTGCGGTATCTTCAATGCCAGAGATCCTCTCTTCCATCTCTTGCATTCTGTTGGTTATACCTGCATCTGAAGTTCCATGTTTGTTTAGTCGGATTTTCTATTTCCAGCATTCCCTCTGTTTGTGTCTTCTTCATTTTTTTCTATTTCCCATTTCAGGCCTTGGACTGTTTCCCTCATCTGTTTCATTGCTTTTTCATGATTTTCTTTCAGGGATTTATTGTTTTCTTCTGCTTTATTTGTCCTTTCCTCTAGTTTTTTATAGCGTTCTTCCCATTTTTTGTTTGCCTGTTCCTCAATTTCATTTTTGATTTCTTCTTTATAAGCCTCCAGCCTCTTCACGATGTTATTCATAAGGTTGCTTTCTTCTGCTTCTTCCATTTTGTGATGTTCAAGTCTAGCTCTGGTCCAGATGAGGACTCCAGGCAGGATGGGAACACTGTAAATTTCTTATTTATAAAATCAACTTGTTTTGAAAATTTTGAACCTTTTTCTATAAAAGAATACTATATTACATATTCCTTCACATCTGGATTCTGTTTCTCAATATTTTGTTGGTGAGATTTACTGCTGTTGTTGAGTTTAATTGGATTATAGTATTTGTTAATTGCTTCATAGAATCTGCATAATTATGTTATAAATTGTTTATTTGTTATTGGATATTTGTAAATTTTTTCAAAATGTTGCTAATATTACGACCAGAAACATCAATATGAGATACTTTATATATTTTCAGTTTCATGTGTATTGATTACGTGTTACTTTTTTGAATAGTTTATTTTTATGTTTATTTTTTTGGCAAGTTTCATCTTTGTTTAACTAAACAAAAATAATGATGAAGCTTAAACACTATGTAAGCAAAAGCATGTTTTAATTCTCTGTAACTGCCAATTTGCATATTTTGTCATTAAAATTTTAACTGAAATGTATGATTTTAAACATTAATGATGTATTACATGCTAGCTCAATAGATGTATTATATAGTGTTTAATCATGCTTGTTAGTAGCTAACTCTTACATTTTAATTAACCCATATTTCTATGTATGTTTTGCTACAAAGCTCATGGTTTGTTACCTCATTTTCTACACATCCTGCTTGCTTGGCAGCTGGCTGGCATGTCCAAGACTCCATCCCTCTCCTTCCCAGCATTCTCAATTTGGCCCTTTCACCTAACCTTATTCTGTTCAGCGACTGGTCAGTCAGCTTGTTCATTAAACCAAACATAGCAACAAATCTTCAGTGTACAAAGAGATTATTCCACAGCAATTGTCCTTTCTTCAGTGAGCACTCCTGAAGTAGTCCTTCAAAGCAGTTGGTTGTAGCTGTGTGTTTACTCAGTGCTTCTTGTGTTCCATTAGTCACAAGTCTGTTTTATGCCAATACCATACTCTTATAAGTGGTACAGCTTTGTAATACAGTTTGAAGTCAGATAAGGTGATTTCTTCTGCATTGTTTATTTGTTTTATTTTATCTTTAATTTTTATTATTTATACTTTGTACTTTCATGGTTCAGTTGTATTTTAACTATTATCTCATTGGAATGGGCTACTGTGACTGATCTTTCTCTATACATACTGTGCAATATTATCTCTGCTGCTTCTCATAACTCTAACCTATATAGTTCCCTCTCATTCTCAATCCCTCTTTCCCCATTTTTTATTCTCTCATTTCAGTGTGAAAACATTGATCCCATTCACTTTTAAATGCTATTCCTATCCAGTATTTTACCCCTCTCACTAGCCTGATCAGACAAGAGTGAAGTATTCTCCATCTACTTCTAATTGTTTACTTCGGTGCTCATGTGAAATCATTGTGTCTGTTTCTTCAGTCAGCCTTGCCTGCCTACACAGCAGTAAGGGATGCAAATCCAACTGAGGACACCTCATTAGGAGTGCTCACGTAAAATAAAATAAATTTAAAAAGTGGTGAGTGTGGATGTAGTAAGAGCTACAGGACATATCCACTCTGACAGGTATGCTAAACAAAATAACAAAACATACAAGAAAGCAACAACAATCCACTATAATAACTCCATAAGCATATAACTTCTCATTGCTAGAAACCAAAAAATAATGAGATGACTGACAAGCCAGAAAAAATGTCCAACTCCTACAAAAAAAAAAAAAAAAGGGACTGATGGTCATCAAAAAGACTCAAATATACAGGTGAATGAAGTAAGATCTTTGAGAAGAATGTTATGAAGATGACAAAATAGTAATTTGAGGATAGGCAAAAACAAGGAAGAAAAATTTAGTGATTAAGACTGTGGAAAAAGTACCAACAGAGGTTCTGCAAAGAGAAGAATCAAACAAGAAGATTTTAAAACATGCAAAGGAAAGGAACATTGAGAGACAAGATGTAGCAGGAGAATGAATTTCAGGGATATAAGACAAAAGTATAGAATTCAGAGGTTCTCAAATTGTGGGTCATGACCCCTCTGGAAAACCTCTACCTCCCTAAATATTTACATTATGATTCACAGTGGCAAAATTATAGTTATGAGGTAGAAAAGAAATAATTTTATGGTTGAGGAGGGGTCACCAAGACATGAACTGTATTAATGGTCTCAGCATTATGAAGGCTGGGAACTGCTGGTATAGATACCTTTAGAAAATGACATTTAGTGAACATGATCAAAAAACATGAAGAACTCTGGGATATGCTTGAGAGCAAACCTAAGCATCCTCAGGTAAAAGAGGACCTGAGATAAAATTGAAAGATTAGATAAATTGTTCAGTGAAATTCTAGCAAAACATGTTCTCAAGTCTAGAGTATGAAATGAATATTCATACACAAGAGGCATTTAGAAGTTCAACTAGACAGGCCAGAGAAGAATATATCCACAATGTATTATAATCAAGATGTCAAAAATACAAAACAATGAAACATTAAAAACTAGAAGAGATAAAAGCCAATTTGCATACAAGACAAAGTGTTAGATTGCCACCTAATCTCTTGTCAGCAATCCTAAAGCACAGGAAAGCACAGAATGATATATTTCAGTCCCTGAAAGTATAAAATTGACAACCAAGATGTTTATAAATAGTAACGCTATCTGTTGGAATTGAAAAGAAACAATAATTATCACAGAGTAAGGCAGTTCATGACAACCAAGCTAGCATTGCCTGGTGTAGAAGTAGGTTTAGGGACTCTGTGCAAATTCTTCTATAGGTACCAGCCTTTAGATTTCTGCCTTTCTTGGGTCCCATAATGAAAGCTTAGCACTGATCTCTAAGATTGAGTCTTGTGTGTTCATGCCCTCTTCCCCATTAGGTAGAATCTGGCTCTCCCCTCTGCTAAGTAAGTCTGGGGGAGGGGTATTAGAAGCAGTTAGCTACAGGGTCAACACTATTGCAGTCTCTCAGTCCATGAGTGCTTCCATTCAGGTAAGGGTTGTAGGACTCTGCCTGGTACTGAGCTTGATCCTGGTGGGCCTGGGCCTTGGTTTCAAGTTTAAGGAAGTTAGAAATCAACTCCCTCTCCTTTCCTCTGGCATGGATCTTAACTCTTCAAGCTCTTTGGCTCAGAGTTGGGAGACAGATGTAAGAATGACAGCTCTTTTCTTTCTGCCTTCAACAAAATACCATATTTTGTTTGTTTTGCTTTGTTTTCTTTTCTTTTTTGTTTTTTTTAACAACTGCTAAGAGATTGTACTCAGCCTCGGACACTATGTTGTCCCAAATCCAACATTTCTGCAAGATTTTTTTACGTGTGTGCCATAAGAGTGTGCTTGGTTTATGTGTGTTCTGATTTCCTGTCATTGAGAATCTTATGCGTTCCATGCCTCAACGATTTTTTTTCATAAACACGGGTGCTAGATTTTAAGTTAACAATCTTTCTTTGTACACAGAGATTTGTATTCCAGATATAGGAAACCTCTTGCATCAGTGTCATGAACTTGTTTCCCTTCCTTAGAGTACTCAGCCATCCTGAAACACATCATTTTCCTTTCTTATGTCCTAAACATGCTTGGCTGTTTGCAATCAAACAGTATTATACTTGATACTGATATCTTTCTTGGTGGGAAGAAGATGGCTGAGTGTCACGTCACTCATACCTGGTTGATGCTTACAGGCCAGCTTTCATTGGTCTGTCCTCTCTGCTTTCCAAGGATACCTTTATTACCCAAGCTAGGTTCTGGAGCAGAGCATTGTTTAATGACCATATTAATTTATAGTAAATGTATATCCTTTAAAATAAGTATTTCCATTACTGTTCTCCTTCACCAGCTTATTGGCTATTTCTTCCAAAGCCTGATTTTATATGGAAGCATGTTGCATCATATACAATACAACTGGATGTTTTCTTTTATTTCTTTTATTTTTAAGGTATACCTTCATTTTGGTTAAGAATTAACTTCATGAATTTTTCTTTACATTCAGTTGGATCTTGTTTTGTATCTTTTTAAGTAATTTATCCTGAAAAATATTTTCTTTTAGTTGAATCACTCTTTCAATAGAATGTAATTAATAAAATTTATGTATGAATCATTTATATTTTTATATTTGTTTTTGTGTGTCCCACTTAATATAATTATTTATAGTTCTTTCTTGCTTTTTTTTTCAGTTTTTAAAAATTTAATCTATTTATTTTATATCCCCTCCCTCTTCTCCTCCCATTCCTTCAACCCATCTCTCCTTTGCCCCTCCCCCCCCCAATCTACTTCTCCCCTGTTTCTGTCCACCAAGGGGCAGGTATCAACAAAGTGTGGCACATCTAAAAGTGGAGACTAAGCACCTCCCCTTGTATTAAGACTGGGCAAGGCAACCCAGTATGAGAAATAGGGTCCCAAAAGCCAGCAAAAAAGTCAGAGACAACCCCTGCTCCCATTGTTAGGAATCTCACAAGTAGACCAAGCTACACAATTGTCACATACATGTAGAGGAGTTTGGTCAGTCCCATGCAGGCTCTCTGGTTGTTGGTTCAGACTTTGAGTTCGTATGAGCCAGGTTGTTACTATGAGTTTTTTTGTGATGTTCTTGACCCCTCTGGCTCCTACAATTCTTCCTCCTTCAGCATGATTCCCCTAGCTCAAGCTAATGTTTGAGCTAATATTCAGCTGTTGGGTCTTTGCATCTGTTTCTGTCAGTTACTGGAGGAAGGCTCTCTGATGACTATTGGGATAGTCACCAATATGATCACAGGAGATAGCCAGTTCAAGTTAAGTATCAATTATCTTTAGGAGTCTTAGATGGGGTCATCTTTGTAGATTCATGGGAGTTTCCCTTGCATCGGGTTTCTACTTGACCCCCAAACACCCCTCCCTTTCCGGTCATCTCTTTCAGTACTCTCCCCCGCCCCCTACTCCCTAACCCAATCTCTCAAAGTTCCCATCTCCACCTGCCCCAAGTCCACCCAGGATATCTCTTATATTTCCCCTTTCCAGAGAGATCCATGCCTCCCTCCTTGTTACCTGGCCTCTCTGTGTCTGTGGATTGTAGCATGGTTATCCTTTGCTTTACAGCTAATATCAGCTTATGAGTGAGTACATACCATGTTTGTCTTTCTGAGTCTCAGTTACCTCATTCAGGATGATTTTTTTCTAGTTGCATCCACTTGCATTCAAATTTTCTGGACTCTGAGATTCCATCTTATAACTATCAGAATGCCTAAGATCAAAACACAAATAACAGGTTATACTAGAGAGGATGTGGAGTAAGGGAAACACTCCTCCATTGCTGCTCAGAGTTTACGCTTGTACAGCTACTTTGGAAATCAGTATCGAGGTTTCTCAGAAAATTTGGAATCAATCTACCTCAAGACCCAGCTATACCACTCTTGGGCATATACCAAAGGATGCTCAATCATACCACAAGGACACTTGCTCAACTATGTTCATAGCCAGAACCTGGAAGCAACTTAGATGCCCCTCAACCAAAGAATGGATAAAGAAAATGTGATACATTTACATGATGAAGTATTACTCAGCTGTTAAAAACAATGGTATCATGACATTTGAAGGCAAATGGGGGGAACTAGAAAAAAATCAAACTAAGTGACTTTCTTCCTATTTTAATGTCATTTCTGTTAGGTCAAAGGCCCTTGCCCCTGTCTGCCCCCAAGGAGAAAAAAAAGTGGCAGTGCTGGTGACAATGTCCAAAACAGCAGGACTCTGGCCAGATAAACAGAAGGATGCTGTCAGGTAAACAAGCCTAAAGGGAGGTTTCTGTTTACCAGAAAAGCAGATGTCCTGAGGCAGTTCCTATTTGCAAAGAACCATCCTTAATCTTCCAGGAGCCTCCTTGAACCTTCCCACAAAGGCCATCTGCCTCAGGCAAGGGTCCTGGTGGAACAGCTAGTATAAACAAAGATCCATGTCCTGCTGACTGTCATAAAAGCTGTTCACTCTTCTGCCATTTTGCTCTGCTCTTTGCCCCAATCCCCTAGACATGGCCTTGGCAGTTTGATCCCCAACAAGCCCTTCTTTCTATGCGTGGAGTGGTTTGGTGGTTTTTCTGCACCATCACTAATAATTTCTTCCTGTCTGTTAACATTTAAACTAATCTGTTAGTGGCACTTTGGGAATTAGATCAAACTACTTTAACTTAATTAAAATAAAATTTGACTTTATATAGGATGGCAGAAAGAAATCGAAAAGTGTACTTTCCTATAGTATTTCAACTATTCTTTTAAAGTTGTTTGTTTGCTTGTTTGTCTATTCTCAACTTTATATAATTAAAAACATGCATGCATTGATGAATTGTTTTCTTGCTGTTGTTTTGAGATACAAGTACTATTGTGGTTCATTCATGTGGGAATTTTTTGTTAGCTCTGTAACACCCTGTTGTATGAATTTGAATCATATGCATATATATGGTTCTTCCAGATCATGGAGACCCCTAAAACAACCACAGAGATTGAATCCCGCATGGAAAAGAGCCTTTATTTCAAGCTCCGGGGCTTGGTTCCTCTGTCTGACACAGTGGTGAGATCAGAGAGCCCTGAGCTCAGGTGGGGCAGAGTTTTTATCATGGCAGAAGTTGGGGGAGGGGATTTCCAGGGTCCAGGACCCTGATTAGCTGGCAATTGTCTAGGGGTATCTGTAATACAAAAAAAAAAAAAAAATAGGTGTGTGCTAGACTCAAGGACATCTGGCCACCTTGGAATGTTTGGGATGTCATGTACTTCCTCACCCCTGGGTAGATCCCTGGGTGGCATCAGCTTAAGGCTTTTCCTAGATGTGGGTGTTGCCTGCTAGTAAGCCTGTCACAGAAGCTGTGTCTAGGCCCCTAAGCCTGTCATGGTTGCTGTGTGGTCAAGATATTTGGGGGCCCCTTCACAATCTGATTATTTAAAATTAACTTCTTATTGATATTTAAAATCAAAACGAGACTAGACAATGTTAGATTTTTACAAATAAGTTTGTTTTTAAAATCTCATTACAAACCACTTTTATAAATATAGTTTTTAGCTGCTTTTAAGTTGTGATTTAGAATCCAGATATCTCAGTTAATCCTTATTTCCCATGAACAGCTACTTTAGAAAACAGACATTCTCATCTAGAGCTGATGCTTATTGAGATGAGATGATACATCATTATTTGTTCACTAATTCTAATATTTGTTTCAAAAGATTGAGCTCTGCTCATGATTCTCTAAGGAGTTCTTTTGGAAGTTGGAGATGCTTCAAAATGCACATTGTACCCAGTGTATTTCATTCACTTGACCATTAGACAATTGGTGTGTGTGTGTGTGTGTGTGTGTGTGTGTGTGTGTGTGTGTGTGTGTGTGTTTCATTTCATAAGAAGTTTGGAACCTAGGAGAACACTGTATCATTGAGCTATATGCCCAGCAAGTAAAGTGTGTTCTTGTTTGTTTGTGAGAGGGTATCATATAGGTCTTGTAGGCCAGGCTTTCCTTGAACTCCTGCTCTTCTTATCTCCACCTGTATGGAGATTACAGACATTCATTACCTTACCTGACAAAAATATATTCAAGAAAATATTTTCTTGTATCTGTACTGCAAAAATCAGAGGAATTATGCTTATTTCATGATACTTTTAAAGCTACTAATTATATTATGTTTTTATATTTCCTAAGAACTAGCCACTCAGTTGAGATGAATGAATGAATGGTTGCATATTTTGATTGTCATTTTGTACAATTCATTCTCTATAAATAACCTTCCCAACTCTTCATTTTACATTTTTTCCTCAATCTTTATCAAAAGAATTTCAAGTAATTTTTTTCTATTGAACTTCTATTTCTATCAAATGCCAACAATGGCACTTTATACTGAACTCCATCTACTTGATTGCTTTTTAAACTACTTTCACTAGTTATCTTTCTTTACTAAAAAAAAAAAATTCATTGTGGAACTCAATCAGATACAGGTTTGATTTTAAATTTTAAGCTGGATAGAACAGTATTAAGACAGAACACTTAAAGAAAGCTTGATGTGTGTACAGAGGAAATGGAAGCTGAAAGAAGACTTCAAATGTGAGAATAATGCACAGTCTAAAGCTTAAAGGAATGTCTAGGGGTGGATTTAACAGACCAATCCTAAATAAAAGAGCAGTCCACAAGTTTACTTGAAAATAATCGACACAAAATAGCAATCTCTGATTGCAAAGAAATTCACATAAATTTGCAGAGAGGTATTACAGTTAGGTCAGTGTGTATAGAAATAGACAAACTGATATTTATCAAACTCCTTTTTATGACTAAATCATATATTAAATTTAAGGAAGCATATAGTTTTATCATTTCTGGTTTAAATATGAAATAGCAGATTTCCATGTCCAGTGGTCATAAATCAGTCTCGGTGAATTAGAACAACTGCATAGTGAATAATATAAGCATTTGACATTTACATGAAAATGCAACCAAACTTATTCCAGGAATCACCATTGTACAAGCAAAAAGTTAAAATTCTCATCTACTGAGGATAAGAGACAATTTATTCTGGAGCCAAATATGAGTGACCTTACCCAGAATACAGATTCAGGTTTCTTCAAATACCGTGTTCCAATTTGGTAACAGTTTCAGGAAGATTTATGGTAAAGAGAATCATAAATCAAGATTCTTTTCAAATACATTGATAGAAAATCATTTGGTGTAGAGGTTATAGCAAAGATGGAAAATCTCAGCTGTAGTCCTAGATTTTGTCTGGAAACATTTTGCTTCTTGGTTTGTGGAAACTAAAGGAACACTTGAATATTTCAAAGTATTGTGAAATAGTCATATCCAGAGGCAGGTGCTAAGATAGCCCAAGATGAATTGTGATTAGTTTCTGGACCTGTAACATTCCAACTTGTCCAGAATAATTGATGTCCTAATCAGTTAATGAGCTTTGCAGAAGATTTGCTTGAGTAAGATGTGCTTTCTTTCGGGGAAATTTCATTTATACAGTTCAAGAAATATTACATTTCTTTATACATGTAAAATATTTAGCCTTTATTTCTCCCTTCTACATTTGTGTCTTTTTCTCTAAAATTAGAGTTCTAGTAAGAGAGGCCTCACATGGGTGTTGGGAGAATTATTTATTTTTCTGTATGATGTGGTCAATACAGAGGCAATCTCATTATTATTTATTCCTTAGTAAATGATGTTTGACTATGAATCTAAAGTTGATCAGTCACATTATCTAGACATTTTTTGTTTCCTTATTCTATCAGATTACAAGTGAAATAGAATGTGAAGTTCTATCAGACATCTATGAAATTTTCCCATTTAAAAAGATTATGAATATATTCTTTGACAATTTCAAAACATATATAAGATTACGGTCATTTTCTCCACTTCATTATCTTTCTTCACCTCACCCTCTTCCCAACAAGTCCCCTTCCTCCTATCACATCTTTCAGTTGGTTTGGGTTTATGTTTTGTGACCCACTGATTATAACCAGCACACACATGACCATGTTGTGGAGTGTAGCAAGCTTTCTTTTCAGACTATCTTTGTATTGTGCACCCCACCATAACAATTTGAAGGCTTATTATTAATTATAAAATCTTGGCCTTCGCTTAGGCTTGTTTTTCAACTAGCTCTTATAACTCAACTAACCCATATTTTTTAACATTCTGTCACATGGCACTCATTACCTCATCTCCATACTGCAAATCCTGCTCTCTGATTCTCTAGCAAAATCTGCATGTTTAGATTCCTCTTCCTATTTCTCTCTCTCCTCAGAAATCCAGCCTAGTTTCTCATGCCTAGCTATTGACCATTTAGTGCTTTATTAAACCAATCACAGCAACACATCTTTACACAGTGTATAAACATTCTGCAACAGTGTAGCTATCTACAGCAGCAGGAGCCTACATTAGTTTAACAAGTTGTGGAGGGCCAAAGATCTAAGAATTAAATGACTGTTGCCCATTTAGGCCTCAATAGAATATTCATATCATCCCTTCCAAAACTCCAGGAACACTGTAGAAATTGGGACTGAGAGAATCTAAAGCCAGTGAATGGGAAGGAGGATTGTAAACTGCTGTTTTCTAAGCATAATATGACAATAGCATTCATGAACTCAAAATACCTACATACCTGCACAGGTTCTGCATAGACTAGGCAAGTCAATGTTCTGCATGGATTGGGGAGGGACTCCTGGGGTTCACCTCATCCGTAGAGAGCTATTGGCAGTTAATAGCTACTGGGGGAGTTGAGTCATTTAATTTTAAATTCTTTATTTCAAAATTAAAAACATGAACGTTCATGTTGGATTTTACTTTTATTTTTTGGTTGTCTAAATAAATAGGAACAATGACTAACATAGCAGCCAAAGGCAAATCACACACACACACACACACACACACACACACACACACACACATCAAACTAATAAATGGCTCCCAAGTAAGTTATTAAAAAAATTATCCATTAGATTAGACAAAAAAATAGAAATCATGCTTAAGTTTTTAATTATACTTTTAGACTTTTATTATGATGCATTTTAATGGGACTAAGGCTTTAATAGAGCAGACCTTCCCTCAAAGCTCAACACAACCCCTCAGATTTCTTCAAAATGTGGTAATAGGTTTTCTGCCCCTCCCCACCCCCATAATAGGTTTTTCTGCTGACATAGTAAGCCAGATCAAGCTAAACTGAAAAAGTATAACAACAGGTATGTTTGAAGAGTGCAATCCTGGGCAGGTCCTCTTGTCCCAGAGATTGGGCCAGAGGGGTCATGCCCCTGAACTTAGGCAGAGAGATTTTATGGGTTGTAGGCGAGGAGTGATGACATGTCTGCACAGGCTGCATTTGTACCTCAGTAAGATAAAAATAAAAAACTGAGCTCTTTGATGTGGACTTGGGCAACTGACAACTTCAGGGGAAGAAGCTGCATTGGCCACCAAGAATGCAGAACCGGGCTTTTTGGTGACATTCCTTTGTTTGGAGACTCTCTGAGTGAGCCAGATTTGAAGAGAGAAAGAGAGAGAGAGAGAGGAATGGGACTTTCCAGATCATGCAGGGGCGCAAGCTGGAGGTTCTAATGGAACAATAAGCAATGGACATTAGCAGGCAGTTATTCTCCTACCATCCCTGGCTTTGTGGGTCTTCCCCAAAGGACAACACCTGTTGCACATTTGATCTCATAGGAAAATTCACACTGGCATCAGAATAAATTGATTCTAAGAGAAAGATTCTGAAATATGAACAAAAATTAAGATGAAATATTTAGTCAATAGAAGAATACTATCGCATACTATGGGTTGGTTTCTTTAAATTAATTTTTAGCTTTTAATTTTAATGTTAATATCTGCCGTGTGTTCTCTGCTTGCATGCTTATGTTTACTGTGTGCACGCCATGGCCAGGGGCAGCAGGGGACTCCCTAGAACTGGAGTTGCTGTAGGTGGTTAACGTCTATGTGGGTGCTGGGATTAGAACTTGGGTCCTCTGAAAGAGCAACAAGTATCTTAACCAATTAATCAACTCTGCAACTCCCAGTTGTGTTTTGAAACAGTCTAACATGCCAACTATTTTGATGTCTTGGCTTCCTCTAGGAGAGATCACAACCCCAGATGGTATGGAGGAAAAAGGAGAACAATGGCATGGTAAAGGTTAATGGAATGGGTAACATAAGAACAGGGTAGAAGAGAGAGAATGGGGAGGAATAACTAACATACCAAAGACCTCCAAAAAGATCAAATGGAAACCTAATACTGTGGAAACTCATATGTATAGGTAGGTAGATAGGTAGGTAGATAAATATAGATAGACACATAGATGATAGGCACCACACACTTGAGTCATAGGGCACAGAAAAATCAAGTTAACACAGACATGAAATCTTCATTGTCAGTGGCTAGCTCTCATAGTTCTGGAAGGTGCCACACATGATACCAGAGAAGGAAAGTAATCGTCATTCTTTCCAAGCTGTGAAAACCAAAAGCTGTAATAATGACTGGCCTAACAAGATATGCACATTTGTACAATTGTCATGAGGATTCTAGGAACAAACAACCACTTTGGATTTAAAGCCCATTCCATATGACAGAATTCAATCCTGTTACCTTAAATTGGGTCTAAAACCTATGACCAGATAGGACATAGGTCCTAAGAGAGAACATAATACTATAGTTCTGCTAAATGGACATATTAATAAGCAGCCTCCTAAGTCCTTATCTTTATGCCCATAGATTAGTGCAACTCTCAACCCTTCAGAGAAGTTTATTTGTGTAGCAGATGACAGTTAACTTACAAATCTACAACCAGTCAACATGCAGAGATTAAAAGACTTGTTCTCATCCCTGAATGGTACATCTATATCACAACCTCTCTCTCTAAGGACCAGGGATCATCACTAAAGAGGTGATGGACAGATTTTAAGAGCCAGAGGTTGTAAAAATCTACAGTGAAACAGTGTTTATGGGACATGACAGTGCTGCTGCATGTATGAACTCAGAGTAACTGTGACTGTATCCACAAGATGAGCATAAGATCAAACCAGCCCAAATCCTAGCTTGGATAAGAGCCCACTCATAAATTCTCACCTCTATCTGAGCATCCACTGGCAACTGATAGCTGCTGGAGGAGGGAGACTCATTGTCTTCAGGGATGTAGTGTTTCAGAAACTTCTCATGCTCCAGTAGATGGTCCTAGCCCCTCTTACATACAGGCAGCATTAAGTGGAATCAGTGGGTTTTTAGGGGATACATGAAGTTGGAGGAAAAATACTAGTGGGGGATATGTATGGGAAGATTTGAAACAGACGCTAGGGACTAGATCTGATAAAAATAAATTATATGCATGTATAACATTCTGAAGTAATAAACAATGAAATTTTACTAAAATACATGGGAAGATTTGAAACAGATGCTAGGGACTGGATCTGATAAAAATAAATTATATGCATGTATAAAATTCTGAAGTAATAAACAATGAAATTTTACTAAAATACATCAAAATCATTGAACAGAAATACTTATAGCACACTTTAATTTTGCATGTATCTGGGTTTTCCCTAGTTCAGTGTTGTGTGCTGTATTCATGGAGGGCTTTTACTCAAGGAAGACATCATTTGTCCTCCATGTGAGGTAGAATATTTGCAAGGATTTTTTTTATTTATATTTCTCCCTATGAAAAAGTGTAGATTTTTAATACTTTTTGCATTTTTTTTACTTATTTATTTATTACTTTTTTTTCTTTTTGTACTTATAGCCTAACTCTATTTTCTGGTGAGCAATGGTATTTGTTTCCAGAAGTCAATGTCATAAAGGGAGAAGCACCATATGAATTTTTCCATTTAAGGTTTCACTGTAAAGGTAGGTTCTAAACACTCTGTTCCTTCTCCATTTTAAAGAATGCCTAAAAGACCCATGCTTAATTACAATTATATAGAACAACTAGGCTTTAAGCTTCAGTGAGGGTCTTTTTTTTTTAATAAAATTGAAATTAATTCTTCTAAAACTTGTATATGTGCATGTGTGGTGTGTGGGGGTGGGTGGGTGTATGTATGTGCATGTGTCTGTGTGTCAGCTTGAAAGAAAATGGCCCCCCTAAGCCCACAAGGAGTGGCACTATTAGAAGGTGTGGCCTTGTTGGAGTAGATGTGGCTTTGTTGTAGAAGGTGTGCCACTAGGGGGTGGCTTTGAGGTCTCAGAAGCTCAAGCCTGGCCAGTGCTACTTGTGGACCCAAATGTAGTACTTTCAGCTACTTCTCCAGCATCATCTCTGCTGCATAGGCCAAGCTTCCTGACATGACAATAATGGACTAAACCTCTGAACTGTAAGCCAGCCCCAATTAAATGTTGTCCTTTATAAGAGTTGCCATGGTCATGGTGTCTCTTCACAGCAATAGAAACCCTAACTAAGGCAATATATGTATCATTTATTTTGAAATAATTGAGAGTCATGCAAAGATGCTATTATAGTACAGAGAAGTTCAGTGTTGCTGTGTCATCCAGAAATCCTCATGGTCTGTGCCTTAGGCAGTCATCCTTGTACGTAAAATTACACATGGGGTTTTGTTCAATTTTATCACACCCATGCATCTTTTTAACTATTGCTGCAATGGAAAGATGAACATACTCCAGTACTATAAGTCTCCTCCTCTCACTTATAGTTATGTGTAACACGGATTTTTTTTTTTTTATGGTTTTTTGAGACAGGGTTTCTCTGTGTAGCTTTTGGAGCCTGTCCTGGAACTCACTTTGTAGACCAGGCTGGCCTCTAACTCACAGAGATTCACCTACCTCTGCCTCCCCAGTGCTGGGATTAAAGGCATGTGCCACCACTGCCCAGTTAATAACATGAATCTTAAAAGATCTTATAATAAAAAAAAACCAGAGCCAGGTTTTGGGGTGAAAGCTGAAAGATCAGAGAAGCAGAACAGCCAGCCACTAGCTTACCTCTATGAAATTCTCAGCCTCAAGAGAGCGAGTTCCTGTTTCCTCATGCCTTATATACCTTTCTGTATTCTGCTATATTACTTCCTGGGGTTAAAGGTGTGTGTCACCCCGCTGCATGGCTCTGTTTCTCTCAAGTCCAGGGTGGCCTTGAACTCACAGAGATCCAGAGAGATCTCTGCCTCCCTCCTGAATGATAGGATTAAATATGTGACTGCTATGTCTAATTTAGTGGCTGGCTTTGTTCACTGATCCCAGGTAAGCTTTATTGGGGTACACAATATATCCCCACAGTTATGCCCAGCTCCTTCCACCTACCATGCCTAAGCCTTGCAATCCTTTTCTCATTTTATCATTACAAGGTGATAAGTGCATAGAACCATATACTGTAGGGCCACTACAGATTGCTTTTGCCACTGTGCTCAAAAGACCAGTTCAAAATAATGCACATATCATTGCTCCATGTTACTGGTATAAAGTATTTTTATATTCTATATGTACCAAACCTTTGCTAAGCATTCATGTTTTTGCAAAAGATTTTGTTTATTCTAGTTTGAGCTTATATATATATATATGTATATTATATATATACATACATACATACATACACACACACACACACACATATATGTAGAGGCATAAGCTTTCATTTCAGAAAGAGCGTTGCCCAAAAGTATGACTGCCAGGTCACATGCTATTAACAGATTAATTTGTACAAGGCTGCAGACTCATTTCCACAATGACTGTGTGATTACAGATGCTTATCAGTCTACTACAAATCCAGTTTCTCTAAATGCTCATCAGTTGTTTGTGGATTGTTGATTTTATTTTTCATTATGAGAGTACATAATTTGTAGATGTAACCAACCGTCTTATTAAATAAGAAACACAGAAACAATGTAAAAGAGAAAGCCAAGAAGTCAGAGCTCAGAGCTAAAATCTCACCCTTCCTCCTGCTGTCCCAGCTTCGCGAAAAGAGACCTACTTCCTGTCGGTTCGTATTTTTAAAGTATGTTGTTCTGCCTTCTCATTGGTTGTAAACCCAAACACATGACTGCCTCGTCACTGTCTGAATGTACAGCCCCCTAGGTCTTAAAGGCATATGTCTCCAATGCTGGCTGTATCCCTGAACACACAGAGATCTTATGGGATTAAAGGCGTGTGCCACCACCGCCACACTCTTGCTATGGCTCTAATAGCTCTGACCCTGAACACACAGATATCTATGGGATTAAAGGCGTGTGCCACCACCGCCACACTCTTGCTATGGCTCTAATAGCTCTGACCCCCAGACAACTTTATTTATTAACATACAATCAAATTAATATTTCAGTACAAATCAAAATAATATTTCAATACAATTAGATTACCACCACATTTCCCCTTTTCTATTTTAATAAAAAGAAAAAAAGCAAAAGGTTATGACTAACAAAAGAAAAACTATATACAAAAGTACAATAACTATATACAATATATACAAGTAATAAATACCTAAACAGGTATTTGACGAATCAGAGAAAATAATTCCATTATCTATCCTATTTTGATAATTCCAAGATGTATCTAATGTACTTTCTATCCTAATTAATTTTCAACTATAACTAACTAATCTTCAACCATAACTAACTAATCTTCAACTCCCTCAGAGACCCAAGAAGGGAATAATATTAGCTAACAAAAATAAAAACAGGAAGTGCATGCAAGCAACTTCCAAAAAAATTTTGTGAGTTGACAGAAACAGCCAGCTGCCTGGGCAGTCACCTGAGGTTTCTCCGCAGTGTTGGGGCATCATCTTCAGCCTATAGGCTTAGTGTATCTGACAGACTCATTTGTGAAGTAGGATGTACACAAGGTCAACAGTTCAACCTCACATTGGGTGAGAGCAGTCCACGTACCAGAAACACCTGAATTCCACTAGTGTCCTGTCATGATTCAGGATTTTAAATTCTGGAAATTGTTGACAGTTTTTTAATTCAGCTGTCCATTCTTCTTGGCTGTGTATATATGGCTTCATCTCAGCATCCCCTTCTTCTCCACATCCCTCTATTAAATGCCAGTCTACTTTTGAGAGGCATGAGCTTTCAGCTGCTGTTCCATTGTACAACAGAATCCATCGGCCGTCTGCCTGTTAAGCTGCCTTCGAAGAAAAGGGCACCGTACCTTTTCCGGATGCGAAGGCCACTTCAGGGATGGGGCCATATTGTCCTGGCCTCAGAAGATGCCTTTTGATAAAGCCATAACCACACTTGTTTTGGCAAGAATCAGTAGTCCCTTGTTTCGTGATCTGTCTGTCCATTTTGTCCTGTTGATTCGAGGATACTTTGTTGTCCAGTGGCTAACTTTTGCCAGAATGAAAGTTGACTCCATATGCAGTTTCTTCAATGCCCATATTTTCTCTAAAGTAGATTGGTACTGCCAGGAGCCGACATGTCTCAAAAAAGAAAAATTTTCTAAGTTATTAAAACATTTTAAATGCCATATTCTGTAGATCTCTGAAGGGTTTGAAGATGACCTGTCTAAAACATCTCTGCTCAATTTTTAAAACATATCTAATATGACTACAAGTTCTATGATAATGTCTAACTACTAGCTTTCATTTCTTTATATCCTAATAGTTGATAATAATAACATTCAAGGATCAGAAATTTGCATTACATTGTTAAATGGATGGAATAAATACAATTAGAAATATACATATAGCATTTTCTAACAATATCAGTTTCAAATTTGTGTACAATATAAAACAATTCAATCCAATGTAAAGTATTTAAAACTAGTAATTGTCTTTCTCTTTTCTTTCTTTTTTTTTCTTTCTTTCTTTCTTTCCTTCTTTCTTTCTTTCTTTCTTTCTTTCTTTCTTTCTTTTTTTTTTTTTTAAACAAGAACCTTAAATCTAATCTCCTTTGCTTAGCCTTTTTCCTAACCCTTGACAATAACTTGTAACCAACCCCCCTAAACACTGAAAATTATCCCAGACCCAAAACCCATTAAAAAGACCAAAAAACCACCCGCCCCACACCACCTCTTTGGGAATGTGGGCGTCGTATTCTTAAAATTGCTTCCTGCTGGGTATGGGCGAAGTTTTCTTTATCCTGAAAGAAAAATTTTAGGTTAATTGTCAAATTCTAGGAGAGGTAACTATATCCTTCATTATCCAGTCTGTGTATAATGCCAAAGTTCAGGGTTTATCTCAAGTCCTTATTCAAGTAGTCTTTGAGACTGGATCATCTCAGCTAGTCATCTCAAAATTGCTCTGAGCACCTTGTAGTTCAAAGCTGATCTGTGGATGATGTTTGTCAGCTTAATGATATTATTATTGTCCACGTGGAATTGTTGTTGTTGTGGGGCCCCATCTTCTTTCTGGAGTCTTCAGTTGATGTTAGGCCTGGCCGTGATTTCCTGCAGAAAACTGATAAGAGACTCGAACACAAAAACATATATATGCAGCTAGCCTTTTTTCTAGAATTAGTTAGTACTCTATGTGACCATTCATATCTTAACAAAGTTTAAAATGTATATATATATTAATCTTGTAAATTTTGATATAAAATTTATACTTTGAGAAAAGTTTAAAGAATCAGAATAGAATCAAAGAGTTGAGATTAGTAATAGAATAGTCCCTTAATTAATTTTGCTTTTGTCCTGTACCATAGCAGAAGATGGCTCTTATTCTGGCATGATACAGGGAGTTTGCATTTTCCTTTTAACAACATGCTTGATTTTAAAGAAGGAGAGAGCCATTCTCCAACTCCAAAGTCAGCTTTAAATTTTAATTGAACTGGGACTGTTAGAAGACCAATAGTGTTAAATCTTTAGAGAAAAGCAGAAACAAACATTTAGGAAGACATAAAATTTTTTTAGATAATATATACCCATACACCGTTTCACTCTGTTTCTTGGGATAGATGATTTGACACTTTTCTTCAGTTGTCTCATTTGTCCAGTGTTCTTCAGATTCCTTAATCTTCATTCTCCTAAAAGACAAAAACAAAAACCTTTCCCCAAGACTAATTTTGGGGATGTTCCTTTTTGGCAAGTTATTATCTGATGAAATGAAAAGGCATGTTTTATTGATACAAGTTAGTTTAAATTGGATGTTCATGCTGGTTGATGAACTATCACCTCCTCTAATTAAGAGGTCTCTCTTGTTCAAATCGAACCTTTATCAATTTTGATGGTACCCACAGCTTATCTTCTCCTGTAGAAACAAAAGCAAAACCACGTCCCCAATGTAATACATACCCTGGTTTCCATTCTGAGGTCAGCACATCCTTAAAGTATATAGGCTGATTTAATTCTGTAGTTTTTTCTATTATCCAATGTCTCTCTGCAGCTGTTGTTCCTTTCTCATTGGCATTCAGAAAATTCAAAGTTAGAAGAGCATTATGCAGTCTATTTCTGGGGGTTTTTGTTACCCATTTCTGTTTATTTAGCATATCCTTTAGAGTTCTGTTTGATCTTTCTATAACTGCTTGACCTGTAGGATTATGTGGTATGCCTGTAATATGCTTTATATTGTAATAAGCAAAAAACTGTTTCATTTTAACAGAGACATATGATGGAGCATTGTCAGTTTTGATTTGTGCAGGTATACCCATGATGGCCATAACTTCTAGCAAATGAGTGATTACAGAATCAGCTTTTTCAGAACTCAAAGCAGTTGCCCATTGAAATCCTGAATAAGTATCGATAGTGTGGTGTACATATTTCAATTTTCCAAATTCTGCAAAGTGAAACACGTCCATCTGCCAGATTTCATTTCTCTGAGTACCCTTTGGGTTACATCCTGCTGGTAATGGCGTCTGATTGTAGAAGGAACAAGTAGGACATTTCTTTACTATTTCTTTGGCTTGTTGCCAGGTTATGAAAAAATCCTTTTTTAAACCTTTACTATTAACGTGATGTTTTTTATGAAATTCTGAGGCCTCCAGCACATTTCCTATCAATAATTTATCAATCTCATCATTGCCTTGTGCTAGAGGGCCTGGCAGACCAGTATGGGATCGAATGTGAGTTATATATAAAGGATGATTCCTTTTCCTGATTGTATCTTGTAATTGAATAAATAGTGAAGTTAATTCTGAAGCATCAGGGATAAATTCTGCAGTCTCAATATGTAACACCACTCTTTCAGCATACTGAGAGTCAGTTACTATGTTGAGAGGTTCTGAAAAATCCATTAATACCAACAGAATAGCATACAATTCTGATTTTTGCACTGAATTATACGGACTTTGAACCACTTTACTTAAATTTTCTGATTTGTAACCTGCCTTTCCTTCTTTGTTGGCATCTGTATAAAATGTACGAACTCCAGATATGTGTTTTTGCCGTACAATTCGAGGCAAGATCCATTCAGCTCTCTTTATAAGATCAATTCTATTGCTTTTGGGATATTTGCTGTTAATTTCTCCCAAAAAATTACTGCAAGCTCTTTGCCAAGGTTCACTTTCTGCCCATAATTTTTCAATGTCCTCCTTAGTTAATGGTACGACAATTTCTGCTGGGTCTATGCCTGCTAATTGACGAAGTCTCATTTTTCCTTTGTAAATCAAGTCAGAGATTTTTTCCACATAAGTTTTTAATTTTTTATTTGGTTTATTTGGTAAAAATATCCATTCCAATATAATATCTTCCCTCTGCATTAATATTCCAGTAGGAGAACGCCTAGAAGGTAAGATAACCAAAATGCAATCCAGCTTTGGATCAATACGATTCACGTGTCCTTCATGCACTTTCTTTTCTACCAAGGCTAATTCTTTCTCAGCTTCAGGTGATAATTCTCTTGGACTATTTAAGTCCTTGTCACCTTCTAAGGTTTTGAACAAATTAGTCAGTTCATCATTTTTTACCCCAACAATAGTTCGTAGATGAGAAATATCTCCAAATAATCTTTGAAAGTCATTAAGAGTCTGTAGTCTATCTCTCCGAATTTGCACCTTTTGGGGTCTAATTTTTTGTAGCTCTATTTTATATCCTAAATAATTAATAGAATCTCCTCTTTGTATCTTTTCAGGAGCAATTTGTAATCCCCAGCGAGGCAAAATTTTCTTTACTTCTTCAAACATTATTTCTAAAGTATCTGCATTTGAGTCAGCTAGTAAAATATCGTCCATATAATGATAAATTATAGATTTAGGAAATTTTTTACGTATCACTTCCAATGGCTGTTGTACAAAATATTGGCACAGAGTTGGGCTATTCAACATTCCCTGTGGGAGGACCCTCCATTGAAATCTTTTAACCGGTTGAGAATTATTATAAGTAGGCACTGTAAAAGCAAATCTTTCTCTGTCTTTTTCTTGTAAGGGTATTGAAAAGAAACAGTCTTTTAAATCAATAACTATGAGAGGCCATCCTTTTGGTAACAGAGTAGGCAAAGGCATCCCAGATTGTAGAGAACCCATTGGCTGAATTACTTTGTTAATTGCCCTAAGGTCTGTTACCATTCTCCATTTACCAGATTTCTTTTTAATAACAAATACAGGAGAATTCCAAGGGCTGGTTGATTCTTCAATATGCTGAGCATTTAACTGTTCTTCTACCAGCTCTTCTAAAGCCTGGAGTTTCTCTGTTGTTAAAGGCCATTGCTGGACCCATACAGGCTTGTCTGTTAACCATTTTAAAGGTAGAGCTGTTGGTGTCTTTGGAAGATCATCAGTTATTGTGCCCTGTTCTTGTATAATATGGATGGCTGGTGACCACTCATTAGAACAATATCTTCTAATATTTCTCTCAGTAACATGTGCTAGTTTATGATTTGTTTCTGAGATTGGAGGGATGTTAATCTGAGTATTCCATTGTTGCAACAAGTCTCGACCCCACAGGTTCATAGTTATGTTAGCCACATATGGTTTTAATTTTCCTCTCTGTCCTTCTGGACCTATACATTCGAGCCATCTTGCACTCTGTTTCACCTGAGATAATGTCCCAATTCCTAACAGTTGAACGTTTACCTCCTGAAGAGGCCAAGTTGGATGCCAAAATTCTGGTGCAATTATGGTAACGTCCGCACCTGTGTCTACCAGACCAGACAACAAAACACCATTTATTTTTATCGTTAATTTTGGTCTTTGTTCATTAATAGAAGTTTGCCAAAAAATTTTCTTTATGTTTTCTCCTGAATTTTCTATTCTCTCTGTTTCATCATTCTGACCAGCATGATTTATTCCAATAGGCATTTGGTTATTTAATCGCTCTCCAGAGCAGGCATTTCCTCTATGGCTGCCGGAAAGGTTTGAACTGGATTTGCACTGGGGGCCTGCCTGAGGCCCCTCTGGGAGTTTCCCGAAGACTGAGGCAAAGGATTACCCTGTCTGTCCTTTGTTGATCTACATTCGTTGGTTCAGTGTTTTCCCTTACCACACCTTCTGCATACTCCAGAAGGAAGGGGCATTCTGTTGCCATTGTTCCTTGAAGAAACATTGTTTCTGGAAATGACCTGTCTACAGTCCCTTTTCAAATGTCCTTGCTTTCCACATCCAAAACATCTAACACTCCTCAAACCTTTTGAAATTACTTCTCCTACCCATGTATCATCATGCTCATCAGCTTCAACATTAATTGTTTCTCTAATCCAATCTTCCATAGGTGCAGATCTTGCCCTTAATGGCCTGATTATTCTTTGGCATGCTGCATTTGCATTCTCAAAGGCCAAAGATTCAATTATTGCCTTACCAGCTTCTGAATCCGAGACCGTTCTCTTTACTGCTGAAGCCAGTCTTTGTAAAAAATCTGTAAAAGACTCTTTTGGGCCTTGCTTCACCTTTGTAAATGACTCAGATTTTTTTCCTGGTTCCTCAACTTTGTCCCATGCATTCAAGGCTGCCGTTCGACATAAAATTAGGGTTTGGACATCATATAAACATTGTGCTTGTGCTGAAGCATATTGGCCTTCGCCCATAAGCTGATCCTGGCAAACTTGTACTCCTTTATCCCTCCATTGTTTTTCTATGTTTTTAGCCTCCTCCTTAAACCAAGTCAGAAATTGAAGTCTCTGGCTGGGTTCCAGAACACCTTGTGCGAGGTCCCGCCAGTCCTGTGGTACTATCCTATTATATGTTGACCAAGTGTTTAACATTTGCTTTACATATGGGGAATGCATGCCATAAGATACTATTGCCTCCTTAAACCTTTTTAAATCCAACATTTCAATTGGAGCCCAAGTATTTTGTGTAGCCATTTGATCAGGCATCTGCTGTACTGTTACAGGATAAATTAAGGGTGACTGTGTGAAAACAGGCTTTCTTTCTGCAACCTTATGATCCCGACTTGAAACAACTTCACTGTTAATTTCTTCTGTCTGAATTTTTACAGGTTTAACAAGTTCTTCTAACGCTGTTATCCTGGCACTTAAATTGACTATCTTTTTAAATATTAAAATGTGGATTATTATAGTGATGAGGTGCATAATTCCACCAATACTAATATTATATAGTTGTTCCATTGCCAGACTGCCTAAAATTTCGAACAAAAACCAATTTTCTTCCAATGTACACATAAAACCCATTTGTTTTTTAATGTGGAAAAAAATTCTCTTTTAGATAGTTTCCTTTAAAATATCTGATATATTATGACTTACCAAATCTGCGTAGAACAGTAGAAATCCGAGGGGATTTTCAAAGCAGCCACCTAGTGTCCCAGGTGTAAATCCAGAGAGAGAGAGAGAGAGAGAGAGAGAGAGAGAGAGAGAGAGAGAGAGAGGAAAGAGAGAACGCACAAAAAGCGTAGCCGGCTAAAGCTTAAATGCAGCCACGTGTTCCCTCTTGTGCCGAGTCAAGGCTTGGGTCTGGCTTCCTTAAGCTCCGACCACGTGCGTTTACAGGCAGGGCCCTGTTCGGCAGGGCAGGTCTGAGTTGTCTGTAGCACCGGCTTTAGGCAAGCTGCTCACAGACCTAGGCCCGGGCTAGAAGTTGCTACCCGGACTAGGACGCCAGCAGCTCGGACTAAGAAGCCGATCGCCGCCGGCCGCCGTGTGCCGCCGCTGCCGCTGCCGCCGCCGCCGCCGTGGGCCGCCTGCCGCCCTTGCGGGAAAGCGGACCTGCCGCCAAGCCAAGCAGTTTTTAATGGATTCTTGTCACGTTGGGCGCCAGATGTAGATGTAACCAACCGTCTTATTAAATAAGAAACACAGAAACAATGTAAAAGAGAAAGCCAAGAAGTCAGAGCTCAGAGCTAAAATCTCACCCTTCCTCCTGCTGTCCCAGCTTCGCGAAAAGAGACCTACTTCCTGTCGGTTCGTATTTTTAAAGTATGTTGTTCTGCCTTCTCATTGGTTGTAAACCCAAACACATGACTGCCTCGTCACTGTCTGAATGTACAGCCCCCTAGGTCTTAAAGGCATATGTCTCCAATGCTGGCTGTATCCCTGAACACACAGAGATCTTATGGGATTAAAGGCGTGTGCCACCACCGCCACACTCTTGCTATGGCTCTAATAGCTCTGACCCTGAACACACAGATATCTATGGGATTAAAGGCGTGTGCCACCACCGCCACACTCTTGCTATGGCTCTAATAGCTCTGACCCCCAGACAACTTTATTTATTAACATACAATCAAATTAATATTTCAGTACAAATCAAAATAATATTTCAATACAATTAGATTACCACCACAATAATTGGTAGATTATTTTATTTTGGTTATTTTTAAATCTTTTTCTAAATTTTCCTGTAATTTTCAAATTGCTATCTATAGATTGTCTATTTGCTTTTATTTTCAATCCTGGTTCTTGGTACAACAAATGACATCCAGACAGCCCAGGACATCACACATATGATGTGATGAGCCATGGACTTTTTTAAAACTTTATTTTAGCTGCCTTTCCATCTCAGCAAGGAAAGGGAGGGCATCACCTTCTTTTTGCAATAAATTTAAGTCCCCTGTAGGTTTTTTGTTGACATTCACCAGTTGGAGGTTTTCCTACTGTTGATAGAGAAGTAATTTCAGCTCTTCGCTGGGTTTTCTCCAAAGGTACCTTCACCATAGTCTCCCTTGGACCCTTGAAGTTTCTAACTTGAACTATTTATATCTTTCAATTCCTCATGGTTCTTTTAACATATAACATATAAAGTCTTAATTGGATTATCTGGAGGTAAGAGGAGAAGTGCATCTTCTACATCTCAGAAGTGAAAACATTATTCCCTTTCAGTTTTTTGTGAACCCACTGCAGCCTTATTCCTCCTAATTGTAAGTTCACACACTGGCAAGAGCATGTACTGGCGATTCATATCAGGTTCACTAGGCAAAGTAAGGAAAAATAATCTGTAGTTATTCTCCCAGCAAGTGGTTGGAGTGCTAAGTAAACAGGCACAGAATTTAGTAACCTCTGTGGCTCCAGACACCACATGTGCCATGAGTCTTGCTGGTTTATCACCAGTCCAGACACTTAGCCTCAGGCATTCATGGGAAAGAAATATTATCTCTGCAAGCTTTTCCTTCTACTCCTCAAAACTCGTTGCACAAAATGCTAGGTTGTAAAGCAGAGTTTTGTATTGTTTATCTATAGACATTTATCTGTTTATGTCTGTGCTTATATAGTACAGACATTTCTAGATAGTCCTTACTTCTGTTTACTGAGTAAATACTTTTTTCTATAAAGTTCTTTCATATGTTTCCATAAAAGTCCTTTTCCTAGGAAGCCGATGATAAAAGTTTAAACACTCTCTTGACTGTATTTAGCATTTTATAGTTCGTGTGGAACAACCTGAGTGCGAACTGCAGCCTTTCTTAATCATGGCCTCTTTGTTCCTGCAGGCTGACTTTACCTCCCCCACCACCTCCACTGCATATACCGCATTGTTGGTTGTGGCTTCACATTTGCTTTGATGCGTCTGTGGCTGCAATCTTTGCATTTTTTTCTTCCTGGGTAATTAACTGGCCTCCACCCCGCTGAACCTTTTCCCCCTCATTGCTCATCTTCTAAGCCTCATACATCCAAATCTATGGGTTAGGATGGTTGTCTGAGGTTTTCATTTCTTTTCTCTTTTGAGCTGGCTGCTTTTTATGTCACTCCACTGCCCACCCCTGTATTCAACCTGCCGTGATATTTTATTTGTGCTCTAATAAATAAAGCTTGCCTGGAGATCAGAGGAAAAAGCCAGCTATTATAAGTAAACACAATAGTCAGGCAATGTTAGCACACGCCTTTAATCCTATCACTTGGCAGGCAGGGATCTGTCAGGATCTCTGTGAGTTCAAGGCCACACTGGGCACAGCCAGGTGTGGTGGCACATGCCTTAAATTCCAACACTAGTTAACCATGGAGTTCTGGAAGTCTATACAGGCAGACAGAAAGTGACAGAGCTGGGCAGGAAGAGGAAGTGATGTAGCTGGACAGAGAGAGCAAATTGGATGACAGAACAGCAAGGCATATAGGCATGGTGTTGTTTTAAAAAATGATAAGTGGCACTGTTACCGGGTGAAAAGGTCATGAGACACGACAAAACCCAGTATCAGAGCTTTATTGGGTGGGACAGACAAAAGAACCAGGCCTGGTGAAAAAACACATGCAGAGAGCAGAGAGAAAGAGAGAGAGGCCAGAGGAGAGAAAAGAGAAGAGAGAGGAGTCTGTGCCCAGTTTTTTAAGGATTCCCATGCACATGTGCAGGTGGGCTTGCAGAGTTACGCATGATTGCATGACCGTGCTGCACGCATTTGCACAATCACAGGGCACACTGATGAAGTAAGACATAAGAACCTTTGCTTAGCTACTAAACTGCATGTGTGTGGTCATGCAGCTGGAAGAGTGGCAGAATCCTAACACATGGAAGCTGCAGAGATGGTGAGATAAGGTTAGCTGTGGCTTTCTCTATTTCCCTGATCTCTCAGATTTTCACCCCTATATCTGGCTCTGTGTTTTTTATTTAACAAGACCATTTAGAAATTCGTTTCTTAGACCTCAGAGTCATGGAACTCACATATCACTTTTACTACTGAAACTTTCATTAAAGAAGGCATAATAAAGCTGCTCTCAGGTTTTCAAATTATTTTTGAGTTGAAGTTATTTAAAGAATACTTCACTAATTCTAAAAAATCTCTTAGTGTTTCCTTTCATATAGGGATATAAGCCACAAAATATAAGGCCATATATTATATACACAGAAATCATAAAGCACAGGGTTACACATTTATAACTGAATTTAGTGATTGTTTCCAGTTTGAATTATGAAAGGAGTAATGTTGGGCTCCACATAATTCTCCTGGGATGAAGCTCATTGGTTTACATGTGTATGAGGATGTATGAACAACTGTACATAAAGAATGGGAATTCTGGAGGATAGCCTGGACTTCCAAGTTGCTGACAAAATTTCTTAAATTGCATATGTTTCTGTCTGTTCATAATTGGACAGAATTCTATGCTTGCTGCCTATAGCTGGACATTTAAGTTAGGAAACAGATTTGTGGACATTTATTGCAAACATATGAGGTGCCTTTCTGAGCAAAGCTCATTATTTTTATTGAGGAATTTGAATGTTAAAGAAATCACATGCTTATAGAAGGGACAGAGTAGTCGAAATAAACACCGAGTGATAGAGTTAGAGCCATCTAGTAATGGAGACAGATACTTGGCTGTCAAAGTGTCAGTTGTATAAAATGTATTTTGTATGACTGCTATTCTCCATTGCCTGATGAGCTTAAGCTTCTCTGATCAAATTTTGCCGATATGTAGACTTTACTTATGAATTTCTATGATATCCTCATGAAGGCTCACATAAATTGAACATCCTTTAATCAGGCAAGGCTTGAGTTATCATGAACAAGGTGACCTTATTGGGTGTCGGGAAGGAGAGGTTCTGGTGGGGTAGAAGTGGCTCTCTGTGCTGACTGGATATCTGCAGCCTCCAGATCATGATCTTTCTTGCTCTGGGCAGTGGAAATCAATTGCAGAGCCTTTGCAGTTTAAATTTCACGGCCATCAAATTCTTGCAATTTTTTTCCTCTGAGCAGAGGTCTGTACTTTCAGGGACCATTACAAAGTTGGAAGCATGCTGCACGCTGGTCCAGTCTAGAGTGGGCTTCTGTTTCAGGAAAACTGTGGTTATTTACAACATAGACAGCTGCTATAAGATCATGCCAAAATAAAGGCATAATGAAGATTTTAGGGCTCTCATACTATTCATAAAAGGAATAGAGATAGGTAATATTATCCTACTTAAATAAGGAAAGAAAAAACTTTATAAGAGTAATTTTATTGAAACAGAATTTGAAATCAACTCTGAGAAACATGTGCCAGTTACTTAATTTAGGTTTTCAGTACTCACAACACGAATCTATATGCTCTGATACTGTAATTTTCCAGGAGGTTGAGAAGCATGGAGAATATCCTCAGATCAATCAGGTCAATTCCCTGGTCACACTCCTCCTGCCAGTGGTAGGATATGGATGAGGAGATAAGCCCAATTTTATTAGTTTGTACAGGCACTGTAATAGTGGCAAGAGCAATACAGAATGTGGTATTCTTAAAAGTCACTCAGAGGTTTTTATAAAACTAAATTGTCCTCACGCTTAGCTAGCAAGTCAGAAATCATAACTCTCAGATAAATTATGACAAATTCTTTAAAATATAATGCTTTGTTATAGACAATAGCTTTTCTGAAACATCTGATCATACACTAGAAGTAGATTCTCCCCATATTGAAATTTTAATTGATTTTTCACTTGAAAGATAGCATCGATGAACCTGCTCCTATGGTATATACCTTTGAATCTTGAAACATATTTTACACTTGTAGATTGTATTACTATGTTTTGATTCTGTGATAATTTTATTATACTTTTGTTGAGGGCTGCAGTTTTATTCAGTCCCCAGCACTGAGAAAAAAACTGTTAAAAACATATTTGCATTTTAGTTTAATTAAATACATGATCTTTCTTATATAAAAGTCAAAATGCAGGATTTTATAACTTCCCTTATTATCATGCTTACGCACATGGTAGACATTTACTTATGCATAACAGGGACCAGTCTGTGTAGTAAGGGTGAGAATATAAACATATGCTATCTAAGATTGGTTACAGTATCACATACCTTTTAGAATTTGTTACATTGTTTTGTTGGGTTCAGCATATGTAACACAAATCTTAACCAGTCTTATAAATAAAAAAAAAACCTGGAGCCAGATATTGGTGTAAAAACCTGGGAGATCAGAGGAACAGGGAAAGCCACAGCCAATCTCACCTTACAGATGCCTCAGTCTTCAAAGATACCTACTTTCTGCATACCCACACCGACTTGCCTTTCTGTTCTGCAGTCTTACTTTCCCTCTCTACCCAGCTACATCACTTCCCGTCTGTCTGTACAGACCTCCAGACCTTTATGGTTAGTGCAGGGATTTACCCCTTTGTATCATGATGCCTGGCTCTGTTCCCCAGTGTGACCTTGAACTCACAGAGATCTGGGTGCATCTCTGCCTCCCAAGTGCTAGGATAAAAGGTGTGTGTAAGGATTCTGTCCTTAATTACGTCATCAGCCTGGAACGGCGTCCCTGCCTAAAAAGCAGGTGGGCCCTCTGTGCGTCTCTCTCTTTCCTTTCTGCTCCTTCCTTCCGTCTGGACCTCTTTCTTCTCTTTCTGCTCTCTCTCTCTGTCTCTCTGTCTCTGTCTCTCTCTCTCCCTCTCCCTCAGTCTCCTCTCTCTCCCTCTCTCCCTCCCCCCCAATAAAGCTTTGAAAAGATAGCCACGAGCAGTGTGCCACATAACCAACATTGGTGCCAAAACCCTGGATACACCACTGAGGACCTGCTGACTGCTGCCACTTGCTGGCTGCTCCCCCATCCAGCGAGACTGCAAGACCACTAGCACACACATCCCTCACCTCCGCTGGACCCTCACACAGCTACCACTACTGCTACCGCCACGATTCTTCCCCACAGTGAGTGAGTCCACAGTTCTTGCGGCTGTAGTCTGTAGTCTGAGCTACATTATTTGTGATGGACACCCCGGGGGTTGTCCTCGGGCTGTGCTGGCAACGAAAGGCACATTTTTGCTCCTGATGAGGGGGTCAATGCTGTCTAGGGTCCAACAGTGGACCAACTGCAGTGTAGCTGCAGCCCTTCCCATCCCTTGACAAAGAGGATAGTTAACTTGAGCTGATTCTTAGATCTCTCTTCACTCTCCAGGGATGGACGAGATTGTAGTCTGATCCCGGTTTGTTACTTTAATTTTTTACTTTTCTCTCGGCTACAGCCATGAGACAAAGGGGCGGATACATTTGCCATCTACATTGGCAGATAGGGGCGGGCACAGCGTAAACCTAGCCGCATAACAGCATCTCAGGAACTTCTGCCAGCGAATGGGCAAATTAAAAGTTACTTTATCTCCAAGCTTCCTGCTAAAGTTCTAAACCCTTCTCCTTCCCTACTTCTGCATCTGCCATGTGCAACCTTTTCTGTCTGACTTTTGCCGACAGTGGGCGGGCTCAAATGGATGGGCTTGGGCAGTTTCTACCACTCGCCCTAACTCACCTTAACTCTACCCACTCATTCTCACGTGCATACAGAGAGGGCCCTGATCTTTGCCTTGTCCCTAATTCCAAAAAATAAATTCTCATGCACCACAAACTTTTCTTTTCCCAGTTTTCTGTTCTAACTCACTGTTCAACAAATGATACAGGACCTCCACAGAACTGGAGTCCAGAGATCATCAACTTTTTTCTGTGTCACCAGCATCTTGTCAGAAAGTTCTCAGCCACAGCCAAGAGGGATACATGTCTCCAGAGCAAAGGGATGGCAGACAGTATCCCACAACACCTGTCTACCTCAGAAAACTCCCCTTCTCCATTCCCCCCAGAGCCAACTGACATCCAAAAGTCAGCTGGAAGCAGTTTTTGAGAGGAACAATGCCCCTAGTCCCATCTACCTGCTTTTATATAATAAGTGAAAGTCTGGGATGTAAGGATTCGATCCTTAATTACGTCATCAGCCTGGGACGGTATCCCAGCCTAAAAAGTGGGTGGGCCCTCTGTGCGTCTCTCTCTTTTCCCTTCTGCTCCTTCCTTCCATCTGTTCTCTCTCCCTCTCTTTCCCTCTCTCCCTCTCCCCCCCTTTCTCTCTCTCTCTCCCCCCTCTCTCCCAATAAAGCTCTAGAAAGGTAACCATGGCTGTGATTCTTCCAATTAGCACTCTCCTCTGCCGGCATGGCTGCTGCAGGCGGTGGCCAGCCATGAGCACCATGCCGCATAACCAACAGTGTGTGTTGGTTGCATGACTTCTGTGTTTAATATAGTGGCTGGTTTTTTCCTCTGATCCTCAGATAAGCATTATTAGGGTGCACAATATATCACAGAACACAATATATCACCACAGGCATAGTTTATGTTTTTTGAATTATGGACTCTGTTCACCAAATAGAAGTCTACTTCTATGGTGATATTTTATTTGTATTAAAATGTTATTTGTATGTTAATAAATAAAGTTGCCTGGTGTCAGAGCTATTAGCAAGCCATAGGAAAGCAGGGCAGTGGTGGCATACGCTTGTAATCCCAGCACTTGGTAGGCAGAGCTAGGTAAGTCTCTGTGTGTTCAGGCATACAGCCAGCATTGGATACACATGCCTTTAATCTCAATACCAACCATAGAAAACCTGGAGGTCTATACAGACAGGCAGTGATGAGGCGGTCATGTGGTTGGGTTTACAACCAATGAGAAGGCAGAACAGAAAGTCTATATAAAGACTTTAAAAGGAAGTAGCTATGGTTCGGAGAGGTAGGACCACTGCAGGAGGAAGGGTAAGGTTTTAGCTCTTAGCTCTGACCTCTTGGCTTTCTTCTTTGCACTGGTTCTTTGTTTCTTATTTAATAAGATGGTTGGTTACATCTACATACTTCACTATAAGGCAGTTTAGTTTAAATTTATTGGAAAGTATGTACCCAGCTCTGTGTGAGCAAAGTCAACCTTCCTAAGCCCTACAACAAAGTAGTCCCAAAATAAGAGAATGAACATTTTATGAAATAGTATTTTTATTATGGCACAGAATATTTTTAGATATAATTGTTAATTATGTATATTTTTATTTAAAATTTTCTCTGGAAAAGAGAATTCTTTTCTCTTAAATCAAGGTCAGCTTAGCTCCACAGAAGATTAGCACAAGTCAGATGGCATATATGTCAATAAGGGGAGTTGGTATAATTAAAATAATGTTAATTCATCAATTTTCTATAGCTGGCTCTACATCAACTTAGGTACCAGGATTACTTTGACTCTAATAGATCTCTAGTGATCGGGCATCTCTAAAAAGTGGTAAGAGCAAATCTAGGTGATAAAATAGGTACTCTTTTTGAAACAAGCTTCAGATTTTCACAGACATTGAACTACAAAGTGTAATTTTATTGCTAGACTGGGGGAAACATCAATTTCGATTCACTGAACTTTGCTACCATTTTGTATCTACAGATTTTCATGTTGTAACTTTATACTGGTTTTTAAGAACATCTTCAGGACCTTTCAAAAGAAGATAGCATCAGTGCAAAGTATACTAACTATGTCAAACAGTAAGGATGATCAGCAGGGGTGAGAATTTATATTAATTAAAAACAATTATGACTATTTATAAACTGCCAAATGTTATAAGGTACAGAAATTCGTGCTGCTGTACCAGTTAGGAAGAGCACATTTCGTGGACTCATAGTGGCTTTTAAACAGGGTCCACTGCTGCATGAGCTGTTTGACTGAGCAGATGCCATTGTGTTTCTGTGAACTGACTCACACCTCGATTTGTTTCATGAATGATTTCAGAGAATACACCTTGATGACCCTCAAGGCCCTGAAAAGAAAAGGAACCCTTATACACAATTCACATCATGATATCCTTGTGGTGGAGTTCCTTAGGAGATAAAACGTTAATGTTCATTAGTTATAGCGAGATAGAGAAAAAATTTTAGGTACAATGATCTCAAGCCTGTGAAGCTTAATTTTTATCAAAATACATTACAGCCTTTCACTCTGAAAAACAAAATGAACCCAGTGAAAAGATAAAGTGCAAAATGCAAAAGATAGATAAATACATGTTAATAATTTTAAGTGTAGTTAGGCAAGGACATGTTATTTTATCACTAATTATGACAAGGTTAAACTGTGACATTCACTAATTCATTCTTCCACTTACTCATTTTTTTAGTCATTCATTCATTTTACCCATGCCACTGAATATATCATACAGTACAATGAATATTCTAGGTTCAGGAATGCCTTCCTTTGTGATTTAACAGTTTATTGGTGCTACATTCTTACTTATGAATGGTGACTTTTAGAATAAGATGAAGTAGCATCCTAGACAGTGGCACAGACCATATTGTTCTGATTCTTTCCTGACTTGCTACTCTCTCCTTGTATACATTGTTTTTGTTTTTTTTTCCTTTTATTATATTTTACAATACCATTCAGTTCTACATATCAGCCACAGATTCCCTTGTTCTCCCCCCTCCTGCACCTCTCCCCTTCTCCCCAGCCAACCCCCCCCCCCGTTCCCACCTCTTCCAGGGCAAAGCCTCCCCAGAGGACTGAGATCAACCTGGTAGACTCAGTCCAGGCAGGTCCAGTCCCCTCCTCCCAGACTGAGCCAAGTGTCCCTGCATAAGCCCCAGGTTTCAAACAGCCAACTCATGCAATGAGCACAGGTTGGTAGAAGATATTGTCTGCTATTAGGTGGACAGTTTTAATGCACTCCTATAGTGTTCCTAGGACAATAAAAATATCATTTTAAACCAGGCCAAATATTTTTCCTCCGTTACTCCAAATATTTTATTTCTCTTTGCAAATTTTCCATCTTGCTGAGAGGTAAATTTCCCCCTCATTTATAAGAAATAGTCCTTGCTCTCTTACTGACTTGACTCACCATCAATTTCTGTTTGCAAGCTGCATCCATTTATTTGACATCTTCCTCTTGCATGGAGTGCCAAATATGCTCTTATTGCAAGAACTCTGGACATCCCCCACTTTGTTAGGAACAGTGTTTTTTTTTTCAGGTCCTTACCAAAGTAGCCCTTTGTTTTCTGATATAATCTGTTGAAGTAGCTTTGGGAAAAGAGACTCTTTACCTGTTCAGTTTCTGAAAAATAGCTTTGATTTACACAAAACCAAGCTAGGCAGTTTCCCAGCATGGATGGTGGAGGGAGCATGCGTTTCCACCCTGAGGAGCTATTGGCAATTAATGTTTTCTAGAGAGCCAAGAATTTGTTTTCTTTTAGGGTGCAGCCACTGAGAGACTGTCATGCTCAAAGAATAACACCCACGCACAGACAGCATTAAGTGATTCAGTTTTTTGTTTGCTTTTACTTTTGTTTGTTTTTATTTTTAAAGAGAACACAGGAAGAAAAGAGGGAAAAGTGGGGAGGAAAAGGGAAGAATTGGAGAAGAGGAAAAGTTAGTTGATTTGATCGAAATTCTTTACATGCTTGTATATAATTCTCAAATAATAAACAATAACTTTGATCTAAATTCCTCAATATCTTTCTTTAAAAAATTAAATTTTTATATTACATTGATAATAAAATAATATAAAACTATTGTGATTTCAACTTGGCTGTTACATAAAAGCCATTTAATTTGAGTAAAATTAACAGTAATAGGTACAAAACTATAAATGTGCTCTAAACTGTTACTTATTTTTTCTTTTGTGGTTAGATGAGAGTATTATTTTTTTTATACAGCTTTAATGAAACACCCTCTTTTTCTGTTGCTTTAAATGTTTTTTTTCTCTGGGTTTTCCATGTCTCGTTTTCATGATTTTCTTCTTCCAAACAGTGTAAGATTCTATATTTATTTTGTTTTTGGTCCTCCATAATCTCAGCATTTTCTTAGTTTTGCATCTGTAAGTATTGGAGGTTTACTCTGAGATATGTTGTGGTATGGTTTTCAAAAAATATGCAAAATTATGCTTTTTTCTTCAATATCAGGAAACACCTGCCATGTATCAGACACTATTCAATATTTGATGATACCTGGAATAATGCATGCAGCCAGAAATAGGATAGATGAATATAAGATCAACCTTCTATTTTTTAAAGTGTCAAAATTGTATAGCATTGTTTTAAAATCACCAGCAATTGAAGACTGGATGCATAGCCCATTGTATCATACATAGGGTATGTCAACTTTTTTCAGGCCATAATCAAGGATAATCTTAAAGCAGAGAAAGAAAGTAGCTTTTTCAGAGCATACAGCTTTCAAGGAAACCAGGAAATCATGGAGGATCACAGGGTATATTAATTTTTCGGTGTCTTTCGAAAGGATGACAGTATTGTGATGTTGCTCATCAGTAGAATATGAGTAAAACTGGTGGGCATATTTGCCATGTCAAGATGATCATCTATGGAGGATGGAGAGACAAAAGCTCAGTGGTTAAGAACACTTACTACTTTTGCAAAGGACCTGGGTTTGTTGCCCACATCATGCTGCCCCCAACCACCTTCTCAGGGGAATCTCTCACCATCTACTGGACACAACGGGTACAGCATGCCAGAGGTGCACGAACAGACAAGCAGGCACACATACACACATATATAAAGGTAAATACATATTTTAAGATGATCAGCTATCTATCTCTTATGTTTTTTTCCCATTTTTCTTCCCTATACATGGCTGACAGTGAATAATTATAAAACTTCAATTCACATGAAGTAAAAGTTGAGGTTCTATAGTTCTTATTCAGAGAATTTCTGAGAAGCCCGGTGGCATTGAATATTAAATAGTTAAAAATACAATTTGATGATAAAAAATTTCAAGATTTTTTAATTTAAAGACTTGTTTAGTTTGAAAATCCTGAAAAATCTTGCATTTTGTGTCCATTTTTTCTAAGAAAAACAATGTATACAATATTAGTTTTCAGCAATGCTTAGAAGTCTTTTTAACTTCCAGGTTAAAAGTATTTTGTGCTTTGATGAGTACATGGTACTCGGCTGTAGACAACACATAAAGAACTAAATGCTGCGCTCCAATGACACTTTGTTCCTAAAGGCAGAATGAAACCCTGATTTGTCCTATAGGCTGCCATTTGACACTGTTTTCCAGTGTCACAGGGCTGACAAGCAAGTCTACAAAAGTAGCTATCCATCCCTTGAGGTGGAAAAACAGATGGCTGAACTGTTGGGAGACCAACCTTACAACTGAGACTTAGAAAATCTACCAGAGGTGATTTTTAAAATCATGGTATTAGTGTCGCTGTGCATGGCTGCAGAAGTCTGACAATGTGCGGAAAGAAAGGCGCTGGACAGAAGGAAGCCGGGTCGCTCACCCAGTACAGCGGAAAGAAAGAACAGGAGACATTAAGGACCTGGAGAAGCTGGAGAGGTTCTGATCCCAGCAAAAGTCACGTTTTAATTAGCGTTGGTCAGCAAAGAGGTAGAGAAGTTTCTCACTTGCATAAAGTGAGCCTGGTGTCACAAAACCAAAGTGAGGGCAGCGCCTGTGTATGCACATTCCTTTAGCAAGACCAGTGCTTTGAGACAGAGAAAATGAGGTAACACCGGCTGAAAGTAGATGTAAGGGCACCCGATAAATTTTAGGACCTCTATCATGTTACCAAAGAAACAGATAGGAACGCATTAGCAAGGAACATCAAGATGCGGGAAGTGAATGGAGATGGTGAAGAAAGGAAGAAACCCCAAACGACCCCCTAATACCTCCCCGCAAACCTCTGACTATCTTCATAGAAATCTGTAGTGCATATTTATGAACTGTTCAGGCACAGCTGCAGCCTCAACCTTACCTAACACCTAGATTTAAATTACTATACAGAATACACAATGAACATCCATGCTGCAGTATTGCACAGTTCAGCCTCTTTGTTCATCTGAGACACTGTGGCAAGCAGACACAATGAAAACCTTCAAGAAATTCAGAGGGATACTGAGGAGCCTGAGGGTGTGCTGAAATAACTACTGCAAAGACTAAATCCACAAAAAATTTGATGATTCTGAGAAAAAAAAAAAAAAAAAGCAGTTCCAGCACACTGCAGGAAGGGACTTCAAAGTACATGCTCTTAAAGAGACAAGCACTGGTAAGTGTTTAGAGACAGTTCCATTTTAGGTGTTTATCTGAAAGAGACAAACGCTTTAATAGGAGAATATGACTTAAGACGCAAAATCCAAACAACAACAACAACCAAAGGCCCAAACATTTATTATCTGGGGAGAAAAATCATCAAAAGAAAATAATAATTACTTTGTAATAATTCTAGGGGAGAGAGGGGGAGGTTAGTGTTACACAACATCCAAAGAGGTGTAAAATTTGAGAAATAACAATCCCTCACCTATGCTCTAAACTAACCAGTTAATCAGCCAGAAACTAAAAATCAAAAAGCTGCATTACTAGCTCTTTACCAGATGGACAGAAAATGGGGCCATTAAAATATAAATCATGTAAGACACTCAGTTATTCTTAAAAATTGAACACAAAAAAGTAAAATCATTAAAACAGAGACCTGCCGACAAAAAAATCCTATAAAATACTATGTGCAACTTAAATATGTTGCAAGTTAAATATCAAAGCAAAGGTACACACACACAAAAAAAGAACAGAACAAAATTTAAAGTTCTGAGACAGGTATTTCTGGATGTGAAAAAACACATCTGAGATGAAATGAAAAGAGATTTAGAAAGGATAGACTCTTAGAGAAGGCACTAGCTTTATTCAAACAATTTGTAAAAGGCACACTTTTGCAGAAAAACAACGAAGGCAAGCATTTAAAAGTACATTCTAATAATCATGAGGATGGTGATAAAGGCAAAACCACTGCACAAAATTAACCAGTTTAATAAGCAACGCAAATGGGGGCTTCAGTGTGGCTCAGTGGGCAAAGTGCTTACAGTCCACCCACGAGGACTTAGGATCCATAAAACTCATGTAAGCAGTGGGTGGAATAGATAGTCACCTGTAACCTCATTGCTTGGGAGGTGGAGACAGGTGGATTCCAGAGACTTCCATGCCAGTCTAGCAAAAACAGTGAGCCTGAAGTGCAGTGGAAGACCTTGCTTCACAAAATATAATGGAGAGCAATAGAGGAAGAAGCTGACATCCTGCAGACATATGTATAAGAATGTCCTCTCACACATACGTGGACACACATGCATATACACAACAATAATAATTGTAATGAGCATAGTAGAAAATGCCTTTTAGATACGTAAAAATAGCTTAGGCAGGATTCCCACTACACCCAAGGCTGTACCTGACAACCAGAACGTAGTGACATCACACACTCAAGATAATCCAACACAGTCCTAGACCCCATGATGCCCAATGAACAGAATATAAGCAGAGACCAAGAGCAGTGCTCTGCTCTGCACATCTGGAGAGACATCACCTTGATCTGCCCTGTAGCTGGAGAGTCTCCCCCAGGGTCCTGACCCTTGAATTAGGCGCTGGACCTGACCTTCAGCTAAGATATGTTCCACAGGTGAGCAGCCTTGGGGAGATAGGCTTAGGGCTGTAGTTAGGAATTTGGAGTGTGAACCTTGTCTGATGACCCTGAGCATAATAAAATATAGCTTTTGTTTTACTAACTACGGATATCTACCTTCTTGCCTACCCCAGTGCCTAACCGAGAGGTTGAAGATAAAGGGTTTGGAGTGTCAGTGGTGTATCCACAAGTCACTGATGGGAGTTGCAAGGCCAGGTCTTCTGATACCAGCAAGTCATGAAGGCTGAAGTTGGACATCTCTGGAATTAACCCCTCTGCCTATAGCTGAAAGCTGCTCAGTGGAGGCTGCCTCTAGAGAACTCCCTGCCTGAAGCAGAAGCCTCAGGCTCTGGGAGCTTGAGTATCCATCTCCTGTGAACCTGTGAACTCCTTGCAGGAGGGAGAAGCCTCAGGCAAAGCAACCTGAAGGTGAAATCCCCAGCCAGAGCCAGGAGTCTTGCTCTGAAGTTTTTCTGCCTTCCTCCTACACATTCCACGTGAAAAGGGGGTTGATGGCTCAGGCACTCCTGCATTTTGTGAGAAACCAGCTGGGCCTTGACTGGCTGGAGGTAGGCACACAAACAGGTGAGATTTAGGACCAATTAGGGAAGAGTTGGTAAGAAGTTTCTGGGTGTGCAGTTGTAGGAATCTTTGCAGGCTTCCATATGCAGTTCCGGGCTTGCTCATCCTAGAGCTCTGACTAGTTGAAAACAAGCACTTTCCTGAAATTCATGTTTTTTATTTCTTTTGCAGATTCTGCTGTTGTCTTGACAGCTGTTCTCAGACCTTTCATTGCTCTTGTGGCTTGAGTTTCCTGTCTTGCCAGAGAAGGCCACAGTGGGTACAAAGGCCCCCACCTGCCGCCATAACTACCTCTGTCAGTGGTCTCTTCCACCATCTTCTGCTGGTCTCTGACCAGGAGCTGAACATTTGTGCTTTGCCACCTAGTCCGAAACACTGTAACAGGGGCTTAGAGTCTGCCTTGATTAGAAACACTGACTTTGCTCCCCTTGGGCCAACAAGGCATCTGAGGCTGATTGGAAAGAGGATACAAGCGTGGCACCTCTGTTTTTATACTGTCTTCTTGCTCTCTTTAACTTTGCATCAGAATTCCGTGTGTTAACCACTTAATGACTGTTTATCTGACACTGGTAATCCTCAACCTGTCTTTTCTTTTCAAATGTGGGGAAATAATGTATAATATCTCTTTAAAACATTTTTTGTAGTGACTGCATTTTAAAGTGCTAAAATTAGATATATTTGATCAGATAAAATACGTTATTAGACTTTATTTATTTATTTTTCAGTGTGGACACACCGGGGAGAGAAATACTTAATGGCTGAGTCCATCTATGCGGTAATGATGGTCTGGAAGTCATTATAGAGAAAGAACAAGGCAGGGGTCAGGAGGGGGCATGGAAGCAATGTTGGCCAGGCTTGGACTGTTAGGGCATTATCTCATCTCTTACCATGGTGAGCCTTGTTAATGAAAAAGGCTTGTTGTTACCTCTTTGGAGAATAGTTTGTTGCTTTTTTGTGCTCAGAATATGGATATATTATTTAAATATTAATATTTGCATTTAATATAAATTATATATATATATATATATATATATATATACTTTAATGAATTTTTTTCTTAGGGATGCCGTTGTCACAGGACAAGTTTTCATCCTTAGGCCACAATGCTATATAAACTGAGGCCCTTATGTCTTTTCTGAACCTGTCCAGTCACTTCCCCTGCTGTGTGTTGCTCTTATCTTCCCAAGCTAGATGATGACAATATCTACAGTTTGGATTCCTGTCACAAGAAGTTTGACTATCATATCTGACTTCCCTAGACTTCTAGGAAACTGCAAGAAGGAATGCACTAGAGAAAAGATGGGTCATAAATGCCAGATCAAGCTAGTTAGCACAAGGGCCGGCTTCTCTGTGAGGCTGTTGTTGCTGACTAGAAGACTCCAGGAACTGTGCTGTTGATCCATATCAGGAGGTTGAACATCTGGGTGGATATAAACCACTTATGCTAAGGAAAGGGTTACTGATTTTAGACAAATGTTCCTGAAATGATTAATATGCAGCTGAGCAGGCATCTTCTACTCCAAGGAGACAGTCTCAGTGTGAAGGCACAGATACTGAGTCATCTATCAAAACACCTGGGTTACAGTCCAGGTAACAAAGGGTCAGTGACGTTGATTAAACAAATCTCTAAGTCCTTGTTCCAGGTATGACTCATGGGTTTTTTTTTCTCGTCATTTCACTTTATTCATTATTTCCTTTCACCCACTGAACACTCAAGACATCTTTGCTTTTTACCGCTTTGGGTCATTCTAAAAAATATTGCTAATAATACAGGGTTATGAATTACCATATTATCTTTCTAACAGTTAAGTTTAGGAATTGGATTGTTTGGTTAGATGTCTTGCATTGTGAAAAGGTAAGAAACTTTATCCAAATATCTATACCATTTTACACTCTCTCCAGTAGTAGCTAAGAGTTCTGTTAATGTATATCATTGCTAACACAGCTAAGAAATACAAAAACCACTATTAAATATAAGCCTACCCATGCCATGCTATTTAATTGGCATTTCCCTGATGACAGCTAAATATAGAGTGTCTTTTAATATACTTATTTGCTGTACTCTTGGAGAAGGTGAGATTTTGCATGTAAATCCTTTCTTTGAAAAATACAATTTTCAAATGTGATTGGCTTTTATTCTTTCTAGACATTCTTTGCAGCCTAAGTTGGCCTAGAACTCTCAACACCTCTGTCTCAGGCATGAGTGCTGGCGTCACAGGCATTGTGCTCAATTTTACATGTTTTTTTGAATGTGTGGCTTCTTTTATTTTTGTAAGATGTTATCTGATAAGTAGTATACATACTAGGTGGAATTCTGGTCACATGATAATTTTAGTTTTAGTTGTGATGATTGCATCCATATTGTTTTCATAACATCTGTACATATTTACCATGCCAGGATCATCTTTTTCTATATTGTTGCTGTCACTTGTAATCTTTATTCTAATAATTTTTAACAGGAGTGAGGTGAAAGCTCTTTGTGGTTTTCAATTTCTCTTATGATGAGCATTGCTGAGACTTTTTCCATGTCTATTATTCTTTCTGTGTCTTCTTTTATGAAACTTCTCCTGAAGCCTACTACCCATTTTTAAGATTTTTTTCTTTTCTTTACTTTGTTATTGATTTTTTTGAATTCCTTCTATAGTTCATTTACTAACTCTTCATCAGATACATGGCTTGTAAATGTTTCTTCACATTAAGTATGCTGTCTGTTCATTCTAGTTATAATAATGATAATAATTTTGGTTTTAGAAATAATTTAGTCGTGTATACTTCAACTTCTCTAGCTTTAGTTTTATTATTTGAGTTTTAGTAATTATGCTTAAAATAATGTTACTATGTTCCAAAATTCTAAAGCATTTCTTACATGAAAAATCTTGAAATTCAACCTTATATCCCAGATTTACATATTTTTTTGTGTGTATGTAAGTTTGTGCATATTTTTGTCTTTGCATGTCTGAATGTCCTCCTCTGTCATGCCCTAGTTTTTGAGACAAGGACTCTTTTTGAGTCTGCAACTCACCAGTTCAGCTAGACAAGCTGGCGATTATCCCAGATCAGCTTGTCTCCTTCTCTCCAGTGCTGGGATGATGGACATCATCATCTCACCATGATTGGCTTTCTGTGTGGTGGTGGGGATCCAGACTTAGGTCCTGAGGCTTGCATGGTAAGCACTCTACCAGTAATTCATCTCCTCCCTCCAAGTTTAAAATCTTTGCCAGAGTAAACACACATCCACATGCACCATTTGTCCCTACCACCCCCTCACATAGTCTCTTTTGAAATAAGAACTTGAAGACAAACAGCTACCCATGCAATATGGTTATCTCAGGGAATAAAATTATCTTTACTTCAAGTATAACTTGAGTCTACAGTCCAGAGCTATTTATTCAGTTCCCAAACTAACAAACTGAGACCATTTCTAAGAACTCAAATCCAAAAGCTAAAATTTGTATGTAAAGTATTTTTGTATTTTGATAAAAAAGACAGGCATTTGAAATTAAAATGATTTCCTGTGGGGGTGGGGTGGGTGGTGTTATATGTGTGTGTATGTGTGTGTGTGTGTGTGTGTGTGTGTGTGTGTGTGTGTGTGTGTGGTGTGTTTGCCTGTGTGTATGCACAGAGGAAAAGGGAGGATATTAGATGCCTGGCTATATCACTTTCTGCCTATTCCCTTGAAATGGGGTCTCTCATGGAATTTGGAGTTAGACTGGAGACCAGAAAATCTTAGTGATTCTGTTGTTTTTCTCTCCCATAATGCTGGGGTCACAGGTATACAATCTGGATTTTAATGTGGGTTTTTGGACATCTAACCTTGAATCCTCAGGCTTGTGCAGCAAACACATTTACCCACTGCCTGTCTCTTGAACTTGAGATGTTTTTTTCCTGTATTATTCTTTTGTGCACAATAGACATTGAGGGAAAAACCCACAACACTAGGGCTAAATTTTCTAATTTTGTCTTAAAAACACATTTTAAGGGCTAGGGATGTAGTTCATTGGTCATTTGTTTGCATAGAATGTACAAGCAAAGGCTTTTGTTTTGATACCTCATCAATGCAAAAATAAAAATGAATTAAAATTGTCAGATTAAGAAAATAAAACATTCACTGCTGACACATGGACTTCATTTCTTAATTTCCTGACAGACGCTTCTCATCATGGAGAGTGTCTTACAAACATGCAGGTGGTGACAGCAGTCTGAAGGTGACAGGCAGTAAGTTGTCTCTTCTTATTATATATTCGACACCATCGTTCTGATCTCACGATTTTGCATACAGCCTTGATAGATGAGCAGGGTCAGTAAATTCTCCCACTTTGTGATTTTACTGCGACTCAATTTCTATTAAACTCCATCATTTTGTACTCATAATTGTTCAAATTCTGTCTCTGTTCTTGTTTTACAGTCCAGTGTCATGGAATTAATGTGACTCTCATCACCAGTGGACATCTTTAGTAATCAAAGTAGAATACTAGCAATGTATATAGTTTTTATGATCTCCTTCCAGAAATCAAGGTCTATTATAACACTTAGTTTGGGTATTATAAAAATATTCATAAACTATACTGATAAAAGTATACATTCTTTTTTCTTTTAAAACTTAACTGAAAATTTTTTCATACAATATATTTGGATTATTGTTTCTTCTACCTTGACCCCTCCCAGATCTTCCTGACCTCAATACCCACCCAACTCCATGAACTTCCTTTATTTTTCTGGAAAGCAAAAGAACAGTTAAAAAAAAGTCAGAATAATGCACACACACACACACACACACACACACACCATCTAAACACTAAATTATGTATATGAACTCACATATCACAGAGACTGTGATAGAATGCATGGGAGCTGTTCAGGTTCAACTCAGACAGGATTTGAGCAATGAGAAAGGGAAATAGATATGAGATCCCATCCCTAAGCAAGGAACTATGTGCAACAGATACTCACTAGCAATGGAAAACTTAGTTTTCTCCAGTGGAATCTCATTGGGCATATAAAACACACTTAAGAGTAGTACCTATACCTGGCAGTATATGTTATCTTTTAATCTAAAAGAAATATGGACATTTTTATGTCTGTAAGATTTAAAACAACCTATTGCTGCTATAATTTATAACTAAATAGCAATTGGTGTAAGGAATAGAAATCATAAGAAACAGAAGTAAAAATCATGAAATGATATGGAGCCATGACTCAGTAACATACTGTCGTGCTCTCTTTAATGTGATTTTTGTCTTTAGTAGACCTACAGGCCCCACAGGGAAAACACAGAAGAGATGTTAAAAACACAGAAGGCAGAGCCTGTCTTACAGAGTGAAACTTCTGGTAAGTGGTGCAGTTTCCACATGCTCTTCTGCAGAATTGTGTCCCTTGTCACGTATGTGAATGGAGGAAGAAGATGAACGTTTGGCTGTATTCATGATTAGAATACCAACTAATAGAACAACTATTATCTGGCTCAACACCACCTCTGTTCTTGCATGTCTTAAAATCTTAGGAGCATTTGATTTTTGTTAAAAGAAACCTGACATTTTATGATATTAAATTTTAATGTACTTTTGCTCAATGAACATTTTCTGCTTTTGTTCATTTATGTCAAAGAGCTTAAAAATAACCTAGCCACTCTCATGAAATTGAACAAGTAATATTACTTAAAGATGTAAGTTTTAATAGGCTGTCTGAATTCTTTCTCTTCTATGTCAAATAACTTTATAAGAAAGAAATTAAGCCAGGAAAGTCATGTCATTGTTAATTGATGCTAGTCTGCCTGCACTCTGATGATTTGAATCTGAGTACGATAATGGTTTTGTTGTATTTCTAAGATGGAATAAAGTATACTTATTACTTTGTTATGAAAATCAAACTAGAATTAATCTCCTAATAAACCAATAATTGTATGATCAGTATAATATTAAGCATGATAACTAATGACTCGGAAAGAATAGTGAATGATAACACTTAAAAGCTTATATAGGTCAAATGAAAGATGCTATTGGTGAATTTTAGACAATGATTGTTTAGGATTTAAAGCTTGTCAGAATTATATCCACAATATAAATTTACAAAATAAGTATGTAAGTGGATAACTCCATGGAGAAGAAAATACAACTGTAAATTATATCCAGATCACTGTTGTCCTTATAGTAGTTTGTAACTAAACATGCAAGTAAATTCTATCAATTAACATTTTGCTTTAGAAGGATATTAGATGAATAATGGCATAATAGACTCTTAATGATAATTGATATTATGGAAGAAAGACACTTTCCAAAAAAGTGTATATTAGTTTTTACTTATAATTTTCTCATCTATAAAGTGAAGTAAATAATATCAGCCTCATAAATATTTCAAAACATCAATATTTTTGCTCATACACCATTCTCTTGAGTATTGGCTGCACCATATTTTAAATATCTTTCACATATCCAATTTGTAAATGTACTTATAATTTTTATTAAGAAATATTTATTTTAGTACCTTCACACAGCTTTTTTTCCAGGTTTTACATGTGGTGTAGTTTTACATATGAATTTAATTGTTCATGTAGTTTATTTTTCAGTAGAGGCAGAGATAATTAAAGAGAAAGACATCAACTCAATGATTTCAAATAGTGAGAACAAAATAACTGTAATGAAATGGTATGATGCTTATGGTGCATAATAAATATAGTGATACCAATAATATGGTTATACTGGTGCACAAATGCACTGAGGTACTTATAAGTGAGGCCTTTTCAAGTAATATAAAGATGTCAGTTGTCTATGGCTTAGTTTCCAGGTTTGGGATGATACATGCAATTGACTTTAGCTGTTTAGGTTTTGCTTTTACTCTTTAAGTTCTAATTCTCAATGTGTGGGAAGTATTAGCTGAAGTGAATTGTTCTTTACACAATTTAATGTATATGAGTTCAGACAGAAGCATCAATTGCATGCATTGTTATTAGTGGATGTGTAGGTTAGTCCTTATTTTACGTTGAAAATGTATGAATTGCTTACATGGAATCTTTATCTGAGTTTATTCTCCCTTAAAGTAAAAGTCTATTTGTTATAGCTTATCAAGTTCTTGACATTTGTTTTCAAATGCTCCTCAGAAAGTTGATATTCTGACACTTTCAAAAGCACAGTGAAGGGCTCAATTGTGGTACCAGAAACACTTAAGTTTTAATAGCTATCTTGCTGTACAATTCCTACAAATTGAACCCAAATTTACTGCTTCTTAGCATTCATTAAACCCACAGAAATGTAGATGTATATCTGGTGATATGGAGGTAGACATCCATATTTCTGAGTAAAACATGTCATATATATCAAATACAGAATTTTAAAAAGTATACAGAATATAGACTAACTTATGCTTCAGTACAACCAGTTTTTCTGCAACTGAATATTTTCTTTATTTTTGTATATGCACGTTAGTGTGTGTGTGTACACATGTGTCTATGTATGTGTGTGTGTGTGTGTGTGTGTGTGTGTGTGTGTGTGTGTGTGTGCATGTGCACAGTTGTGCTCAAGCATGTGCATGTAGAGAGACCATACAAAAACATCATGTATCAGTCCTCAGGTACCAATTACCTTGCTTTTGATACAGGAGCAATCTCAGACTTGGAGTTCATCTAGTAGACTATACTGTCTGGAAGAGAGACCTGGGAATCTGTTTGTATCCATTTCTCTAGCTCTAGTGTTACAATTGCATGCCATCATGCTATCTTTTCTCTTCTTTCTTTCTCTCTCCCTGCCTCCCTCCCTCCCTCCCTTGCCCCTCTCTCCCTCCTTCCCCTCCTCCTCCTTTTCTTCTTGTTTTTTCTCAGCCCCTCTCCAGGATCTCCTTATGTAGCCCAGGGTAGTGTTAAATTCTACTTGCTTCAGCCTCCCCAGTGAAGTGCTGATGTATTTTGTATTTGAATTATGAAGAACTTCAGAAACCCCTGAAAGAGATACTAACACTTTCACTTATGACTGCTCCATAATTCTATCAATAATAAAGAAAATAACTATCTCTTCTGTATCCATATTCCTATTAAATATAGAAAATTCACTTTATAGTGATGTTGGATGTTAAAACATTGTAATGTATTAGAGTTATTCAGAAATATAAACTATCACATTCTTGGATTTTAAGACACTGTCTTCAACTAACTCAGAAATAAAAAGTATTTTTCTTTGAATTATTAATTTGTATTAGCTTGAAATACATCTTGAATGAATGGAAAATGCATGAAAAATTTGGCTACTTGTGTAATTATTTCAGAGAAAGACTTAGAATCATGAGTACATTACATCTGTGGTTGGCATGAGCAAAGGCATTTTCAAATTGCTTGAGGTTGGGATCAATTAGCATCTATGGATTCTGACCTTTGGAGTGGGGTTATCAGTTGTGAAAATAATCAGGAGTTGAACGAACAGAATATTTCAAAAGTCACAGTACAAAAATAAATTACCAAGCAACTGGCCATCACCCCATAATTGGGCATGAGTGTTTTGTACACCAACATTTTCATGAAGTTGTATTTGAAGTGGAGATCAGTCAGATTCCTGAGCAAAATCTTTTCTAAATTATGTTGCTTTTCAATCTATGAAATTCTCTCTCTCTCTCTCTCTCTCTCTCTCTCTCTCTCTCTCTCTCTCTCTCTCACACACACACACACACACACACACACATACACACATACACACACAAACACATGCACATTCACACATACACACACAAACATATGTTGTGTGATACCTTGTTTGTGTTCTGATAAAGCTTGTCTGGAGATCAGATTGCAGAGCTAGGCACTAGTTAACCATACAGGCCTGGCAGTGGTGGCACATACCTTTAATCACAGCACTTGGAAGAAGTAATCAGGAAGATCAAGGCCACCCTGGGCTGCATGAGATTGAACCAGTCTAAAAGAAAAACAGATCTGGACAGTGTTGGTACACACCTTTGATCCCAGCACTAGTGAGGTGGAGACAGGACCTTGGCCCCCATTCAGTCTGAGGATACATAGAGGTAAGAAGTCTCTGGTGGCTGGCTGCTCTGCTTCTCTGATCTTTCAGCTTCACCCTTAATATCTGACTCTGGGTTTTTCTTGTTAAGACTAATTAGGATCACACTTCATATATAAATTATCCAATTAAAAAATGGACTACAGGCCAGCAGTGGTGGTGCATGCCTTTAGTCCCAGCACTTGGGAGGCAGAGGCAGGTGGATCTCTGTGAGTTTGAGGCCAGCCTGGTCTACAGAGCTAGTACTAAGACAGCCAAGGCTACATAAAGAAACCCTGTCTCAAAAAAAAAAATGGAGTACAAATCTAAATAGAGAATTTTCAATAGAGGAATCTCAAATGGTCAAGAAACACTTTAAGAAATGTTCAACATTTTTATTCATTAGGAAAATGTAAATCAAAACTGCTTTGAGAATCCAACTGTCAGAATGACTAAGATCAATAACCCAAGTGACAGCTCATGTTGGTAGGGATATGGAGCAAGGGGAACATTCCTTCATTGATGTTGGAAGTACAAACTTGTATAGCCATTATGGAAATCAATATGGCAGTTTCTCAGAAATTTGGGAATAGATACACTTCAAGACCTGTTATACCACTCTTGGGCATATACCCAAAGGATGTTCCATCCTACAACAAGGACACTCTCTCAACTGTGTTCACTGCAGTTTTATTAATACTAGCAAGAAACTGGGAACAAACTAGACGTCCCTCAACTGAAGAATGCATAAAGAAATTGTAGTACCTTTACAATGGAGTGTTACTCAGTGGTTATAAAAAGCAATGATATCATGAAATTTGCAACCAAATGTAGGAAATTAGAAAAAAATCATCCTGAGTGAGGTAACCCAGATGCAGAAAGACAAATATGGTGTCTATTCACTTATAAGTAAACATTAACTGTTAAGTAAATGATAATCTATAATCCACAGACCCAGAGAGATTAGGTAAAGAAGAGAGCGTGTGTCCGGGGAAAAGAATAGATTCTGTGGGTGGACTGGGGGAGGGTGAGGACAAGAAGAGGAGAGATCAGTTAGGTAGTATGAGGAAGAATGGAAGAAGAGAATGCAGGAAGAGACAGCTGAAATTGGGAAGCATTGGGTGTCTGTGTGGAAATCTAGTGCAGTGGAAATTTTCTGGAATCTATGAACATAACCGTGGTGAGGACTTTTAGTAATGGAGGATACCAAAGTCTGAACCCACCATCTTTTATAGCCAGGCAAAGCTTCCAGTGGTGATACAAGATTATATTTGGTTGAGTTGTTGGCTAATAGCATCCTGGGAGATCCCTAAACAACCCAGCCTGATGATTATACAGAAGGTTGCCCTCTGAAAACTGACAGTGGGACCCCATTGCCAAGAATAACTTCCATTCAGTTCATTGAACATAAAGAGGTTGAGCTGGTTTGGGCTTGGAGCCTTCACTCTACATTCTAGTCTCTTTGGTACTAGAGGGTACTCTTTAGGCTATGGAAAGAGAAACATGGACACTCACACAGCCACATAACCTTCCACCTCCAATCTGTCCTACCTGCAAGATGTGCTGGGACAATGGGGCAATGGTGTGGCAGAACACAGGGCAGTGGTCAACAAATGTTTGGTTTAACTTGAGACCCACCCCATGAGAGGGACCCCATGACCTCCACTGTCCGGATTGCCAGGAACTGGAGAATGGATAGCCCAGAGAGATAGGGTAGAACCAAATGTGACAAAAAAATCAATGAAATGATTCCTAGTGATATTCTGTATACACTAATAGATCAGTGCCTTGTCCAGTCATCATCAGAGAGGTTTCCTCAAGCAGCAGATGAAAGTGGGTATGGAGATCCATAGTCAGACATTATACAGAGAGAGACTGAGTCTAACTTGCAGATCTCCATTGGGTCTTAACCTTCAGAGATTAGAGAACCCTGCAAAAGAGATGGAGGAAAGACTGCAGGATGCAGAGATGATGGAGAACACCAGGAGAACATGGCCCACTAAGTCAACTAAGTATGGCTCCCATGGGCTCACAGAGACTGAAACTGCAAGCATGGGTCCTGCATGGTCTGGACCAGGTCCTCTGCATTTATGTTATGACTGTTAGCTTGGTGGTCTTGTGAGATTTCTAATAATAGGAGAAGGTATATTTCTGACTCTTTATCTTTATCTTGAGACTCTTTTCCTCCTATTGGGATGCATTGTTCAGCCTCTACTGAGGACTTTCAACTTGTCTTATTGTATCTTGTATTCTGTTCTGCTGTCATCTCTTGGAGATCTGCTCATTTCTGAAGAAGAATCAGAGGTTGCAGGGAGATAGAAGGAGTGGAGAGAGGGAAGACTGTGGTTGGGATGTATTGTATGAGAGAAAAATCTATTTTCAATTAAAAAAATGGTGTACAGATATAACCAGAGAATTCTCAATAGAGGAAACTCAAATGGCTGAAAAACACTTAAGAAATGTTCAACATCCTTGGTCATCAGGGAAATATAAATCTAAACTACTTTGAGATTCTATTTTACACCTACTGGATGGCCAAGAGCAATAAAACAAATGGAAGCTTATGCTGGTGAGATGTGGAGTAAGGGGAACACTCATCCATTACTGGTAGGAGTGCAGACTTGTATAACCACTATGGAAGCCAGTGTGGCAGTTCCTCAAGAAGCTAGGAATCAATCTACTTCAAGATCCAGTTACACCAGTCTTGGCCATATACCCAAAGGATGCTTCATCCTACTATGGGACACTTATTCAACCATGTTAATTGCTGCTTTATTCTTAGTATCTGGAAATAAAAACATTCTAGATGTTCATCAGTGGATGAATGGTTAAATAATATATAGTAAATTTGCATAACAAAATATTACTCTGCCATTAAAAATTGAAATCATGGAATTCACATATAAATGGATGGAGCTAGAAAAAATTAACCTGAGTGAGGTAACCCAGATCCCCTCTCAAAACAAAATATGGTACAAATTCACTTACATATGAATGTTAGCTGTAATGTCATTGTCAATCAAGCTACAATCTGTATATTCATAGAGTTTAGATATAGAATATGAAACTGGATGGGGGAATGACAGATTTCTAGGAAGGGAAAATAGAGTAGATAGTTATGGATGTACAAAGGGCTGACTGGAATGGGAATGACAAACAGGGATGAGAGTGAAGAGGGCCATGAGGGATGGAATACAGGAAAGGATACTAATACCAAGGGGCATTTGAAGGGGTCATATGGAAACAATAGAGTAGAATCTTCCCAAAACACATACACACATAAAGTTGATCTAAATGAAATTTCCAAATAAAAGGAGAGACAGAGCTCCACTTGGACATCTCTCATTACCAAATGAAGCTTCCAGTACTGGGAATGAGTTATATCTAATTGAGCCTTTGGCTAAATGGGTCTTATGGAAATCCCCAAACAGCCCAGAATGCTGCTGAGCTGTCAATCACTCTAAACTGACAGTAAGTCCCTATCACTGAAGACTATACCTCTAGAACTCACTGAACATGGAGATGTTGAGCTGGTGCCTACCTAGAGCCTTCACCCTATGGACTAATGGTGATGGTCCTATAAAGTACTCTGCATGATACCAAAGGAGAGGGTAAATAACCAACTCAGATACAAACCTTTAAATCTGCAATGGTGTTCCAACCTCAAAATATGCTGGTGCAATGATGGCACAAAGCTTGTGGGTGTAACTAACTCATACTGATTTGACTTAAGGCCCACTCCATGAGATGCAACCCATACCTGATAGTGCTTGACTTTCCAAGAACCAGAGGATAGACAGGCCAGGGACCTAGGGGGAAACCACATACTACTGTTAAACTAAGGGTGTGTAGCTGGATACCCAAAGAAAACTCCCAGTCCCAATGAAAAAGTCCAGTGACATAGAGATCAGTGCCTTTCTCAGCCATCATCAGCAAAGCTTCCTCCTTTAGCAGATGATAACAAATACAGAGTCCATAACCAATGTATGAAGAGTAAGGGACTTTGAAACATTCAAGCCTAAATGGTATAGCTATATCAATCCCTCTCCTAAAGGCTCAGAGAACTCTTTGCAGAAAGTATATAAGAACCATCACAAGACCTGTACACTGTGTGCAACATACTGGATCCCACAGCTGCAAGAAGATATGGACACTTTCCGCTGTCTCTAACCCAGAAGGTAGCTCCAATTGAAAATCATTTGAAAATGAATTTTTTCCCCAATGGAGTTTCATTGGAGAAACAAACCACTCTTAAGGGTAGACTCTATGCCCAGTACAAAATGAACATGGTGGCATCTTTGGAGGTTATTTTGTCTCATAACATGTCAGTGCACAGTAACTTTACAGGTCCTTTGCATATATATTATGGTTTCCAGTTTGTGATATTTTTGGATTCCTATATGGGCACATGAGAACATTTTGAATGTCTTAAGCAACAGAATTTTTGTTTCATCTACCAAACTCAGAGGTTTTTTTTTTTTCATGACTGCTGCAGAGATTATCAACTGGGAAGCAGTTCATATCCTCAGGAAATGTATGGCAATATCTGGAGAAGGTTTGGTTGACTCAGCTATTATATTATGTCTTGAATCTTAAGGGTGCTCCTAATAACACTTAGTGAAAATACCATTCCCTACAGGGGGCACTTACTTTACTCAAATTGCTTATAGTTCTATGACTTAAAGTCCTTATCATTTTTTTATTAAGACAATTTTTTATTCATTTTACATACCAACCAATGACTCCCCCTCTTTCCTTCACCTGCCCCTCTGACTTACCCATCCAAACCCACCTCCAATTCCCTCCTACAAGAAGGTAAGGCCTCCCATGGGGAAGTACATTTAGTAGAGGCAGGTCCAAGCCTCTCCCCCTGCCTCAAGGCTATGCAAGGTGTCCCATCATAGCTAGTGGGCTTGAAAAGCTCTGGTCATGAACCAGGGATGGATTCTGATCCTACTGCCAGGAAGCCCCTTAAGCAGATCAAACTACTCAACTGTCTCCTTGTGCAGAGGGCCTAGTCCAGTCTCATGCAGGCTCCACAGCTGTTGATCTAAATTTCATGAGTTTTCACTAGTGTGTTTGGTTGTCTCTGTAGGTTTCCCCATCATGATCTTGATGCCCTTGCTCGTAGAATCTTCTCTCTCTTTGATTGGACAGCCTGGTATCTGCCTGTGGATCTCTCTATCTGCTTCCATCAGTTACTGGAGAAAGGCTCTATGATGACAGTTAGGATATTCACCGATCTGATCTCTGGGGTAAGCCAGTTCAGGCACCCTCTCCATTATTGCTAGTAGTCTAAGCTGGGGTCAACCTTGGGGATTGCTGGAAACTTTCCTAGCACCCAGTTTCTCCCTATCCCCATGATGTCTCCTTCTATCATGGTATCTCTTTCATTGCTCTTTCACTTCATCCCTGTTCCTACTCAACCATCCCATTCCCTTATGTTCTCATCCCCCATCCCCTACCCTCCATTGCCCACCCCTTATCCCCAGTTTACTCATGGAGATCTCATCTATTTCCCCTTCCTAGGGCGATCCGTGTGTCCGTCTTTGGGTCCTCCTTGTTAGCTCTGGAGCTGTGGGTTGTAGTCTGGTTATCTTTTGTTTTAACATCTAATATCCACTTATGAGTTTGCCTTTCTGAGTCTGGGTTACCTCACTCAGGTGATTAAAGAAATGTTTCTTTTAAGAAGGGTTATCGTCCTAATCCTTCTTAAAAGAAATATTTCTTTAATTTGTTGTTTGAGAATTTTATATAAACATATAATATGCTTTGATCAAATCTACCTTTCACTCTTTCCTCTACAAACTCTTCAAGGAAAGCAAGATTTTAAGTTGTTCTTATAATTTATTGAAGTTTTGGACCTAGTGGTCATTATTCTATAGATAGTCACCACTTCAGTATTTTTAAACACACACACACACACACACACACACACACACACACACACACACACACACACACACGCACACATACACTTTGACGTTTTTCTCAAATTTTCAAATGTTTTTTCTCAGAAATGTTACTTTCAATCAAATCACCCACTATTGAGAGACTAAAGTCATAAATTAAACATAGATTCTGCTTATGCAAAGTATAGAAAAAGAAAGCAGAGAGAAGCGAGGCATCAAAAATGAAGGATGAATTTAATCTAGACACAGGCTTGCTGGTGCTGTAGTGATAGAGACTGTGGTGCGAAGTTGGCTACATTTAGATTCTAGGAATACAAAGAATCATCCATGGTCATCAAGAGTGCTCTTTGGCTATGTGGGTAGAATTGAAACAAGAGAATAATCCAGAAGCCAAACAATTTAAGAATATCTATCTATCTATCTATCTATCTATCTATCTATCTATCTATCTATCTATCTATCTATATCTCTAACTGTCTGTCTGTCTATCATCTATTATCTATCTGTTTATCTGTCTATCTATGTATATGTATGTAACAGCACTACAAAGGCCATATATTTGAAAGAGCAATGGGGATGGGCACACAGAGGGTTTGAAGGGAGGAAAGGGAAGTCATAAATGATATAGCTGTAATTTTTTAAAAATTTTTCAAAAAATGTTATGTCCTCAAATACAGCTTATTCTTACCATATAGAGTTGTTGTGATGACAAAAGTGTCTGGTTTATAAATTGGAGGCTATTTTAAAGTGTTGATGGATACTGTGTAAAGCCCACTGGGGAGTGTTTAGGTACTGAGACAGAGAAATTCAATTTATTTTTTGTTGGCTTTCAAATTGAAATTTTGTTCTTTTGCATTTCTTTTAAAAAAGATATTAGAAATTAGTCTCTTATGTATAGTAACTTACCTCATCAGTATCTGTACAAACTAACTTATTCAAACACTGCCAAATTGGTTCATGTTAACTCTACTTCCCCCATGATTCTTCTTCCAATTTTCATGATTGTAAAGAGGCAATTGAGAATCCCAGAATAAAAATAATGCAAAAATGTCAGATTGCACATGAACCTACGCTTAAGAGAAGTTCCAGCAGTAGATATAGAGCCAGTATCAGAAATACTTGATGCATACTGCCATTGAAGAAGAGGACATATTCATAATTATTATAATATGTATGCACATATTCAATGACTAGTGATTTATGATTATTTTTCAGAGAAATACAACATAGTATGTAAATAAAATTAATAAGCAAACAGTATCCATGGAAAAGTTTATGCAAGTAGAAATAACAGTTTGGATCAGACAACTTAACTGTTCTGGAAAAAAAGGAAGTCTCAATGAAACTGGTAAAGACATTTTCCCCCTTTCTGCAGTCTTCCTTTTCACTTGATTGATAGTGTTTTTCTGTAAAGATGATTCATGTGATCTTCTTTTTTTAATGTTGGTCTCGATACCTGTGCAATTGGAGCCCTGTTCAGAAGGTCCTGTCCTATGCCAAGCCTGCTCAAGCACAGCCCTACTCTCTCTATCAGATTCATGACACAGATCTTATTTCGAAACTCTTTGCTTTCATTCTTCTACAAGTAACTACCATCAGTATTTGACAAAGATACTGTCTTTTCTCCAGTGTGTATTTTTGGCCCCTGACACAAATTGGATGGCTGTACAAGCACAGGCTTTCATCTGTATCCTCAGTTCCTGTCTGTTGTTCAGTATGTCTAATTTTATGTCAGTTGTTTTTATTATTATAGCTCTGTAGCATAAGTTGAAATCAGTGATGGTTAATCCTCTATCATTGTTTTTATTGTATAAGATTGCTTTAGTTATCCTGGGTCTTTTGTGCTTCCATATAAATTTTTTTCAAATTTTATAAAATATTTGAATAGGAATTTTTATGGCCATTAAATTAAATCTGTATATTGCTTTTGATAGGATGGTTGTATCATAATATTAATTCTACCAACCCATAAGCATGGGAGGTCTTCTTCTGTTAGATTGTTAACTTTCTTTCTTCAGTGTCTTCTTAAAGTTTTCATTGGTAAAGTAGTCAAAGGTTTAAAATAAAATAGAGCATAATTTTTGGTATTAATTTTCTGTCATAAAAAAGATAAAAATTCTGATGGGTAAAAGCAAACTTTCTGCATACTACACAATAGTTCTTTACTGGTTCAAAAATAATCACTTTTCTTCTATTCATTTTAGAAAATTAATGGGAACACAGAACTTTTAATCATAGGTATGAGTACTGTACTTGACACCAAGATGGAGTCAAACTGACCCTACCAGAATGTTGTATTTCTATGCCATCAAATCATGATCCAAACAGCAAAATTTGAATTCAGATTCCCTCTCAATTCTTGTGTGTCCTCTCAAAATTAATGTTATGTCATTTCCTATCTTTGATTGATTATACAAAGTACACATACTAATATAAAGGACTCATTTTATAATGCAAGATGTTTAATGACAAGAAATTTTATTTCAGACATATTTTTAACATGAAAAACATGCTTTCTAATCTGAAGACGCAGTCTACTAATATTAAGCATGATTTACAGTGCATGTTTTATATCCAATGTACTGATTATTTTTATATGCAATGATTTATAAAACATATCTATTAGTTTACAAATAATTTCAGTGATTATGTTTGAGGTAGTATTACAGATGACCTTTAATCTCTTATTTCCTTTCTTTTGAAAATCTCCCTATAAACCTAGAATCATCTTTAAAATATATAGTAAGAAATTGGCCTTAACTAGATCAGAAATAGTATCACCATAATTTTCATTAAACACACTGATTTAAAATATAGTTTGAGAAAGTTTAAAAGAAAAACTAAAGTAACTAATTTAAATTCTGTCTTTCATGGTTATTCACACATGTCTCTTCTGCTTATATAGATCAGGGGGTGTTAGATGTTAAGGGATAAGCTGGACTATTAATAGTAATGAAATAAGGCTAAAGCAGATCAAAAAAGCCCTTTATCCTACATCTCAGATAGAAAATCTTTGTCACTGGAAGAAGTTTTTCATTTCTGTATACACCTTTCCTACAGAAATTCAGTGATGAGTCTAATCCATTATTATGCCTTTATCTTTTTTTCATATCATTGACTCTGTATTACCCATTCTTAAATACTTTGGATTAAGGATATAAAATAAAAGATTGAAATATGAAGCTATTTTCTATATAAGTCATGAATCAATTGATAATCATAGATAATTTAAAACCAAATAAGGCATTTCTATTGTTTAGAAGTCCCACTAAAGGAAGAAAAGTATTGGACCAAGAATTGTGTTGAGTATTGAGAAACAATCGGAGAGGTCTGTGCTGAGGTGAAGCCCCTCAGGGTATAGACACGGACAAGGCCTTTGTCCTTTGGGAAAGCCCCAAATAATCATTGCCTTTTTGTTTCTGGATCAGAATCTGCTTTATCTGCTACCTAACAATTAGGAGACATCATAGTTTCCAGCTACTTGCCCTACCTACACACCAGAATTCACTTACGTTTTCCCTTACTTACAAACTCTGCCTCTGGATTCTCTGCTATCATATTTGATGCCAAGGATCAGCTATCAGCAGTAACAGATTTTCAGAATTGGTCTTAGAACAGAGAGAGGACTTACCATATTCCTTTGTGAGCATCCTAACAATGAATGGGTGCTCTCTCAATTTTAAATTACTAAAGGATTTAAAAACTTCTCACTGGAACATAGGGATTTTAAACTGTCACATTTCTTTAAGTCATTTGTGACAGTTAACAACCTGGTATGTAGATAAAGCCCACACAAGTACACCTGTGTCAAGCACACTTAATTAATTGTCTTTGTGGAAATAAAATATAATTGGATTCATACCAAATATTTTATTACAATTGCTTTTGTATAGGTATTTCATTGGAGTAGACAGTACATCAACAGTATATATTTTCCATTTGAATCCATGAATGCTAGATTTTAAAACTTTTTTTTATTATTTAGTGGAAGAGATTTCCTGGCTTAATTTATTCTGCAAAGCTATTTCGCTCTTGTTTTCCCTTTATGAATAGAAAGAGCCCATTGTTGGGGAAAATGGATGCTAATTAATCATATTTGAACAAGGTTTTCATTGTGTAGCTTGATTTTAGTTGAAAGGCATGAGTAGGGTCCAGGTAGGGTGAGAGTGAACAACTCAAACAATGCTTATTGTTTATGCAAGTATTGAACACTTACAAAAACTATCTGAAGGCTTCAGTATGTTTTCTGTTGGTAACATTTTACAGTTGATTAAAGCTGTCAGAACATTATTCAAATTAAATGCAGAGGCAGGTCATTTAGCAATGGAGAAGTATGTGCAGCCAACCAGCGCTCAGCACTCTGGCAGAAGGCAAGAGCACAAATTACCTGAGCCCTTCCTGAAGCTTAATAGTGTTGCTTTATTTCAAAATACTAATATTAAATTCACATATGTAGATTTTTACTTTAAGATTACAAATGTCATGTTAACCTTAATTTAACTTTTAAATCTTGGTGTCAGAATCTAGTATCAAAGAGTTATGCCTTTCTGGTAATTCCTAAATTAAGAAAATAAAAATAATTTAACAAATGAAATGGTAAATTTAGGAAAATCAGTCTCATTAAGATGCTACATCATTATGGAAATAAAAACTCCAAATTCTTAGTAAATCCTTAAATTTTATTTTCTCTCCAAAACCAAGTGTGTTTGCATGCTAAACAGTTACTGAAAATTTCACCCAATATTCAAGTATTTAAAAGATCATGTTAAAGTGAATTGTTCCTATAGAAACTTGTTCTTGCGGCATCAGTGCCCTAGGATTTGGTAGACACTCAATATTTGTCTATTTGACATAGGCAAGTGTGTGAATACTGTAGAACAACAGATTGCTTCTTTACAATGAGAAGAAGGGGGGAGGGGCTAGTGGAGCTAGCCTGGCCTCTGGGAGAAGAGTTCTTTTTAGGAAGTATCCAGCCACAGATCAGTAACCCCACCAACTATAAGACACACTGCTAATCTAGATCATTTTCAAAGTCTCTTTAATTCCTGAGAAGTTTTAAACACACACACACACACACACACACACACACACACACACACACACACACACAGTTTATCAAGTGGTCTAAATTTATCATGCCACTTTATTTTTTCTTTTAAAATCTTGACTGTTTTTTCTTTTCTCATATATTACATCCCAACAGCCATCTTCCAGTTCTCCTCTCTTCCCAACCCCTTCCCACCAACCTCCCCCCCCCCCCCCGTCTCTCTCAGATCCACTCCCCTTTATTTACCTTCAGAAAAAAGCAGGCCTCCCAGGAATATCAACCAAACACAGCATAACAAGTTATAATAGGACTAGGCACACATCTCATATGAAGGCTGGATGAGGCAACCCAGTAGGAAGAAAGCCAGGCAAATCTCAGAGACAGCCCCCATTCCCAGTGTTAGGAGTCCCACAAGAACACCAAGCTACACAACCATAATATAAATGCAGTTACCCTAGCTCAAAGCCGTACAGGCTCTCTGATTGTCACCAGTCTCTGTGGGCCCCTTTGAGGCCTCGTTAGTTGATTCTGTGGGCTACATTCTTGTGTTATCCTTGATCCTTATGAATCCTACAATCTTACCTCCCTCTTTTCCATGGAATTCCCAGAGTCTAATGTTTGGCTGTGGGTCTCTGCATCAGCTCCCATTAGTATCAGGATGAAGCCTCTCTGATGACAATTATGTTAAGCTCTGGTCTACAAGTATAGCAGAATGTCATTAAGAATCATTTCATTGAGGGTTTTTTTTTTTTTTTTTTTCAGTTGTGTTTGGTTTTATCCTAGGTCTCGAGGCTATCCTTCTTCTGGTTCCTGGACATTCAGGCATTGTCATGGGTGGACTCCCTCTCAATTTGGACCAGTCATTGGTTGGCTATTCCCACAAGTTCTGTGCCACCCTTCACTCCAGCACATCTTGCAGGCAGGACAAATTGTATGTCAAAGGTTTTGTGGCTGTGCTGGCATCCCAGTCCCTCTACTGAAGCCTTGTCTAGTTACAGAAGATGACCAGTTTAGGCTCTGCATCCTCCATTGTTAGGAGTCTTTGCTAGGGTCACCCTTGTATATTTCAGGGAGTTTAGTGTGACAGCTTTTTCTTATTCCTCTACTTTTTCCTTGTATTAAAAAGGGTCCCCCCATTTCCTCTCTGCCCTCATCTCCAGTGGAGCAGGCAGCTCTTCCCATACAACCTTTCTCCACACCTATCTCTCTGTATGAGCCCTCAGCTCCTGCAAGCATTCCCTGGGTACTCTCCAGCTACCCCTGCCAGAGAAGCAGTAGGCCAAGAAAACAGGTAAGTGATTTTCAAATTTTCACCCTCTTTCCTAGCCTTGAATTCCAATGCCCAGTCTTATACTCAGCTCTGTTGCAGAGCATTTGCTGTGGCCTCTCTATGTCTATCCCCCAGGAACTAAACATACCCTCCTGGGAACCCACCACTGCTCATTTCCCAGCCCACCCCCATCCTTAAGTGCCAGCTTCCAATACTAGAAACACATCTACCCAGAAGCCCAAGTGGTCAAACCTGGCAGGGTCCCAGAAGATTCTCTACTAGGCAGCACACAGCCACCATGGTCTCTTAAGAAGCAGAGAGGGCAGCAGAAGCAAAGGAAAGAACCATCTACCCAACAAAGACAAGACCAGATATCAGCACCTACATTTACAATCAACCCAAATCTAGATGCCCATATAAAAATACAATCAATAACAGTCAGGACAATATGTCTCCCCTAGAGCCAGCAACCCTACTACAATATTTCCTGAAAAACATAAAAGCTGAAGCATAAAACAAGGACTTCAGAAATACCTTTATGAATGTTATAGGCCCTTAACAAGGAAATTAATTAATCCACTAAAAATTTATGAAAACACTAACAGTAGAATGAAGTGAATAAAAGAGTTCAAGACCCACAAGTGGAAATAGCATCAATAAAGAAAGCGCAAACAGAGAAAACTGGAAAAGAAAATTTTAAGAATGAGATCAGGAACCTGAAAGGCAAGTCTCACCAACAGAATACAAAAGATGAAAGAAAGAATCCCAGGCAATGAAGACAACATAGAAGAAATGGATACTTTGGTTAAAGAAAAAGATAAATCTCCCCGCAAAAAATCCAGTCACAAATCATCCAGGAAGTCTGGGACGCTATGAAAAGAGCAAATGTGCATATAATAGGAACAGCAGAAGGAGAAGAAACCTAGGTCAAAAGAACAGAAAATATTTTCAACAAAATCATAGAAGAAAAATTCTTAAATAAAAAGGAGGTAACTATCAAGGTACAAGAAGCATACAGAACATTGGATAGATGGACTGGTAAAGAAATTCTCCATGCTATACAATAATCAAAACACTAAATGCACAGAACAAAGAAGACCTTTAAAAAGCTGCATGGGGAAGAAACAAAACAAGAAACTTATAAAACAGACCTTTTAGAATAATAGCTGACTTCTCAATGGAGACTCTAAACAGCAGAAGAACCAGGACAGATGTTCTACAACTCTAAGAGACCAATGAAGCCCTCCAACTACGATACCAAGCAAAATTTTCAATTGCAATGGATAGAGAAAGAAAGATATTTCATGAAAAAAAACAGAAAACAAGATGCTAATTCTACCTTTATCTGTCTACAAATCCAGCCCTGCAGAAGATACTAGAAGGAAACCTTCAACCTGAAGAGGTTAACTATCCCCAGGAAAACACAAGGAATGACAAATCCCAGACCAGCAAATAAAAAGGGGAAGCACATCAAAATAACAACAACAAAACAGGAATCAACAAGTACTGTTCAATGGTGACTCTCAATATTAATGGTCTCTCTTCCTCAATAAAAAGACCCAGACTAAAATAACGAATTAAAAAACAGGATCCATCCCTCTTCTGCTTCCAAGAAACACACATTCAGTCAAGGCTATGTATCTCCTCAGGGTGAAAAGATGGAAAAGGATATTTCAATCAACTGGACCTAGGAAGCAAGCTATTTAGCCATTTCAATATATAACAAAAGAGACTTCAAACCAAAACTAAGAAGAAAAGATATAGAAGGGTACTACATACTCATCAAATGAAAACTAACCAAGGGGACTCTGAAATTCTTAACATCTATGCACCAAACAGAAAGATACCCAAGTTTGTAAATGAAACACTATTATAGCTTCAATCATATTAACTCTCACATACTGATGGTGGGAAACTTCAATACCCCACTGTTGCCTATAGACGGGTCATCCAAACAAACACTAAACAGAAATGCCTAAGCTAACTGACATCATAGATCAAATGGACCTAATAGATATTTACAGAATATTTCACCCAAACATAAAAAGATATACTTTCTTAGTAGAACATGGAACCTTTCCTATACTGATCATATACTTTACACAAATCAAGTCTCAACAGTTAAGAAGATTGCATCTGACTACTACAGACTGCAAGTGGATATTAAAAGAAACAAAAGAACAAAAAAAAAGAAAAAAAAGAAACAACAGAAAGCTTACAAACTCATGGAAACTGAACAATTCACCACTGAATGAAAAATAAAGACAAAAATTAATGAAGAAATTAAAAACTTTCTAGAATTAAATGAAAGTGAAAACAGAACAGATCCAAGCTTATGCAACCCAGTGCAAGAAGTTCTGAGGCAAATTCAGAGCACTCAGAGCTTTCATGAAAAATAAAAACCAAAGCAACCAAACAAACAAACAAAAAAAAAATGAAAAGAAAAATGAAAAAAATACCTCTCCCTGAAAAGGAGTGATTTCATACTAGAACATCTGAAAGATATAGAACAAAAAGAAGAAATAACACACCAAAAGGAGTAGATGGTAAGAAATAATCAAACTCAGAGCTGAAATCAATAAATTAGAAGCAAAGAAATGAGAAAAACATGACATAATGAAATAATGAGTTTGTTCTTTGAGAAAAACAGTAAGATTGAAAAAAATCAATTTTACAAAACTCTGAGAGAAAAGATCCAAATTAACAAAATTAGGCATGAAAAGTAGGACAGAACAAGAGACACGGGAAATCCAGAGAATCATAACGACATCCTTTAAAACCTGTTACCCACCAAGTGGGAAGATCTAAAAGAAATGTACAACTTTATTGATATATACAACTTACCAAAGTTAAGTTAAGAATAGATAAGCAATTTAAATAAACATGTAAACCTTAGTGAAATAGAAGCACTACCTAAAAGTTTACCAAACAAATAAGTACCAGGGCCAGATTGTTTTAGTTCAAATTCTACTGGGTAGTCAAAGAAGACTTAATGACTCAGTTTATTCCATAACACAGAAAAAAAGGAACATTGCCTAATCCTTTTTATGAGGCCACAATTATTGTGATATCTGAACCACATAAAGACTCAACAAAGAAAGAGAGTTATAGACCAATTTCCCTGTCAATGACTATCAGTGCAAAAAATTTCAATAACCTGGGCAGTGGTGGTGCACACCTTTAATCCCAGCACTCGGGAGGCAGAGACAGGCGGAAAGGCGCCAAAGCTACACAGAGAAGCCCTGTCTCAAAAAAAACCACACACACACACAAAATTCAATAAATTACTTGCAAACTGAATCTAAGTACACATCAAAAAGATCATCTACCATGATCAAGTAGGCTTCATTCCAGAGATTCAGGAATATTTCAGCATATACAAATAAATAAAAGTAGTCCACCATATAAACAAACTGAGAAACAAAAACCACAGCATCATCTCATTAGACAAAAAAAAAAAAAAAAAAAAAAAAAAAAAAAAAAAAAAAAGCCTTTGAAAAATATCCAACACACCTTGAGGGTAAAAGTCCCAGAGAGATTAGGGATGCAGGGTACATACCCTAACACAATAAAGGCAATTTAGCACAAGCAATAGCCAACAACAACTTACCTGGGGAGAAACTCAAAGCATTTCTAATAAAAGCAGGAAGGGAAAAAGTTGTTCACCCTTCCCATACCTATTTAAAAATTTCACTGGGAAACTCCTATAGCCGATAAACACTTTTAGCAAAGTAGCTGGATACAAAATTAACTAACAAAACCCAGTGCTTTTCCATACACAAATGACTGAGAGAGAAATCAGGGAATCAACACCCTTTACAATAGCCTCAAAAATATAAAATATATTGGTATAACTCTAACCAAGCAAATGAGAGTCTTTAAGACATTAAATCTTCAAGACATTGAAGAAAGAAATTGAATAAGATATCAGAAGATGGAAAGATTTCCAACGCTCATGGATCGATAGGATTAGTACAGTAAAATGGCCATTCTGCCAAAAGCAATGTACACATTGAATGCAATCCACATCAAAATTCCAACTCAGATATTGGAAGGACAATTTTCAGCTCCTTCTGGAAACAAAGCAAACAAACAAACATAGCTAAAATAACTATGTAACATAAAAGAACTGCTGGAGGGGTCACCATCTCTGATCTCAAATTGTACTACAGAGCTATAGTAATAAAGGTAGCATAGTACTGGCTTGAAAACAGATATGCTGATCGATGGAATCAAATTGAAGACTATATAAATATGCACACCTTTGGTCATCTGATTTTTGATAAAGAAGCCAGAAATGCACACTGGAAAAAAGGTGGCATATTCAATAAATGGTTCTGGTTAAACTGGATATAAAAGAATCTGAATATATTCTTTAACCACCCTGCACAAAACTCAACTGCAAATGTATCAAAGACTCCAACATAATACCAGATACACTGAATTAGGTAGAAGAGAAACTGAGGAACAGTCATGAACTCATTGGCACAGGAAAAGGCTTTCTATATAGAACATCAATAGCAGAAGCACTAAGATTAACAACTAATAAATGGAACCTTGGGAAACTGAGAAGCTTCTGTACATCAAGGGCCCCATAATACAGACAAAGAGACAGCCTACAGAATGGGAAAATATTTTTACCAACCACACATTCAATACAGGGCTAATATTCAAAATATATAAAAAACTAAAATACTGGAAACTGAGATAACAAATAACCCAATTTAAAAATTGTGTGCAGATCTAAACAGAGTTTTCAAAAGAGGGAACTCACATACCTGAAAAATACTTAAAGAAATGTCCAATATCCTCAGTCATCAGAGAAATGCAAATCTAAATTACTTTGAAATTTCATATCACACCAGTCAGAATGACCAAGAATAAGAAAACAAATGACAGCTCATGCTATTGAGAATGCACAGTAAGGAGGACACTCATTCATTGCTGGTGGGAGTGTAAACTTGCACAGCCACTGTGGAAATCAGTGTAGTGGCTTCTCAGGAAGATGGGAATTCATCTACCCCAAGATCCAGCTATATCACTCTTGGGCATATTCCCAAAAGATGCTTCATCCAACCACAAAGACACTTGCTCAATCCTGTTCATTGCTGCCTTATTCAATGGTTAACAAAGATGTGGTACATTTACACAATGTATTACTCCTCATCTTTTAAAAATTGAAATTATGAGATTTTCAGATAAATGGATGGAAGTGGGGTAAAAATTCACCCTGAGTGAAGTAAGCCAGAGCCAGAAAGACAAATGTAGTATGTAATATATATGTGGATATTAGCTGTTAATTCAATGATAAACAAGCTACAATTCATAGAACTACAGTGATTAGGTGTAGATTAAGGGACTAGGTGGGGTAGTATTGATCTCTCTAGGCAAGGGAAATAGGATAGCTATAGGTGGATCAAGTTGGGGGGTGGGTAAAGAAGGAGAAGATGGGAATACGGGAAAGACAATTAAACTTAAGAGCCATTTGTGTGGTCATATGAAAACCTAATACAGTAGAAGCTTCCATATATATATTCTACACTATATATACATATAAAGGTGATCTAAATGAAATCACCAACTAATGGTTAAGACAAAGCCCCAACTGGACAACACTTATCACCAAATGAAGCTTTTAGTACTGGGAATGGGTTACATCTAATTTAATTGTTAGCCAAATGGGTTCCATGGGAACTCTCAAACAGCCCGAGCTGTTGCCAAGACCTTAGGTTACACTTCCCAAGGCCCTACTGCTGAAGCCAACACCTATATAACTAATTGAATATGGATAAGTAGAGCTGGTACCTACCTAGATTCTTTACTCCTGTGGGCTCAGGATACCAGAAGGTAATCTGCATGTTACCAAAGGAGAAAGGTAAACACCAGCCCAACTACAAACCCTTCTACCTACAATGATATACTGCAGCAAGGTACTCTAGTACAATGGTGGCATAATCCTTGTGGGAATAACCTACTAATATCTGATTGGATATAAGGCCCACTCCATAAGATGGAACCCATACTCAAATTTACTTCTGTGGCCAAGAATATGGGACTAGATAGGTAAGGGACCTAGGGGAAACCAAATACTACTGTTTTGCCAATGGAACATACCAATAAAATGACTTCTAATGACATTCTGCTATACTAATAGATCAGTGCCTTGCTCAGCCACCATCAGAGAAACTTCCTCCTACGGAAGATGGGAACAAATACAGAACCCTAAAAGGGATGTCTCCATCTAAATCCCCTTCTTCAATGCTCAGGAACTCTGTGGAAGAGGCTGCTGAAAGAATGTAAGAGCCAGAAAGGATGATGGTACTATGAAATCAAGGCCTTCTGGACACAACAGGGCTGGTGAACATATCAATTGAAACAGGATGAGATAAGCAATACTACAATTAATAAATTTATAAATGTACTTCTTAAAAACCCACACATTCATCTATATATAATCACCTGGAAGGGATTCTCAGGCATTATCTACATCTGATCAGTCTGTAGGCATGTGTATAAGGGATTGACTTAAGTTATTTGAGGTCTAAAGACCTGCCCACTATTGGTGACACTATTCCCAAGGTAGGTGAGTCTGAACTGTTTAAATGTAGGGAGGGAACTGAGCACAAGCATTCATGTATTAGTTGATTTTTTTCATCTGCATTTTCACAGTTGAGGTATATGCAATGAAACCAGATGTTTCAAGTTGAGATCAGGTGTCTTAAGGTCTTGGTGTGATTTTCCAGTAATGATGGGTTATAATGTGGGAATGTGGGCTAAAATAAAGTGCTTTCTTTCCTAAAAACAAACAAACAAACAAACAAACAAACCAGCACATCTTATTAAGCTCCAGATATCGTCAATCATAAAGGAGGCCAAATTAATAGCATCAAGAATTAAAGAGGTTTATCAGTGTAGGTATCATAATATGACATTATAGAGTACATACAAACCCATACTTCCTTTAGAAAATACACTGTAATAGAATTAAATAAAAATATAGTCACCTTTATTTCTATGACAAAATGTGAATAATTAAAGAAGACATTTAACAAGTTTAAAAGAAATATTTTTCATGCTTTACTAGAGCTGAATAAATATAAAATCTTATAAATTTTTATTTCTGCTCTTAGCATAGTTATGCACTTAACTAAGTGTTCAATGTATGAGTGAAGCAGGGGTGACACTTAGTTTCCTAGACAATGAATTGAAGTAAAATGTGTGTGTGTGTGCGTGTGCGTGCGTGCGTGTGTGTGTGTGTGTGTGTGTGTGTGTGTGTGTTTTCTAACTAAGACAGAGGTGACTCTAAATTCAGTCTAAGGATGGTATTCAAAAGCTCTTTTGAATAATATAGAAGCCATACCAATGTAAATGACTATTACAATTAAACCTAGTGGAAACTTACTTTCCCCATGTCTGTTTTCACTCTGCCCTGTACAATCCAAACCGAAAGAATTAGTCTCAAGAGGCCAAGTAAATCAGGTCTAGCTCGACAAGGCAAATATTCCTTGACAAATGCAAAAAGTTGTTCTTTTTCACTTAAGGGAAATTATTTGTTGTCTTTATGTGCTAGCCTGGCTCTATCCTGAGAACAAGAAACTTGAGGTCCAAGGACACTCTGGGTTCTGTTGTACCAAATTTAATCTTGCCTCCAGAATTCCAAATGGCTTTCTTCTAATGTCTTAAAATAGTCACAATTAAGAATAGTGCTTTATATATTCTCACTATTAAGAATAGTGCTTTATATATTTTCCATTTATTTCATTTCTCAAAAGTTTTAAAAAATAACGTATATTCACAAATAAGTTGCTTTGAAAAATTCCTATTATATTTTGGAAAATTCACATAGTTTAACAATTTCCAAATAAAGGAAAAACTAAAAAATAATTAAAATGTATGATGAAACAATGTTGGTTACAAACATTGCCATTCTGTTGAAGATGTCTATTGGCTAACCTAATTTAGGTGGGTTTTGTTCTGGTTGAGTTGTCTGCCAGGATATCTGTTTATGTATTGGTTTAGCACATATCAGGAGTGTTGGGTGCAGATTAGGTGGATGTTTTAATGGGCAGCTGCACTCTTGTTAGGGTGATGTTCAAATAGAAGAGTTAATCTAAATGTCCATGCTCCAGGTGATAATGAATGCTTTCACAGTGAGATAAAATATGCAATTCTGCAGTTTATTCTGAATTTTTCAAGTGAACATCTGAAGGACATTTATTATTTTGGTGACCTGAAAGTAAGATATAAGTAAACCCAAACGAATTTAGTAGAAGCTAATCCCATTTACTCATCCATTTATTTTGCACACATTAATTCGGACATCTTGCACTGTGTTAAGAATCATCTTTCAACTCTCCGAGTGAGGTGCTGACAGCATGAAGATGCCTGTGAATGGACCGTGCCTCAAGGAGCTTCTGATGTCAGGGCAAGACATGAGTGGATAAGTAACAAGCTCTTAGTTCTTTTTAAAACGAAAATCATTTCTGTAGTCAAAGACTAGGCGGCCTTCCCTTCACAAACTGCCATTATTGTCCACTAATGTATTTGTCATGCCCTAAAAAACAACCAATGCCAAAAGCATTTCAGCTCATGATTTTCCAGGCATTTCCTAAATGATCATATGATGTACCATGTCAAACAATATAATTTGCTGTTTTAGTCATGCTGTTTTTTGAGCTTTGTTACTAGGCATGGAGACTAGTATGGTGGCTTTACCTCAGTTTATTGAGATTTTTGAAAGTTGCAAATTGATTTCCTCATTTTCCCCTTACTTCCACATATATGGATATATCTATTATCTAGTTATATAAATATAAAAAATACATTTGTGGTTTCCCAAACATATAGTATTTTTAAAGCATATAATTTGTTCAGGAATGGAGACTTCTGTTTGGTCTTAACTGTGAATGAGGAATTTTTCACTTAGCACTCCCCTCACAGAAAAATTTTCTGAAAATCTGAGATATTAATTTAATATATTTACTTTTGTCCCAAGTATAAAATTGTTAGGAAAGTTGACAGTATTGCTTGGAAAAAGGATAGACCAAACTAAATAGTAAATTTAATCAGCCTTTGGTGGAGAATCATACATAATGGTTTAAGCAAAGTACACATTTCTTGTCTCAGACCTGGAAAGTGTTAGGATGAGCTTTGATTTAGGATCAAGTGATGTCCTCTTTATTCTACATGTACTAAGTTTGAGTTTAGGGAGTGGAATCTGGTGATTTAAATCAGGGCTTATTTTTAAAACATTAATGTATAGTTTGTGTACACGTGTGTGTTTGGGGGAGAATGTATATGTAAGGTAGCGTATGAATAGAGATAAGAGGACAACCCACAGGATTTGGTTTGGTTCTCTTCTTCCACAATGTGGGTCCTGGGGATCCAACTTGGGTACCAACTCTTGGTACCAAGTGTCTTTACCTCTTGAGTTATATAATTGGCCCAATCAAGGCTTATTGCCAAGGCTGAATGCACTCATTCCCCCATTATCATAGAGACCAAGGGCAGAAGACAAGTGGTTCTGGTTTTAGCAAGAAAAAAATATGTGTACATTGTATACTAGTGTATAACATGACATCTCTAATTTCTGCATCACCAGCTTTATCTGTTTCTTTTGTTATCAGTAAAACACTCCAAATTAACTAATACATAAATTCAACCCTAATGTGAATGGAGTTAATTAAATAGTCCTTTTTATTTTTAGAAACATTAAGTTCATATATGCATAAATTTAATAGCGCACACCATGATTTCTAATATTCATCTATTTTAGAGGTCTAAAGGCTCTGAGTCAGTTCACAGGATAGACAGGTACTGAAAGAATAAGTCTATATCTCTAGGAGAGGATACTGAGTCTTTCCACGTGTCTAAATATAAGTAACACCAAGTATATACTTAGAAATCTGAGTTGAATCATGCTTTTTGATCAGGGAAGACCCCCTTAAAGGATTTTTGTTTTCAGTTTTGTCAAGTATTAAGTCATGCCCTGTCACAGATTACTTTAACAGATATTAACACGTGTTTTCTTTTAATTTGTCTTTCTGACCCCAAGTTACATCACTTGATAAAATATTTTGAACTTTCATCCATTTTATCACATTTCATCATGTCATTTTTCTTCTGGCTGAATAAAATAAATACTTCCTCAAACTTATACTAAAATAGAGGTGATTGCTGTGGCTCTTAAATACACCAGAACTTTATGGTAAGATTCTTGGCTGCTGGAGGAGAAAAGTCATTAATGTTCTACCTAGCTGTGACATTGGTGAGCTATAATGAAGACTGACATGACAAGGTATGTCACTTGGTACAATAGTGGCATTGGTTTTGTGAAAGTACCCAGCAACTTTCTAATAGGCAGTATACCCACTCCATAAGATAGAACACACTCCTGGTGCTGTAATCATAGCTAAGATGCCATGGCTGGGATGGGGTTGAGGTCATAGGCCCTAAGAGAGAACAAGCTACTCTTCTTTTGCCAAAAGTGCATATCAAACTGCCTTCAAAATACTCATCCTTGCACTCATAGATTACTACAATTCTCACCCCTCATTCGATAAACTTATTGATGTACTAGATAGCAGCTAATAATGACACTCACAATACATGTAAATGTGTATAGAATAGGTGAATGTGCAGTGCTCAGCACCAAATAAAAGATCTTTATTATACTGCTCCCCATTAAGATTTGGGGATCATCACTGAAAAGAGGACAGAAAAAACTATAAGAGCCAGATCTTGGAGGAGTACTGGGTAAAACAGTATCTTCTGGACATGACAGGACTGTTTCACACATAAATTCCTGGCATTTCTGGTTGTCTGCACAAGGTCTGTACAGATCAAGACAGGCAATTCTCCAATATGAATAGGGAAAAGACCCATGAGATCCTAGCACTCAGGAGGCAGAGGCAGGCAGATCTCTGTGAGTTTGAGGCCAGCTTGGGCTACAGAGTGAGTTCCAGGAAAGGTGCAAAGCTGCACAGAGAAACCCTGTCTTGAAAGACAAACAAACAAACAAACAAAAGTATCCTCTTAAATTATAAGATCTTATATTGAAAACATATGACTCAAGTATTGATAAATTATTGGCAGATCAGATTACCTTTGATAGCAAAGTTAAAATGAACTCTTAAGTGGATTAAAACGTATAATTTTCTACGTATTAATTTCTCTTGAATGAACGGTAGCGTAGAATTTTGTGCTGAAACAACTTTTGTGGTACCATCACTGTATCAATAACCACTGCCATTGGGATGATTGAAGTTGTGAAGTTTAAATAATGGTGCATTTTGCTTACTATCTTGGTATGTAAGAGAAAGAGAGAGAGCTTGAAAGCAAGGCTCAAGAAAGAAGCAAAGGGTTCATCGCTAATAAATTAAAACAGGAAATTCAACAAACCACTAATTGCTGTTTTGGAGCTGAGTCAAAAATACAAAGATCTCTTTCAGAGGTCCATGCCCTCTCTCCTGTAAGAGGAGATGACATCACAAAACAGACTGGAATCTAGGGGAAAAAAGCTACAGGGAATGTTAGAGAGAATGTTCAATAATAACCCTGAATACCAATGTACTTAACTCAAGCAAATACACAGGTTAAATGATTTGACTAGAGAAAAAAGTCTGTCTCATTGTGGTCAATATGATAGAGAACTCTCCCCTCCCCCCAAATAAATAGTACCTTTAGAGTAATTGAACAGAAAATATTTCAAGCAAATAAGACGAGGAACAAAAAATTGTCCCTATTCTGAATATCTGACAAAATAGATTTCAGGACAAAATTACTCAGAAGAGATAAAGAGAGTCACTCCATTCCCATCTAAGAAACGATGCACCAAACATATACACACTGTTATGGTTCTAAACATATACACACAAAATTCAGTTAAACCCTATTTTGTAAAACAAATACTTCTTGGGTATCAAGTCATAGACAGAAAGACAGAGGTAATACTTTTATTAATTCTTTGAGAATTCTTACAATGTATTTGACCATATTCAATTGCTTCTACAACTCATTCTTGCTACCTACCCCAAACCCATGCCCCACGTGTGTGTGTGTGTGTGTGTGTGTGTGTGTGTGTGTGTGTGTGTGTGTGTGAATGCGTTTTAAACATATCAAGTTCAATATGTGCTTCCCAAAATCTCTTGGGTTTTGGAGCCTTGATTGGAGTTTGATTGAGCTACCGACGGTCACATCCACAAAGAAAATTGAATCTCCTTCTTCCAGCAGCTATCAATTACTACTACTACTTCATCTAGGGGTGGGACTATGTGTTCACCTCTCTACTTCCATGCTTAGATTTTTGTCAGGCTTCAGCCTCCACAGGTCTTGTGCGTGCTGTCACAACTATTGTGAATTCATGTGTGCAACTGCCATGTTGTATTCAGAAGACACTGTTCCCTTAGTCATTCTCCACCTCTAGGTGTTACAGTCTTTCACCACCCTCTTCTATGATGGTCTCCGAGCTTCGGAAGAGAGGTGTTAAATAGTTGTTACTTTTATTGTTGAGTCTCTTATTCTCTGCATATTGAGCAATAGTGGATCTCCGGGTTAATTGCTGTTAACCACAAGAATTTCCTCTGATGTGGGTTGAGAGATGCATTAATCTATGAGTATACAAATAAGTCATTAGAGTTCCTTTACATATGTCCATTTAGCAGAGTGGTATTAAGGTTTCCTTTAGCATTTGTGACCTATCTGTCCACAGGATCTTGGCCCTGATACTGGTTTTAGGTTTGAATTTCTTCTCAGGGAGCTTTCCTTAAGTCCAATCATAAAATCGTTGGCTATTTCTGTAATATTCATGCCACTAATGCACCAGGGGATGCATTTTATCAGAACAGTCAGTTGCTGTAGCTCACATGATTTGGAATTGGTTAAGACTGATGGTTTCTTTTCTCTTCTGGTGACATTCATAGCACCTTGAGAATTAGCCAATAGGGTTGAAACTTATCCATCAGTACCAACTTGATTTCAGCATGTTTTTGACTTGAGAATGTATTGTCTTTAGCAATGGGGTCTGGCTTACAAGTTCTGGAGGGTAATAAAGTAGACAATATCCTGTAATGTTTAGTGGTCTAAGGGACCATGTCGACTAACAATTCAGAAAGAGGTAAACTAATTGCTAGTACTGAGGCTTTTATTTCTTAGCATGTGGTGTCTAGTTGTGATATAATCCCAATTACAAAAGTGTAATTCCACTTAGCTTGATTTATATATGTGTACACCTATATTTAAGGAAGCTTCTGTAGTAGTAGGTTTCCATATGTCATTTTTCCAAAGGAATTTGGTGTTGGTCATCCACACCCATAGTCCCTTCTTTACATTCCCCTTAATACTACTCTACTTAAATATTACCATTCCATTATTTGCCTTTCTATCACCTCATTCTGTGCCCCTTCTATTTAACGACTCATCCATACATTCTTACTAGTTCCCTATTCTCTGAGTATTCCAAATTAAATATCCATATCTAAATATTCAAAGCAAACATTCACAAATGAATTATATCACAGATATGGGGTAACCAACTGCTTTCTGAATGAATTTCAGGCCTGTTTCATAGAAGGGAATAAATGCATGATTCTGTAAGCCTGTTCAAATACCCAACTGAAGGTCACAGGCCTATGCAAGACAAGAGATCAAGCCTTCCAAAATTTCAGTATAAATGAGGTAGAGACTCATGAGGCCCAACCTCTAGTTGAGAAGCTATTGACAGCTGATGGTTAATGTGGAAGGAAGAATCAATATTATTTGGAAGTTTGGCTCTTGTTATATTTTCCATGATCCAATAGAAGGCCTCATACCCATGTACACTAATTGGGCAGCACTAATTGAATTTAATGAGTTATTAAAAATAAGATGGCATGAAGGCGAGAGGGGGCTGCGTTTGTGGGATCTGAAAAAAAAGAGAAGGGGAGTTGGAATTGATATAAACAAGATACACTGTATATATGTATGAAACTGTCAAAGAATAAATAAAAAATAGTTTAAAATACAATACAAAGAAAGAATAAACAGAAAAGATAGGAGATAATTAACACCACTGTGCATGAAATTAACAGACAGCTACAGAACATTTCACTGAACAAAGCAAGTGCACATTCTTCTTGGTCTACCATGCAACTTTACCCAAAATACATCAGATATCAGAGCACGAGGAAAGCCTCAATAGGTACAGAGACATTTAAGCAACTCCCTGCATTCTATCTGCCCACAATGCAGTAAATCAGAAGTCAACAAGAAAAACCACTACAGAAAATACACAAACTCATGGAAATTAAGTAACATATGGTGGATGTACCATTGGTAAAATAAAAAATAAAAATTTAAAATTTCTACAAATGAACAATATTGAAAGCACAGCATAATAAAGACCCTAAGAGGGAAGTTTATATCTCAAAGTACTTACATTAAAAACTGGTGAGACCACAATTCACTAACTAAGGTATATCAGTAGATATATATTTAAAAATTAGACAAACCAGATCAAACCAAACTTAAAAGTCTATAGAAAGAAATAGCTAAGATCAAGGAGGGACTCAATGAATAGGAATGAAAACAACACTATAAAACTATGACTTAAAAATTAATGAAACACAGAATTGATATTTTTATGCCTGATTAAGCCAATTAAAAATTTCAGAATTGATTGGAGGAGAGGGCTCCTGGGCCCCAACCCCAACTGGGGAGTTATTGGCCAGTGATGGCTTTTGGACAAGGGAGGGTCACTTTCCTTTAGTAATATGGCCATGAGTAAGTTTCCCATGCCTATGAACATGTGGGCTTGTTTGCTTTTTATTTGCTTTGTTTGTCCTCTAAGAAAATATAGAGAGAAACAAAGTGTGAAGAGGTGGGTTAATAGGGAGGTAGGGGGGACCTGGGAGAAGATAGGAGAGAGGAAACTATTATCAGAATATATAGTATGAAATGTCATTAAAAATGTTCAAAGGATAGATTAAAATTTAAAAAATATTTAAATTCTATAGTCTATAATATTGGAAAATCAACCAGACATGCATGAATCTCTTGCAGCATATCACTTACCAACTAAACCAAGACTAAACTGGATAATTTGACAGAACAGTAACAAACAATAAGATTGAAAAAATAATAAAACATCTCCTTATTAGCCAAGCTCCAGTTCAAATATTTGGAGTAGAATTTCATCAGAACTTTAAAGAACTTAAATCTATGCTTCTCAAAGTATTACATTTACTATAAATGGAAGGAATTCTTACAAATTTTTCTCTGAAACAAGCATTACACTGATAAACCAGATACAGACAAAAACAAAGAATATTACCAAATAATTTCTCTGATGAATATAGTTGCAAAAGTTCTCAATAAAATACTTACAAATTAAAACAAGGATCACATCAAAAAGATCATTTATCATGACTTAATTAACTTCAGTCTAGAGATGCTAGGATATTTAAAAAAAATGTAACTCAATGAATGTAATTCATCATGTAAATGGCCCTACATGTAGATATCAATACTTATCTCAATAAATGCAGAAAATACTGATGAAAACTTTATCTCTTTATGATAAAACCCTTGGGAGATTAGGAACATAATTAACATTATATATGAAAACAAACCTATAAAGATTGTCATATATGTTAAAGTAAGTAAATTGAAGCATTCTATATGAAGTCAGAAATAAGATAAGGGTGTCCATGTTCCCCAATCCTATTTAATATAGCATTTTCAGTTCTAGCTAAAAAAGTAATACATTACATTTTGTCTTTCATCTCTGTAGCAGGGTAGAAAATCAATACAAAAAAATGAATGGTCTTCTGATCCACCAATGACAAACAAATTGAGAAACTAATTAAAGAAATAATCCCATTCAAATAGAAAAAAAACAGAAAGAATGAAAACACACACACACACACACACACACACACACACACACACACACACACACACATATTGGTGAAATTATTAAGGCCACTCCACGTAGTTAAAAGGAAGATTTATTTAGTGGATAACTTACAAATGAAGGGATAGGTAGGTCGTGGGGTCTGGGGAAGGTGTATCACAGTCCAGTGGTGTTCTCTGGAGCTCTGCTCGGTCAACCTCCACTGTCTAGGGTCCAGGAAAAGAGAGCTCGCTGGCCCATCCAGATCTTGGGTCTCTTGGCACCTCCCTTGGCCCTGCCTTGTAGGCTTGACAGTTGCCTACGCCTCAATGGCGGTTGGAACTTCCAGATCAAAGCTGGAATGGCTACCTACTACATCCCCCACTTTTTGTCTAAATAAGAAGGTTCTAACCTAATACAAGACTATATACAAAGGAATGGTTATCAAATATTGTACAGGAATAATGAGGGATAATGACCTAGATAAGATGGAACTACAACCAATGCGAACAATATCAAGCAAGAAACACATACTAAAATCCAGAGAAGTATAGAGCATAGGTAAATGGCATGTTACAAAGATCATTCCAAAAGGTGTCCTATCCTAAAGAACCTGAATCTAATACTTAATATGTTTTATCTAAGATTATATATATATATATAATATATAATTATAATTATATATATATATATATATATATATATATATATATATATATATATATATATATATATATATATATAAAATGAGAAGGAATATAATGGTACCTGAGAAATGGTAGATGGATGCAAGCAACTTTCAGGAATCTTACAAGAGTAGACCAAGACAGCTGGCAGCCTGGACAGTCACCTAATGTTTCTCAGCATTGTTGGTGCATTCAAATTGGCTACAGGCCTAGAGTATCTGACAGACCATTTTCAGAAGCAGGAATTCTGAAAAAGCATCTTACCTTGTCTTGGCAGAGAACAGTGATCGCTTTCCTTGTGTCCCGCTTGTCCAGAAAGGAAAGCATTGCATTTGTACTGTCAGCAGTTGAGGCAAGGGCAGTTCTTTGCCCAGTAGGCCATTTTGTGCCAAGAAGACAAACTTCCAAATGGAAATGTCTTAGAAGCCCAACATTCTCTCGGGATCAAATTGGTGCAGCCAGGAGCAATTGTGTTTCATGTCAACAGAATTCTAAGTTATTTCAATGTCATATTCTCTAGGTCTATAGACAATGTTCCTTTTTTTTTTTTTTTTTTGGTTTTCTTCTGTCCCACACCAGAGGGCTCTTCTGATACGGGACTGAAGAATCTCTCAACCTTTTCTTTTAGCAATATGCTTGGGTTTAGAGAAGGAGTGAGCCAATTTCATCTCCAAAGCCAGCTTGACTTATAACTGAATAGGAACCACAACTTGTCTAGTTTGATAGAGAGATAGATGTTAGACAGTGAGATTTTACCATGTGTAGATTGGTACCAATAGATTCTTTCTTTCTGCTGTAAACATCCGGATATCCAAGGCCTTATGATTTTTGGAAAGTGGATATTTCCATTATCCTGGAAAGACAAAAACAGAACCCTACCCCAACCTTTGATTGTTAAATTTTTTTTTACAACTTGTAGAGATGTCACATTGGTGGATGATCTTTTACTTCTCCTCATCAAGGGGTTTTTCCTGTTCGAATCCAATTTTTATTAATTTTGTTCGTATCCACAACTTTTCTTCTCCTGCAGAAACAAAGGCAAAATCCCTTCCCCAACATGGAACATATCCAGGTTTCCATTCTGAGGTCAGCACATCCTTGAAATAAACTGGTTGGTTTAGCTCAGGAGTTTTGTCTGTTGTCCAATGTCTCTCTGCAGCTGTTGTTCCTTTCTCATCAGCATTGAGAAAATTCAAGGTTAATAAAGCATTATGAAATCTATTTCTTGGAGTCATTGTTACCTGTTGCTATTTATTTAACATATCCTTTAAAGTTCAATTGGATCTTTCTATGACTGCTTGGCCTGTGGGATTATGTGGTATACCTGTAACATGCTTTATATTGTAATAAGCAAAGAATTGTCTCATTTTATTGGAGACATATGCTGGGGCATTGTCTGCCTTAATTTGTACAGGTATTCCCATGATGGTCATTATTTCTAATATGTGTGTAATCGCAGAATCAGCCTTTTCAGAACTCGAAGTTGCCCATTGAAATCCTGAATAGGTGTCAATGGTATGATGTACATACTTTAATCTTCCAAATTCTGCAAAATGAAACACATCCATCTGCCAAATTTCATTTCTTTGTATACCTTTTGGATTGATCCCTGCAGGTAATGGAGTTTGGTTATAGATGGAACAAGTAGGACATTTTTTCACAATATCCTTAGCCTGTTGCCAAGTGATGGAGAAATCCTTCTTCAAACACTTGCTATTTACATGGTATTTCTTATGAAATTCTGAGGCTTCTAGCATATTACCTATTAGTAACTGATCAATCTCATCATTACCTTGTGCTAAAGGTCCTGGCAGACCTGTATGGGATCTGATATGTGTTATATATATAGGATGTTCCCTTTTTCTGATGATTTCCTGCAATTGTATGAATAATGAAGTTAATTCTGTATTATCAGGAATAAATTCAGCAGTTTCAATATGTAAAACAACTCTCTCTGCATATTGAGAGTCAGTGACTATATTGAGGGGTTCTGTGAATTCCATTAGTACCATAAGAATGGCATACAGTTCTGCCTTTTGTACAGAGCTGTATGGACTTTTTACCACTTTACTTAAGTCTCCTGATTTATATCCAGCTTTCCCTGATTTATTTGCATCAGTATAGAATGTGAGGACTCCAGAAATTGGCATTTGTCATACAATGTGAAGAAGGACCCATTCAGTCTTCTTTATGAATTCTATTCTCTTGCTTTTGGGATAGTGGTTGTTAATCTCTCCCAAAAAGTTACTGAAGGCTCTCTGCCAGTATTCATTATCTTTCCATAGTGATGAAATTTCCTCATTAGTTAAAGGTACTACCATTTCTGCTGGGTCCATTCCTGTTAACTGGCAAAGTGTTAGTTTACCTTTTTGAATCAAATCAGAGATCTTTTCTATATAAGTCTTTAATTTCTTATTTGGTTTACATGGTAGGAATATCCATTCCAATATAATATCTTCCCTCTGCATCAAAATACCTGTTGGGGAATGTCTGGAGGAGAATATGACAAGAATGCATTTAAGTTCTGGATCCACACGATCCACATGTGCTTCTCGAATTGTCTTTTCTACTAGAGCCAATTCCTTCTCAGCTTCGGCTGATAATTCTCTTGGACTATTTAACTCTTTGTCCCCTTCTAGAGTAACACACACACACACACACACACACACACACACACACACACACACACAAACTAAAAAACTTGGAATAAACTTAACCAAGGAAAGGAAGGATCTCTACAATGAAAACTTTAAAATAGTGAATGAAGAAATTGAAGACATTAGAAATTGGGAAAAACTCCTTTGCGCATGGAGCTGTAGAATATATGCAGTGAAATTAACCACTGACCAAAAACAAAATAGATATTCAATATAAAACCTGAATCAAAATTCCAGTACAATTTTTCATATAAATAAAAAAATACATCTTAAAATTCATGTAGAAGATGTAAACACATAGCATAGTCCTGTGGTTAAGAGTGAAAAATTTGAGCTATAGAGTTCATATAGGCAAAGATTTCATTTTATGCTTTAAAGAACAAATTTTTTTTGTGATATGCCAAGGTCTCAATCAAATAAACTTTTAATATTTATAGGCCCATAATCACATTACATCAGCATGATCACCCATGAGAAGAGAGAATAGTAAGGGAAGCAGTAAAAAATTTATACATTGTAGGTGCTAGTACATGATGTTAAGCAGTTTGTAGTGATGAATATTTGTCTAATGTGAAAAAAAAATTGTTATTACAAAATTTAGGTGCTCGGTTTGCCAGAAGTGACACATTATTTCATTGTGCCAGTAAATGGTTAAGGAATTAAAATTTTGTTCAATATATGGTATCAGGATTGAAGAGAGCTATAAAAATTTAGAAAAAATGAAAATCAATGTATTTTGTTTATTTTGTCACTTATGTGAAATCTATAAGTAGAATTATTTAACAATTAATGAGAAACATAACACTAAAGTCAGTTAAGACGGGTTTTCCCATTTCAATTAAGCTAATCTAAGTAATTCCCCAGAGACGTGCCTGAAGGCTTGTCTCCTACATGATTCTTTATTCTATCAAGTTGACAATCAATATTAAATATTTACTCTTCCAATAAATATTAATGTGATTCTCTGGGCAAAGCATTTTCTCATACTGCACTCTACAGGTGCAATACTGATAAAGCTTTGCAGTATAGTTGGAAAAAAAGACAAATATTTAAATAAATGTATGATGTGTTTCTAAGGATTTTAAAATTGTATAAAGAAAAACTGGGGTAGATAGTCATAATAAGAATACCATTTTGGTCATATGTCTATCTTAAAACATGAAATTGCTTAAAGCAGCCTGTTTAGTTAGAGAATCTTTCATGCAGCAGTGTGAAAAGTTATGTGTGGATTTTAGACAGTTTTAGTGATAGCAATACTTAAAACATAATATCACCATCCAACATAATTCAGACATTCAAAACACTTGAGCATTAACTAAAATATTATAAACTCTTAGTGTACAAATTTTGAATTATTTGGTGTATAAAGTTATCCTTTGTTGTAATGTGTCTAAAATTCCATACTACTGTTTTTGTGTGGCATGAAACTTCAATGATAATTTTTTTAAAATTAGGATCCTGCTTTGGTCCCCATTTCTATGAATTGTCAGTAGACTATCTTGTAAAAGCATATTCTAAAGATATGTGGACCTGAAGGAAATGATTCATCATTTTGCCAAAATACTTTTAATACTCATTCCACTGAGTAGCAGTTGAAATAAATTATCTTTGAGTTCCATAAAATTCCATTCTTCAGTGATACTTTTATTATTTGATGAGATTAAATCATTGAGGAAAATGACAATTCCAAGGATCCTTTAGATCACTGGTAATTCTATATCTTCTCATCATTGTAGTAACTTAGATTTAGAATGACTGGTGAAAATTATTGCCACTTGGAATAGCATTGTAGTGAGTAAACATTATCAGATATTTCTTGATATTATTATTAACTGAAACATTGAAAAATTGTGTTTCATTTCATCAAGAAATGAGTGCTTGTAGGAACTTTGGTATTTTTTCAGCCTAGGAGAATTTGTCATTCTCTACTTTCTAAAATTTATTTATTTATTGAATGATTTGGATTAATATGGACTGTTTGAAACTCAATTTAAACATTTGGATTTAATAAAATATGGTATAATAGCTTCTAGTTACATATTACTTATCTATCTACCTATTTATATTTGATAAGATTATTTTAATGCTAAATATTTAGAATTTTATTATACCCATGAACATCTGCATTATATTCTTTTTTATATAAAGTTTAGTTTTATAAGAAATTGTCAAACTGTGTTCTAAATTTCTACTATTCCCATTTCTGTAATTCTCCAATATTTGGAATTGTTAGTATTTATATTTTAGTAATTCTAATAGGAGTTCAGTTTCCTAGAGACATATAATGTTAAGTATATTTTCAAAGTGTTTTCTTCTTTTGTAAGGAATCTGCTTACACCAATTTTTCTTTCTCATTTTTTCTTGAAAACTTTATACAATTTGTTTTGATCATACAGCCTGCTCCACATACTCTTCCCAGATACAACCCTAACCCACAAAATGATTTTGTGTTATTTCTCTCTTTTTAAAAGTCACATCAATTCTAATTTATGTGGCCCATATATGAGATATGTAGCCTCTCTTTGGAGTTTAGTTAACATACCAGGAACTACTATAAAAATTCATGTCTCTGTCTCATAGCAGCCATCTATTGCAGTAGCTCCTCTGCTAGAAGGGGGACTTCATGCCCACAATCACTTTCCATGTTGTGGTTGGGTCTAGCTTGAGATTTGAGTTGTTGTATATGCTGTTACAACCACTGTGAGCTCATATCATCAATTGCCCTTTTATATCTGGAGGACAGTTTCTTTGTAGTAATTCTCTCCCTCTATTTCTTACATTCTTTCAAAATTCTCTTGAAAATTACCCCTGAGCCTTTGGAGGGGTATGTGACAGAGATAACCAATTCATATGTAAGAACTCTGTGGCCTATTACTCTCTGTAACTTGACCAGTTGTATGTATCTGCAGTTTTTGTCATCTGCTGCAAATAATACTTCTATGATAGGGTCAAGGAGGCATTAATTTATGTGTATAAAGACAAGTCACCTGGCAGAATAATAGTAGGCCCTCTTCTAGGACGGTCCATGATAAATCTACTTCTGGTAAGATCGATGATCAATCTAGCTGCAAGTTCTTGCCAGATAATGGTAGAAGTAATGATTTCATCTTGTAGAGCAGGACTTAAATCAATTAGAATGTGTTTGGTTTCTCCCATATGTTTGTGTCACTACTACATTCATGAACAAACCATGTCTGAACAGTAGTAATTGCAACTCACATGTTTTACAACAGAGTAAGACTGGTAATTATTTTTGTTCTTTGTTGGCATGTGTAGCACCTTCCATCAGTATAAAAGCTAGACAGTAAATGAAGTTACCCTATCAGTACAACCTTGATATCTCCATGTTCTGTGTCTTGAGTATGTGATGTTTTCAACAACAGAGTCTTACTCTGAAAATCTGTAGCATAACCAAAAGTGTTGGCAACCACCAGTAATGTTTGGGGGGTTTGTAAGATCTTACTGGACAATAACTCCAAAAAAGAGTAACCAATTCCTGGTTTAAAAAAATCCAAATCTTTTACTTATTAGCCTGTGATGTCTATCAGGGGTGTTGCTGCTCATTTACAAGTTAATTCCATTTAAAATTAGTTTTCTCCAATGCTGCAGTCTACATTTTCAGTTACACAGTTTATATTTAGGACTAACTTATTTTTTAAAAGATGCCAGCTCTGTTTAAAAGTTTTGAGTGTGTGTGACTCCAATTATTTCAGCAACATCTTCCCCTCAAAATCTTCTTTTTCTGCTGGTTCTGCATGCTGTATTAGGGATGTGGAAGATGTTTAGAGGCTCCAAGAATAATTCTCATTCATTATGTGATTCTTCTAATTTATTTTAATAGTCCTTTAAAATATTAATCAAACATGGTTGTTCTCCTTCTTATATCATTTTGATAAAGATCCAGTGGAAGATAAAAGCTTGGATCTATTTGTGTTCTTTTAAAACTCAGATTATCTCAGGTAAGCAGTAAGCACTTAAACCCTCTTAGATTCTCACACTTAAGCCACACTTGTCCAGTACCAACTTCACCATATAAAGAGTAGTAATTTTGATGTCTTTAAGCTGACCCCGATGGAGAAATTGATTCTTTTTCCTCCACTGCTAAACCCAACCTTTTACATAACCACTATGTTACATAATAGTAGGGCTGAATATTATTCTCAATATCTGCCAATCTTTTAGGTATAAGTATTCGCATTACAGCTTATTACTAGGTGTCATTGACCTCCATGCAGAGAATAGAAGCTCACAAACTGTGCCTGTAGTCAGGACAAATCTCTCTCACTCACCAGCCCCACAGCTGCTTGGACCCAAATAAACACACACAGGCTAATATTTGTGAACTATGGCCATGGTAGGCTGTTTGTTATTTAGTTCTTATATCTTAAATTAACCTATTTATGTAAATCTACACTTTGCCACATGGCTTGTGGCTTACTGGTACTTTACATCTTGCTTCTCATGGCAGTGGCTGGCAGCATCTCCTCTGCTCTCTTTTCTTCTCCCCTGTCTCTATGGGGGAAACGCCTCCCCCAGAGCAATTAAAGGACCTAGTGCCTACTGTAAAAAAACCATATTGCTCTGATGATAGAACAGCTTTAGAAGGTAAAACAAAAATGACAGGACAAACCACAAAGTGAATATTTTGGCGCACTTCTATAAATGACAAAAGGCCAAAGCAAAAGGAATGAATAAATGACATTGCAATTAAGGTTTTGTAGCTGCAGGGGCAGATATAACAATAATTACACCAGAATCTTGGCATCCAAATTGGCCTCTTCAGGAGGTAAATATTCAGCTTTTAAGAATTGGAACTTTGGGGCTGGAGAGATGGCTCATCGGTTAAGAACACTGGCTGTTCTTCCAGAGGTCCTGAGTTCAATTCCCAGCAACCACATGGTGGCTCACAACCTAAGGTAAGAAGATCTGGTGCCCTCTTCTGGCCTGCAAGGATACATGCAGACATTACACTGTATAATAAATAAAATTAATTAATTAAAAAAAAAAGAATTGGAACTTTATCTCAGGTAAAACCAAGGGTGATGAGTTGAATGTACAGGACCAGAATGACAAAGAGGAAAATTAAAGTCATATGTCGCTAATATTGCAATGAATTTATGGGGATGTGATTTGTTACAGCAATGGAATACTCAGACTAACACTCTTCAAATCTCAGAAACAAACCATAAACTAATGTATTTTTCTGGGAAAAATATTAAAAGTTATTATAAACAACAGTCACCAACCATTCAGGTTGTACAAAAACAGGGCACAACAGGTATTGATCTTTCAAAGGTACCAACAATCCTGCCTTTAAAATAGTTGACTGATAATCTTGTCTGGATGAAACAATGACCTTTGACATCAGAAAAATTATAGACCTTAGAATATCTGGTACAGGAGCAGCTAAATGCTCAACACATTGAAGAAACAAACAGTCCTTGGAATTCTCCAGTATTTGTTATTAAGAAGAAGTTTGGAAAATGGAGAGTGGTAACAGATCTAAGAGTTATTAATAAGTTGATTCAGCCAATGGACTCTTTATACCCTGGAATTCCCCTGCCTTCTCTATTACCTAAAGGATGGTCTATTATGGTTATTGATTTATATTCACTATACTTTTACAAAGAAAAGATAGAGAAAATTTGCCTTCTGTGATGCCTAGTTATAATGATTCTTAGCCTATTGAGGAATATCAATGGAAGGTTCTCCCACAAAAGATGTTAATAGCCCCGTCCATGCCAATATTTTGTTTGACAGCCACAGAAAATGATTTGTATACAGTTTCCTAAATCAATACTTATAGTTATCTTTATATGGATGGTATCTCACTAGCTGATTAAAATGGTAGGTAGATGAGAGAAAATGTTTGAAGAAGTCAAGAAAATTTTGTCATGTTGGGAATTACAAATTGCTTTTGAAAAAATACAAGGAAGAGATTTTATTAATTAGCAAGGATACAAAATAGGTTTACAAACAATTCAACCCAAAAAGGTCAGGAATTCAGGAAAGATCAATTGCAAATTCTTAATGACTTTCAGAAATTACTGGGAGACATTGGCCCACAATTAACTCAAGAACTAAGTAGTTTGTTTTAAACCTTACAAGGTGACAAGGACATAAATAGTTCAAGAAAATTATCAGCTGAAGCTGAGAGAGAATTGGCTTTGGCAAAAAATAAAGTACAGGATACACATGCAGATAGTTTGGCTTCAGAGCTTGATTACATTTATGTTATTTTACCTTCTACACATTGCCCTATAGAAATTTTAATGCAGAGAGAAGATAATATCTTAGAATGGATATTTTTATCTCACAGAGTAAAAAATTAAAGACCTATGTAGAAAAAGCTACTGAACTGATTCTAAAGGGAAAATTGAGACTTTGTCAGTTACCAGGAACAGATCTAGCAAAAATTGTAGTACCTTTTACTACTGCTGAAATTTCCTCTTTATTGACAGAAAATGAATACTGGCAAAGAGCTTACAGTAATTTTTGGGCGAGATTAACAATAAATATTCCAAAACCAAGAGAATTCAATTTATAAAGAGAACTAACTGTATCCTTCCTCACATTGTATGGTGAACACCAACTTCTGGAGCCCCTACATTCTCTACAGATGCAAACAAATCAGGAAAGGCAGGTTATGAATGAGGAAATTTGAATAAAGTGGTTCAAAGACCTTATGATTCTTTTCAAAAGTCAGAATTATATGATATTCTCATGGTATTGATGGATTTTATAGATCCTCTTAACATAGTCACTGACTCTCAAGATGCAGGAAGAGTTGTTTAACATATTAAAACTGCTGAACTTATTCCAGATGATACAGAATTGACCTTGCTATTTATTCAGTTACAAGAAAAAATCAGAAATAGAAGTCATACCTTATATATAACACATATTAGATCACAAATGGGTCTCCAGGCCCTGTAGTACAAGGTAATAATGAAATTGATCAACTGTTGGTAGGAAATGTGCTATAAGCCTCATAATTTCATTTTTTTTTAAAAAAGCCATATCAATAGCAAGGGTTTGAAAAAGGATTTCTCTATCACTTGGAAACAAGCCAAGGAAATTATAAGAAAATGTCCTGCTTGCTCCATGTATAACCAAACTCCATTGCATGCAGAAAGGGTACATGAAGAAATAAAATTTGGCAAATGGATGTTTCATTTTGCAGAGTTTGGAAAATTAAAATATATACACCACACCATAGATACATATTCAGGATTTCATGGACAACTGCTTTGAGTTTCTAAAAGGTTGATTCTGTAGTCACACATTTGTTAGAAGTTATGGCCATCATGGGTATACTTGTACAAATCAAGACTGTCAATGCTCCAGTATATGTCTCCTGTAAAATGAAAGTGTTTTTTTGCATATTACAACATAAAGTATATTACAGGTATACCACACAATCCTACAGGCCAAGCAGTTATACAAAGATCTAACTGAACGCTAAAGGATATGCTTAATAAGCAGAAAGGGGTAGTAAAGACCCCCAGAGATAGATTATATAATGCTTTATTAACTTTAAATTTTCTAAATGCTAACAAGAAAGGAACGACAGCTGTAGAGAGACATTAGATATTAAAAAAAAAACTACTGAATTAAATCAACCGGTATATATATAACAATATGTTAATTTCAGAACAGAAACCAGGGAATGTGTTACATTGGGTAAGAGGTTTTGCTTTTGTTTCTACAGGAGAAGAAAGGCTATGGATACCATCAAAATTAATAAAGAGAGTCCTTTTGATTAGAAGAGATGATAGTTTATCAACCAGCATGACCATTCAACCTAAACTAACTTATAAGATTAACAAATGCTTTTCATTTGATCATGTGCCAAAAGGGAAACTTCTCAAAGTCAGGGTTGGGGCAGGGTTTTGTTTTTGTCTTTCCTGTATAATGAAGACTAAGGAATCTGAAGTCAACTGGACAAATGAGACAGCAGAAGAAAAAGGATGAATCATCCAGATAAAATGTCACAAGAAAAAGAGGAAATTGGTCTATTGGTATTTTACATTTCCAACAGGATAAAATTTAATAAATCTTTCCAAATGTTTATTTGTGCTGTTCTCTATAGACACATAATACAAATGGTCTTTTTGTAGTCCCAGTTCAAATAAAAATTTAAAACTAGCCTTGGAGTTGGAGCATGGCCCTCTCCTTATTAAATCCAAGCATGCTTGTTAAAAAGAAAATCTAAAATCTCTGTCTCATGTCAGAAGAGCCACCTGATATGGGACAGGAGAAAAACCAAAATTAAGGGACTATTCTATTGCTATTAATCTCATAATCCTTTGGTTTTATTTTGACTCTTTAAAACTTTTCTTAAGGTAATAAATATATCAAAATTTATAAGATTTATATATATTAAACTTTTGTCATGATATTAATGGTCATATAGATTGCTAACTAATTCTAGAAAAAGGCTTCATCTAGCTTCATGTACATGATTTCAGGTTTGAGTCTCTATCAGGTAACTAAGAATTAAGTTTTTGTACTCTGGGTGTATATAACATATTATGGTCCTTTAACTTCTATGAGATCTGCTGCATATGACATTTAAAATGTTTAAGTTTTTATCAGAGAATGATTACCATTCTTAACTGTGATCTTTGAAGTCTCAAGGATAATGGGACCCCACAACGATGATTCCACCTGGACTATGACAATACCGTTAAGCTGGCAAACACCACCTAGAGATCATCTTTGGACTACAAATTGCTCAGGACAATTTCAATGTGGCTGCCTGAGATGATTCAGCCTCATAGACTACTCTATCCAAGACTTGAGACAAGCTGTGTACTTTCCCATCACACAGAGCCTGGATAACAATGATACAGCTACCTCTCAGAACTTTACAAATATTTCAGTTTTTTCAGGGTTCCTTAAAAATGGACAACAGGAACTAATTTTAAGAACATGATACCCATACTCCCAAGAGCTGGGGTGGGTGGGTTTTGGTCATTCAATGGGTTATGAATATTTGTCATCATTTAGGGTATTTGGTTAAAATAGCTTACAATACAATACAATACAAAACAAAATAAAGTTGTTTTGGTAAAAAAAAAAAAGATGAACAAAGGAGATTTGATTCAGGAATCTTGTTCTAAAGAGAAAAAGGGGGTATATAGAAATAGGATAAAAGTATATATTGCTGAATCTACTTTTTTTTTTTTTTTTTTTTTTTTTTTGGTTTTTCGAGACAGGGTTTCTCTGTGTAGCTTTGTGCCTTTCCTGGAGCTCACTTGGTAGCCCAGGCTGGCCTCGAACTCACAGAGATCCGCCTGGCTCTGCCTCCCGAGTGCTGGGATTAAAGGCGTGCGCCACCACCGCCCGGCTACAAACTTTTTTTTTTTTTTTGTTTTTTTTTTTTTTCGAGACAGGGTTTCTCTGTGTAGCTTTGCGCCTTTCCTGGAACTCGCTTTGGAGACCAGGCTGGCCTCGAACTCACAGAGATCCGCCTGCCTCTGCCTCCCGAGTGCTGGGATTAAAGGCGTGCGCCACCACCGCCCGGCCTGCTGAATCTACTTTTAAACTAAAAAAAAACAACTACTAGTTTTAAATATTTTACATTGGCTTGAATTTTTGCATATTGATACAAATATGAGGTTATTTTTGTTATATTGTATTTATGATATGGAAATGATAAGATAAAATGATAGATTATTGAATCTATTGTTAAGCCATAAAAACTCTACTAGTTTAAAATATTTTATATTGATATGGATTTTTGTATATTGATACAGATTTAAGATTATTTTTGTTAGAACATATTGTACATATGTTTCTACTCTTGTTCAAAGTATTGTACTTATACAGCTCATCAAACAATGTAATGTAAATTTCCAGTCCTTCAAAGTTATTATTACAAACTATTTAGGGTAATAAAGAAATGCAAGTTAGTAGTTAGTCACCTATTACAATCAAACGTATAGGCATGTTAGGTTTGCTTTCAAGGTCAAACAGTGATATATTTTTAGAGAGGCAAGCAGTCTTCAAACACTTCAGAGATCTATAGAATATGGCATTTAAGATCTTTTAATAATATAAGTTTTCTTATGACAATGAGACATATCTTCTTCTGGCAGCACTAATCTACTTCAGAGAAGATAATGGGCATCAAAGAAACTCCATTTAGAATTTACTGTCTTTGTGGCAAAAGTTAGCCACTGTGCAAGAAATTGTCCTTTCCTTGACTGCTGACAGTATGCTGTCCAAATTGGACAAGCAGGACACAAAAGAAAGTGACTGCCAAAACTTGCCAAGACAATGTGGGACAGTCTTTCAAAAATCCTGCTTCACAGAAAAGTCTGTCAGATTTTCTAGACCTGTGGGCCATAGAAGGATGCCTCAAAGTTGCAGAAGAACCTTGGGTGACTTTCCAGGCATCTAACTATTTCTGTCATTTCTTAATTTTGGAAGTTGTTTGCTCTGTACTTCCTGTTTATGTGGGTAAGATTATATTCTTCTCAGGACTCTGATGGAGTTGAAGACCAGATAGTTACCATTATAGCTATCCTTGTTAGCAGACTCAGAAAAGAAACTCATTAAAGAGGTGTAAAGTATATAAGGTTGAGAGACATTAAAAAGATAATTTTGGGTTGGTAATGCAAGATAGGATAAAAAGTGAATTAGGTACAACACTTTGAACTTACGGAGATAGGATAGATAATGGAGCATTTTCTCTGATTTTGTCAAATATTAATGAACTCGACATTGTTAGTGTAATTATTTACTGTATATATTGTACAGTTATTGTACTTATTGTATCTATTTTTTCTATGTTAGTTAAAACGTACCCTTTTTTAATTAGACAAAAGGGGGAAATGTTGAATGATATTTTGTTTATGTTTCTGACAAATAAAGCTTGCCTGGACATCAGAGGGTGGAGTTAGCCAGTAGTTAACAATAGATGCCAGGCAGTGGTGGCACACACCTTTAATCCCAGCACCTAGGAGGCTCACGTCTTTAATATCAGCACTCAGGAGGTGGAGACAGGATCTTGGCTCTTTTGGTCTGAGGATTTGGAGAGGTAAGAAGTCATTAGTGACTACTCCTCTGCTTCTCTGATCTCAGGTTATTACCTCAATATTTGACTCCTGGCTTTTGTTGATAAGATTAATTAGATTTATGCTTCACAAAGTAAAAAGAAGAAGGTAAAAGAACACCTTATGCATGCTACCCAGATTCAATAATTCTCTGGGCTCCCAACACATTCATTTTATACTTTTCCATAATTCTTTAATGGAATGGCCTATGCAATCCCACCCTTATGCAATTCTGTACATATTTATCAAAATCATGAAACATTTTCTTCATTTTAACAATTTCATTATCATAGTTATTTAGGAATGTTAACAGTGTCTCTGATATTTAGTTCCTATTCGTGTTTATATTTGAAATGTGTCAAAAGTATCTGAGTAGCCACAGATATTCAGTTTACAAGTTGACTTTAATGTTATTTGGGTCTCTGTTAACTCCATTATGAACCCATTCAACCCCTGCTTTCTTCAGTTTCATTCTCTTAAAACTGTGTAAATAATACATTTTTCCAGTAATAGGAGCCATACTGCTGCTGTATCATTTTGATGGCATTAAATTGACATAAGCCTTTCCTTAAAAGCTTCAAATATTACCTATTTTTTTACATTTGGGTTTAATTTTGATAATACTATTTATAATAGTTGCAAATACCTGGTTTTCACACTTAATAATGATGTAGCCTGGTTTTCCATGGGAAGAACATGATTCTTTTTTTGTAGATCTCTCTATCAACCATACATTCTGTTGTCTCTTCTTTTGTTAGAAACAATTATTTGTTAGGAATGGGAGAGTGGTATTACTTTTATATCAGTATTTCATCATTAACTATTACTAATTTCTCTAAAATTCCCTTTTTTTAGCTATGGATTTTACAAAAAAAATATAGCTACAGACTGTGGGTAATTGCATCACTTTGTGCCCCCTTTACAACAAGTTGTTAACTTGAAATTTGTATCCAAAATTAAACATTAAGTTTTGTTGTAATTTTGCTATTATCCTTAATTAAACAGTTTTATGAAGATATAATAATAGTTAACATTTTCTACCAATAATCACAGTGAGTATTTTCTGAGATATCCTGTCAGTTATTTAATAGCTAATGTTTTACAAATTTGAGTAAATACTTGTAAATATCACACACATTATATTTTCACCTGTTTTACAAATGAAGAGCTTAAATTTTCTGAATGGCTTCACAGTTATGGAGCAGAGAAAGAGCTCGGCAGTTGGCACTAAGTGCTAAGTTCTACTCTGTAATTTTACTTGTGACAGTGAGCATTAGTCACTTTTCTTATTGTTGTGACAAAAGAATAGACAGCAGGTCCTTAAAGAAGGAAGGGCTTGTTGGGGACCAGAGTCAGAGGTTTCGGAGCGTTTCATCTGGGAAGAGGTGCTGGCATGTGTGCTGTAACAGTGATAACAGGACAATGATGTAGCTATTTATATTACATTCACAGCAGAGAGAGATAAATATTGGTGTTCAGTTTGCTCTCTTGGATTTAGATAGTCTATGACCCTAGCCCAGGGGGTGTGGCACGTGCACTCAGAGTTTGGCCTTTCTTCCTCAATCCTCTGTGGAAACATCCCCACAGACACCCAGAAGCATGGGCCTCCTAGATGATTCCAAACCTGGGTAGGTGATTAATGTCACAATCAAGTACACTATTTGCATGACTGTGCCTGCTTGACAATAAAAATTTCTTGAGAATGTAGATAGTGTAGGTAACATCTTGCTCCCAGTTTTCAGTGAGATGCTTGACCCAAAAAGCACTCAATATACGCCGATAGTTGAACTAATATTTGATGAAGCTGAAACAAATCCCCATTTACATGAAACCTACCATATAATGTGGGTTATAAAACATTACTGACACAAAGAGCAACACAAGCATTCAAACTCAAAGAAAATATTAATATGATATGTAGAAAATATTATTAATGTGATATTGAGGATAACCAATGGAGTAGAAAAATATGAGACAGTTGAGTGACTTATAGTTAACATAAATCAGTTCACATTTTGACATGAACCTTTCCATGTTCTTGAAAGTGAAATTATTTTTACATTATTGTGTACTTAACATTCAAAGGATATTCTTGTTGTTTTAGTAAGTGGCTTTAGCTCCATAACAAAAATCATGGAAATATCATAGTTGGATGAAAATGTATAGGAAAAGCTCAGAGTAGGTGTATCCATTGAGCTTCAGGAACCATTGCTGCCAGAACATCTAATGATAAGAATTTATTATGTTCTTCATGACAGAGAAAGTGAGGGAGGACGGGAATGATGGGCCCAATGCCGTCTCTTTCCTTATAGGAAGCAGTAGGGACTTATGAATATCAAAATATCAGCTTCCTCTGAGATAAATAGTATGATCAATGTTCAGTGATATCCTGAAAGAGATTAAGTAACTAAAAGAGATAAATTTCAAGTACTTCTGAAAATTGTATTCGTTTGTCCTTCCTTATCTATATTAAGTTATTTTAGCAAAGAGGTGAATCCCCTACATGTACTACTCTGTGATTCCTGTGACACAAACATCTGTGTTACTTTTAAAATTTGGATTTGAAATTATAGCAAAGTGTGCCCTTGCTAGAACTAAGAAAATGCCATTATCTTTTATTAGTGTCAAAGATGGAAGGGAAAAGAAAAACACATACATAGGTTACAATCTGTATAAATTAATATACTAACATAATTAAGAAATATATTACAGTATATTTTGTGGTGCCATACTTGGGGGAAGGAAGAAAAATGTTTACTAAGGAGACAACGTTGGAGTTGACAGTGACTTGTAGGCCACAAGAAAAGAAGCCTTAGCTAATAATAATTGCAATTTGTTAGTGCTAATAACCATGCTAAATCCCTAGTGGGGATGAATGTGGAAAATATTAGGCAACAGACAGTGAAGCTTGAGGACCTATGATTTAATTATAGTGTAACCTACTGCCATTAACATTTAAATTATGAAAGTCTTTTTGTTCTGAGTCAATGCCCTTTCTAGTAACCTTTGATTCCACTGTAATAATTCAGATGGCAGAACAGATTTGGCTTCTGATACTTTAAAGAATAATATCTGCAAGTAAGGTATTTTAAATCTTAAATAAATGCTGCTTCTTATTACTGTTGTTTAAACAGACACATCATCAAACTGCCTTTTAAATATCTTCAATTATGTCATAGACAGAAGCTTTACCAGCCTTATCAGAGAAACCCATATTTACATTATATTGGGAATTAATGCAGTCATTCATGGCTGCCCAAGCTGCCGAGAATAAGTGACAGCTGAGGGCTGAGCCTAAACAACATATTTGTAGAACATCCTCTAAGGTTCAGGGACCACTGTGGAAAAAAGGATGGGAAGTTAGTACTGGCTGGAAGATGGGGAGGAGGGCTGAAAGTACCATCCTGTAGACTTGATACAACTATTGGAATCATTATATCACAAAAATGATGATTACTACAGTGGGACCACAAAGACTAGCATGTCAATAATTAGTCAGAACAGGTAGGGACTCACAGAGTTCTCTCCTCTAATGTTTCAATCCTGGCTACTGTTTATATACCTACCGCTGTAGTATACACACCACAGAGTCCACTAGTCACCAACGGATAGGTCCAAATGCATGATCACACAGATAACCCTGGTTAAGTCTAACTGGTCGCAAAGCAAGTGGACGTGAACATGAGAGAGATTTGTGAAAAGATGTGGAGTGAATAGGGCTTATGGGGAGTCAGGAGAGGGCAGGAATGAGAATATATTGTGTCCATGTGTGAAGTTATCTAAGAACAAATTTAATTAATTTAAAAAGTTGACAGAATATTTTTTGTCTATTCATTATTTTATAAAATAAAAGAGTAGGTTTCTTATGACAAAGTAAGACTTTACAATCCATTAGGTCCTTATTTGTCCTGTTTTGAATGAATGATTAGACATTTTGTTATCTAACTTGTTTCTCAATTTGCAGTTTAGTTATTGTCATGGTCAGCTCTAGCTGTTAACATACACAGACCTAGAGTCATTTATAATAAGGGGACATCCACTGAAGAACTGTTTAGACCACACTGGCTTGTGCCAATGTCTGTGAGCATTTTGGTCATTGTTACTTGATACAGGAGAGCCCCAGCCACTGTGATGGAACCATCGGTAGACACTTGGGCTTGAGGAGTATAACAATAGAGGTTGACCAAGCCAGTGTAGCAAATCAGTAGGCAAGGTTCCTCTATAGGTTGTGTTTCAGTTTCTGTCTAGTTCCTGCCCTGACTCCCCTCATGAGGGATGGTAACCTGTGCAGTGAAGTTCTTTCCTCCCTGAGTTCATTTCTGTTTTATCACAGAACAGCGATCACTAGTCATTTTATCAGACCTGGTCTATTCTGGGTTTTAACAACATTATTCAAGGACAAGATAATGGTAAAACTTATAATAGCAAGACTGCAAAAACTAGATAATAAAAATGCTTAGAGAAAAAAATAAAGTCAACCTTTTCTTTTTTCAGAGTTTCCTAAACTTTCTAAGGAAGAGCAGCTCTAAGTAGAGCAGATGGAGACATAGCCGGAAAAGACAAACTTGAAATGAAACATTTATGTAAGTCTGTTTCATAATAGAAATTAATGTCCATTCTGAATTTTACATAGTAACATCTTTACTTGACATGCTTTCTTATAATAAAGGCATTAATTTTAATAATGAATTATCAAATGTCATATGTAATGTGAGTGTCAATTTAACTGACTAATACATGAAGAGTTTATTAATTCATGGACACTTCATAAGTGACCAGGTCAAGACTCAAACTCATGTGTATGGGATGAGTTCTTAAGCATTATTCTTCAGGAAAATATACTAAAATTATAAATATCATTTAAAATATCACTTTCATATAAATGTATACAAAACTGTGTTCATAAAGGATTGACTTAAATGTTCTTTATTCTTTTCTCTGCTCCATCCATGGATACACAGAACAGTTCATACAGAGAGGGCGCATTATTTAAATATATATATATATATTTATAATAATTTAAGTATATATAAATATATTTTTAAATATATATATATGGCGCATTATATATATATATAATAAAGAAGCATGGTAATCATAACGCAGAGAGTTAAGAACTTCATTTTAATTATCATGTGCTTATAATGGAATGTTGTATATACTTGTAGTCCCATTGAATCTGGAGACTGAGACAGAAGGATAAAAAATTCAAGATCAACTTGAATAACTTAGAAAGTTCCTGTATAAATAAATAAGTAACAAATTACTAATAATAAAGCCTGAACGTATTTCTATAGCTCTATGGTTTAACACTTATCGAGTGTCTACAATGTCCTGGGTGTAACTGCTTGCATCCAAACAAACAAACATATAAGCAACACAAATAATATCCTCTTATACGTGTCTTCATTTTTCTTTTTCTGTATAAACAAACTTCCCACATTGTCTTTTTTTCTATAGAAAATGTTGGTCTTCTCCATCTTAGACAATCTGATCTGGAGGAGTAAGCTGAGGTCCTGGGAAAGGAACATACTGGATTCAGCAAGGTGTAACACACATAAGGTGAACCACACAAGGTGTACCATACAAGGTGTACCACACATGGTGTATCCCACACAAGGTGAAACACACAAGGTGTACCACACATGGTGTATCCCACACAAGGTGAAACACACAAGGTATACCACAGATAGTGTACCACACATGGTGTGCTGTGCTTGCTCCTCTGGCAAGACCAGTGGCAAATTCTGGGATGCAGATTTATCTCGAAACATTCCCTATCAGAGAAAGCACGAATGTCTTTTTTTTATTGCTGCATGAACAAATTTGTAGAAGATATTTTTAATGACCTTCTGTGTCGTGAAGATAATGCTGGTGCTGAGAGGAGAGCTGACAAGCTGAGTCTGTATGACCCATTGCACTAAATGTATTTTTTCCAGTTCCTTTTGTTAAGTGGCACTGGTCATTTTTTGTTTAATGAGTTAAAATGTTATTTTGGTGTTGTATATATGTGTGTACATTTGGTGTATAAATTGACCACAATAAATATCTATACTGTCCATGTTTTATTCAAATACTTTTATATCATAATACATTTGAGTTAGGATAACTTACCTTTCTTTCAGTATACAGGTTGGAAGTCTGTGAGGAGGTTATACATATTTTAGCAATATTTAACAAGCAAAAAAGAAATGTCAAACTCTATTTGGAAAATGTAAAAATATCTTCATAAATCTAGTCCAAAGCTTCCAACTTTAATTCTGTTGACCACTGAGCTGCAGAAGGAGCTTTTATAAGCATGCTCCCTGGAGAGTCCAGAATTGGAACCAAGATGTTCTGATTAAAAGGAAAGTGAAATTTAAATGAAGTTAAATGTACTTTAAATTTTCTTGTCTGTAATATTTCTAGGATACCTAGCATTTGAACAGTGACACAGAGGAAATCTAATTCATCTACTGGAATATTTAGCCAAAAACGGTCACCAGAAATTAATTTATGTTTTCTCATCTGTCTGTGTGAGAACAAATATACACTTCATCTCTGAGAGTCAATTCCTCTTGTAGACTGAGTCAGGGCATTGGTACCATGCTGAGGAGGGTCAATGACTAAACTGAACTCTTTCTTTGTGGAAGCACAAGGTTCTCTGTATGTAAACAGAGCCACATTAGACAGCTTTAAAACAGTGTAAAACATCTGACCCCATTATGGACTAGTGTCACAGTGTGTAGAGTGACAGCAAGAATTGTTATTGAAAGTAGATGAGAAAGATCCTCCAAAAATAAATATAGACTTACTGTCTTTTTGGTAAGCTCTGTGGGCATGAGCAATGCTGGGTTCCCCACAAACAAGGAAAATGATTTTGTTAACTCACTTGGAAATGATGCTACATTTGGAATCAGCTGCAGAGAACAAGTATATATTTAAGTGGAAGGCCTGGAAAGCCTGTTTGGAAAATATAAGCAAAATGAAAAGTAAAATGTATTCCACCAGAAAGGCTTTGCTACCCATGAAGTGCAGTGGACACAAAACTAGAAAATAATTAGCTGGAAGAGGTCTCAGCAAGCACAGACCTTGGCTATATCTAAGCTTCAATCTCTTTCATCGAATCATGTAAAACTTATTAATTATCCCAATTTCCTCTTTTGTATAAGGATAGTGAAACTATTTATTTCAAAGTGCTTTATAAAATTAAATGAATTTTTATATGAAAATATTGTGAATATTTTCATTTCCAATTTTAGTTTTAGTTAACTGATAAAAATGAATGCACTTAGGTAACATATATTCTGAAATATGTGCACATAGTGAATATCTTAGTTATGGTTCTATTGCTGTGAGAAGACACCATGATCAAGTCAACTCATAAAAGATAGCATTCAGTTGAGGGGCTTGCTTATAGCTTCAGGGGTTAGTCCGTCATCACCATGATGAACACCATGATAGCAGGCAGGCAGGCATGGTGCTGGAGAAGTAGCTGAAAGCTGTGTCTTGATCCACAGGAAGCAGGTAGAAAGCAAGAAACATTGGTCCTGCCTTGAGCTTTGGAAACTTCAAAGCCTACTCCCAGTGACAAACCCCTCCAACAAGGCCACACCTCCAAATTCTTTCTAAACAGTTAGTCAACTGAGGACTAAGTATCTAAATATAGGAGGCTATGGAGGACCATTCTCATTCCAGCTACCACAGTGTATTCTCTAAACCTAGCCACATAGTGAAGACATTATCTTAGGCATTTTTTAGAGGTAAGAATGTGTAACATCTGCTCTATTTGCATTTTTAAAGAATAGAATATATTCATATTAACTGTAGTCACTATCTTTTATATTCACTTGGTCTTCTAGAATTTCTTCTCCCTATGTATCTGAAATGAAATAAATTATAGTTGCTGTTTTTTTTTTCATTTTGTTTTGCTTTTCCCTTTTTTGTTTTGTTTTTCCCTTTCAACAATACTTTCCCAACCACCACAATTACTGCATCCATTGATATCCAATGTTATATTAGAAAAGCTACCTCAGAGTCTCAGAGTTACGAATGAGTTGGACTTTACTTCATACTATATATACAATTCAGTTCAAGAGAATCAAAGACTTAAATAGATAGTTATCATGTATAAAATGTCATTCATACTATTATTGGTCAATATTTATTTATAATCATTTTAATTATGGATATCTACTTAAGAAATGCTCATTAACATTCTTGGGAAGATTAACCCATCACATAGTAAAATATTATCTTTAACAATATTGCCATATTTATCAAATAGCATAACTGGATGTTCAGTTAAATTTGAATATCAGATAAACACCGAAACCACTTTAGTGTAAGTAAGTGCAAATATTTACTGCATACCTGTACTATTCAAACAGCTTTACCTTCCTTCACGAAATACTGACTTTATTTTTCTGGGTTTCGATTTACTTACCTGGCCAGAAAGACTATTTTATATTTATGTGAGATTCTATGGCTCAGGACATGGTTTGGGCAAGCTTACCTAGAAGTCGTTAGCAGTGATGTATCAGCTTATTTCTCAAACCTAGTCAGAAAGAAACAGTCAGGGATTTTGGATGAAAGTACTGGAAAACAGAAACAGTTTTACCTGTGGGAGTTGGAAAGCTAGCTGCTAGATTGTGATCCAGAGTCAGCAGGGTGAGTCTGTGAAATAAGGGATGAGTTAAAACAGCAGGGATGAAGCAGCAAAGAGATGGAAGAGAAAGGACAAGTCTGTATTCTCAAAAGTGCCTCTGTGCCTGGTGTTGGGTGATATGTAAACAGACTTTCAGTTTTTGAAGCCATGGGATTCTGTGTTTAACTAACACCAGTTTCTACCTGACCTTCACATTTGTAGCGGATACATTCCCATCTAATAAAACAATAAGCATCTTTTCCAACAGTTAGGAACTACAGAATAATACAAAAATAGTACAGTACCAGAGGTGAAGGAGGGAAGATAGATGTGAAAAGCTGGGTGCTTTCATTCAAGGTCTCCCTGTCATTGTGGCAGTGTGGCAGATGGGGTAGTAGTCTCCTGAAGACTCAGGCAGCTGAGCTCTAAGATAGCTTACTTATGGCTAGATGTCAATGCTTACTGTTGGGAGCCCATGTGGGGTTCATCCTTATCATAGAGCTGATGAGAAGAAAGCTAAGTCCAATTACAAATATTCCAAGAGACTTAAAATTATTTATCATCAAGGTTATGCTAAATCGTCTTTTCTGAATTCTAGTGGGTAAAAATTGCATCGTAGGGCCATTAGCAGGAGCAGAGAAAATGACTCTACAGGGCATAGAAGCAAGACCGCATTGTTCATGGAGCAGGAGAGAACATGCAGAGGTATACCTATCAAGACTAGGTGACCTATAAAATAAATTAAATAATTTTAATTTATCTTTCACATGAGAGGCCCTATCAAAAATAGAATATCCTTAATATTCATCTCCACAGTATTTATATTTCCAAACAGATGGCAAATATTTTGAAGGCTTTAATGGTATCTATTTTCCCACCCAGTGTTAGCCCCACTGCCATTTTTGGCATAGAGTAGGCATTATTGCAATGGTAAACACAGAATTACTGGGCAAGTGATTAATGAATTCCTCAAGCCAGGCCTGCTGAGTTTGAAGACATCCTGTATGACTTGTATAAATTACAGGGTAACTAAATAGGAAATGATCAATTGTTTATATTCCCAGGGAGAAATCATTTTAGTGAAATATACTATTGAAAGCATGTGTAGAACTTTAAACATGTCATTAAACAATTAAGTCAGTTTTAACCACCATAAAATTTTATGTTTAATCTACTAAATACATTTCTATAATGTTATAAAAATTGGAGAGACACCCATAAAACAAATTTAAAGGAATTTACAGAAACAGAAGTCTTAGAAATCTTACAAGTAGTGATAATATAGGTATTGATCATAATATAGTACTTAATTAATAATGGTCATTATTAATAGCATTGTTATTATTCAGTAAATTTGTCACAAATAAAATATAGCCACTTTTGTTTATGAGATCAGATTCCAAACATTAGACTGTGTATAAGCACATTTAGATCACATTTCTGTGACTTCTGATTTTCTTAAAGCCAATACATTTCTTTCCTTAAAGAATCATCAGACATATCCCATAACAATACATAGCCTAAAGAAAGACTTTGATAAGTTGAATTAGACAAGTGAAGATTTGAATTGCTTAGGAATACATATTCTTTAAGAATAAATGGATAAAAATTGCTGGGGCAATTTAGGTTTTTGTTTTGTCAAGTTTTCAATGTGTGCAGAATTGTTTGAGGCAGAAGATGACCTAGAACACAGGTTTTATTTCTTCCTCTCCTTTGATCACTGCCTTAAAGGGCCTGAAGTAAAATACGAAACATCATTTTCTAATCTACTTAGGTCTTTTGTGTCTTTTTAAGGATGCAAGAAAGAGATCTTGGTAGTCGATATCATTTTGGTTAACACTACAATTGCTGTGGTGTTATTTAAAAAGGGCAAATTAGAATTTTGTATGAATTTGTGATTTTAAAGGACTTTTGCAGTTCTAAAATCCATCAACTTGGGGTTGTCCCTCACTCAGTTCAGCTATTTAATTCCAGAGTGCTTTGACAAGTGACTCTATCTTTCTGGAACTGCATTTTTTTAAAATGTTAATTCTAGACTTACAAACAGCAGCTGCTTCATACACTTACTGTTAGAAAAAAGGAACTAATTGCCAGGGCTTTTGTTTACAGCATATGTAGATCTCCATTTGAGAGTGATCAAGACTGGATATTGCCCATTGATGTAGCCCATAATCATCCAAGGAGTTTACACATTTTATTGCTTATTATACTCAACAACTCCCTTCTACTTGTCCAATTAAGCACAGAGAAAATGAAATGACCCACTCAGATATCATGAGTCTAGGCCTTGGGATTTTGATTTGTAATCTGTACAGACAAGAAGGAACTCTGTCCTGTAGGTGTGTGAAATTCTCTCTATACATTTTTGGAATTCAAGGTTACTGTTCCCAAAAAGGTGAAGTGGTTAGAATTCCTGTATCTCAGGTTTAGAAGTCCATCTCAGTAGAATATTTTTTCCTTTTATTGAAATGTAATTATTCAAATCACATATTTTAATTTGTTTACTTTTCAGTGTTGTTGAGTTAGGAAGGTTTTCGAAAATAGACATATTATTCTACTTAAGTGTGAATTTTATTTTTAAAAGTAAGCTCTTGTGTTCTGTCTTCTTTTTATTTTTTGCTTCTTTCTGTGTTCTTGTTTTGTGAGGGCAGTTGTTGAGTTGTGGTTTTCTCTCCTTTTACTCCAAATAATTCATACTGACCTAGATAGAAGTTTTATCTGCAGGTAGGCAGACAGGCAGGAAGTAATTAGAGATCTGACTGTATTAAGAACTACTTATATCAAAATGTGATTTACTGTATTTTCCAGATAAAGGTTTCTCTCTGGCCTCTGGTGAGGTTGTAATTACCACATCATTTCCAAACTTCAACAGCTTATATGTGGAATTTGCAAGCATGCATGCTGTGCCAGCACAAATTTGATGCCTATGTTTAGACATTTTATGACCATGTTGCAAATTCTAAGGCAGCATTTCTGCGGTGGGAAGTGAAGATGTGATATGAAGACATGAAGCAAGAAAAAGCAGATGTGATTTTTACACTAATGCTTTACTTAATCAGCAGAAGGAACAGAAATAACTCTATCACCATGAAGCAAACTAAAAAAGGAAAAATTAACACATTTTAGCTGATTATTTACTACTATGCTATGGACTACATATTTTTCATCGAGCCTACTAATAGAAACTATAACTGATCTACTTATTTACTTTGAATTCTTTCTCAGTAGGTAAATGAGATGCTGGGCTCCCAGTAGTCTACTGAGTGATTATCAGCTAAAAATCATTATTAAAACTGATTCAAATGAGAAATTATGTTAGGCACAACTGTGGTGGTTTGATTAGAATGGCTCTATAGGAAGTAATTTGAATGTTTAGAGTGTGAAAGAATTAGGAGGTGTGGCCTTGTTGGAGGAGGTATGCCACTGGGAGGTGGGCTTTGAGGTTTCCAAGTCAGGCCCAGTACCTTGCTCTTCTTGCTGCCGGGGATCCAGATGTAGAATTCTCAGTTTCTTCTCCAGTATCATGTTTGAGAGTGTGCTGTCATACTCCACACCATGTTGAGAATGAACTAAACCTCTGAAACTGTAAGCAAGCCCTGCTTCATAAAAGTTACTGTGGTCTTGGTGTCTCTTGACAGCAATAGAAAATTGACTGAATCAACAATATTAGAGAAATACTTCCATTGAGCAATATACTTCTATATATTGTAAATAGTAATAAATAGATTTAAACATTTTCACAAGCAATAACAATTTGTTTCTTTTGCTAAGAGTCCACTAAAGCAACATTTCACTCCTGTACCATTAGAAAATGTTACCTATCACAGAAGCCAAGAAAAGCAGTGTTTGTGAAAGGAAACAGTCACATATAGCACACTCTATGTAGAGTTTTGCTTTCTTCTTTGTTTTTTGTTGAGATAGGAATTGAACCCAGAGCCTTTTGTACTTACTAGGAGCATGCTTCCATTGAGCCACACTCCCAAGTTTATATGTGAATTTTACAATCTTAATTATTATACAATGCTAAAATAATGTCAGCGAATGAATGAAGAGCATCAGAGATAATCCAATAAATATAATAATAAAATATGACATGGCTTGTTAACAAATAGAGATGTTTCTAAAGGTTTTCATTTTCTCTTTTTTATCCAGCTTTATCGTCAATGTCAGAATTCCACTGGGATTTGGGATTCTGTTTGGAATACATTTGGAAACATGTTTAATTACATTGCCCACATGCTATCCTCCTTGCCACCAACCATAGTAAAACCTACTACCTACAAAGAGTAAGTGAAACCATAACTAAAAATCTTACCTTGAAATTCACGATCGCTGGTTTTAAAGAGAAACTTGATTATCTTTCATACATATAATAAATATATCCTCAGTTTTGAAATTCTTGTTGGTTTCCTGAATATATATATGTACTACTATAGTGTGCTCATCTTCCCATTTTGGACAATCTGCTTGCAATGGTGTGGAGAAGTCAAGCTTATTAGACCCCATCTTTTCTGTCTTCCCTAAAGATATAATCCATTAATTGTGCTCTGTTTGTCTAAATTATTAAGTTTAACCATCTATTAGCTACTCCAATGACAGTATATTATTTATTTCTTTTTTAATACATATTTGAATATGTATGTTAGAAGGTTGTGGAGTTTGAGCATGTGTGGCTAGGTAGGGAGCATGTTTGAACATGCATGTGTATTTGCATCCACCTGTAAGCCAGAGAACAAGCTCATGTATCATCCTTAAAAATGTAGTCCACCTTCTTAAAGACAATTTTTTTCATTGGTTTAGAGCTTATGATTAGGCTAGTCTTTCTTTCTCTACAACAGATAGACAAGAGATAAGCTAACAACCACCGGCTATAGATAGAATACATAGGGTAAGAAATGGATAATAATTAACATTTAGGCTCACTTTGGTTCAAATTACCCCATGAAGAAGTACTGTGTTTCATTCCTTAATGAGACACTGATGGATCTTGGTACCTTTGAGGTTATTTTCAATGTGTTAATTGATAAAACCAAAAGTGGTGTCACTGGGTGATATGGCATTTCTAGTATAAGCACTTTTGTAAAACTTGCATTCTGATTTTGACAGTGGCTGGATCAATTTGCATTCCCACCAGCTGTATGTGAGGGTCCCCACCCCAACATTCTTGCCAGCATTTGTGTTTCTAATGATAGCCATTCTGTCTGGGGTGAGAAGAAATCTCAGTATGATTTTAATTTGCATTTTCTTGATGACTGAGGAAATTGAATCATCTTTTCCTATGCATATCAGCATTTGTACATCATCTCTTGAGAACTATATGTTGATTTCATTAGACCATTTATTATTCAAGTTGTTTGTTTGTTTTTCATTTTTTTGAAAAAAAGTGTTTATGTTTTTTTTCAATTCATTGCATACTTCAGATATTAATCTTTTTGTAGATGTAAATTGTTAAAAACAGTGTTCTCTCATTTTTTTCCAGTGGATGTATTTGAAGTAGCCCTATAGGGCTAGTTTGGAATAAGGTTAAGGTGTCATTTCTCTGTTCTTGGCTGTGGTCTGCTGGAAGAATAGCATTTGCTCTAAACCACAAAGCTTTCTCTCCATCCCCTTGGCAATAATTTTTATTGTATTTATTCTATTAAGTGTATTAGTATAAAACAATATCTTTGTTTTCATGGAACACAATGATCAGGGCTGGAACACACAGCACTGAGGGGATCAGAATCCATGTGACTCAAAGCAGGGGAGAGGCTGACCATCTTGTCATATCACATCATTTCTCTTCAAGGAAAAGGTATCATTAGCAAAGAGAAACAGAAGATTTCTAGAAATAATTTCTTTTATACTTGAGATTATGATATAGTTATATCAGTTCCCTGTTTCCTTTCTTCCATTAAAATTCTCCCACATATCCCTCCCTACTCTTCTTCACATTCATAGCTCTATTTTTTGTTAATTGTTATTTCATAAAGGCAACTAAAGAATACTGAGACAGAAAAATTTTTAACAGCCAGAGATAGTTATCTTTAGCAAAACAGTATCAGCCATAAATGACCATGCTTCATGTAGAACTTACAGTTGCTATGAATGTGTGTACAAGATCAAGTATGGATGGGAAGGGGGCTCATGAAGTCTACCTTCCCCCGAAATGAGGAGCTATTGACAGTTGGTGGCTGTTGTGGGATGGAGTGTAGCTGAAAGATTTTCTGTGTCCCACCCAGTCCGCAGCAGCTCAGACACAAGTAAACACACAGAGGCTTATGTTAATTAAAACTGCTTGGCCATTAGCTCAGGGTTACTACTGACTAGCTCTTGCATTTAAACTCAGCCCATTTCTGATAATCTATATGTCACCATAGTTTCTGTGGCTTTACCTGTGTGCCATTACATGCTGCTCCATGAATGGTGGGCTGGCATCTCCTGACTCAGCCTTCTTCTTACCAGAATTCTCCTTGTCTGCTTATTCTGCCTATTCCTGCCTGGCTACTGGCCAATCAGCATTTTATTTATCAACCAATCAGAGCAACATAGATTCACAACATACAGACCATCCCATAGCACTTCCCCTTTTCTGTCTAAGCAAAAAGGAAGGTTTTAACTTTAACACAGTAAAATTACATATAACAAACAAGAATTACAATTACAATGGAGGATCAGTTTTCTTCAGGGATATGCATCCTGAGAAGCTGTCAATGCTCCAGTATTGTCCTACACAAAAGGAACATACAGTCAGCACAAGTAGACTCAGTTAAAAATGAAAGAACACGTGAAATTGAAAGGAGAAAGTGGTTGAGGAGAAAAGGGAGGAGTTGAAGGTTGAGAGAAAGGGGTGAATTTGACCAAAACATTCCACATGCTTGTTCTAAATTCTCAGTGAAAAAGAAATGAATAAATGAAAAGGCAGCATTTAATCAGTTGGCTGCTTTCTTTCCTGACTTACATTCCCCTTGCTCTTCTCTTTCTTCATGCATCATCTTGATGTATCCTTTTTATTAATCTGATCTCTAAAGAAAAAAATAAATGATTTATTTATTTTCACATGTCTTTCTCCTATGTGCTGTGGGATGTGGTTCTGTATGCTGTGACTATATATTGCTCTGATTGGTTGATAAATAAAAGGCTAATTGGCCAGTAGCCAGGCAGGAAGTATAGGCAGGATAAACAGATGAGGAGAATTCTGGGAAGAGGAAGGCTGAGTCAGGAGTCACCAGCCAGACACAGAGGAAGCAAGATGTCAAGGCTGAACTGAGAAAAGGTACCAAGCCATGTGGCTAAACATAGATAAGAATTATGGGTTAATTTAAGTATAAGAGCTAGTCAGTAATAAGCCTGAGCTAATGGCCAAGCAGTTATAATTAATATAAGCTTCTGAGTGATTATTTTATAAGCAGGTCACAAGACTGCAGAGGCCTGGCAGGACTGGAGTAACCTTCCCACTACAAATGGCGCCCAGATGTGGTGGCAAGAGTTTCCACCAAAAACCTGAGAGAGCTTAAGAAGAGATTATAAATGTAGCTAAGAGCACTTTTCTAGCTCATGTGGCTCATGGTGGACTGAGGTACAGTGATGTGTCCCCTCGCCTTGGTGGGTTTCTGCTGTTTGGACTGGAGCTAAAGCATGGCAGATTCTTACTAAGTTACACAGAGGTTCCTACAATCCGCACAGTGCACTGTGGCAGATTTAGCTTTTGCTAGTAGAGACAAAAAAAAAAATGGTTTCTGGACTGCACCCTGCTTTGATGGAGACATAGACCCACTGCTTCCAGGAGTTCGTTGTGCACATGGCTCTCAGTGCAAGAGGTAAATGTACCAACACCATGTTGGGAAGCTGAAGTGGGCAGAGTCAGTAGCCAAGGCTGCTGCTTCAGTACTACCACTGAAGTTTTTGTTTGTTTGTTTTTGGTTTTGTTTTGTTTTTGAGACAGGGTTTCTCTGTGTAGCTTTGGTGCCTTTCCTGGAACTTAGTCTATAGCCCAGGCTGGCCTCTAACTCACAGAGATCCATCTGCCTCTGTCCCCAGAGTGCTGGGATTAAAGGCATGTACCACCACCGCCCAGCTTAGCCACTGTAGTTTAAAGCAATAGATCCACAATAAGGCAGATTCAGATGCAATAAAACTTTAAATGGATTAGATTGTGTGTAAAATTGCATATAGGCTTGGAAGAGAGAAGAAAATGAATATAGACAGTTATATAAAGAAATAGTTTTAAAAAATAAAGTCTTTAAAGAGACAGCAAATGTATATAAAAAACAAGCCACATAAAGATGGATATTACACAGAGACTCTGGGATGTGTTGTCTTTGGGATTTTTAACTGCAGAGAGACATTTGATTATAAAATCTGCTGAGCTAAATCAATATGTATATTTTAAAGGTATCTTGATTTCAAAATTTGTGTCTAAGGATATGTTGCTTTGGAAAAGAGGTTCTGCTTGTTTCCACAGAAGATGAGAACCTGTGGATTGCTTTCAGGCTAATACGGTTTGATCTAGGAAGACACGCTGAGAGGTCTCCAGATGTTCCAACATCCAGATCAGCTTCAAGACAACTGGCTCAGACAATGCATCCTCTCAGACTACTCCAGTCTTAATTTGATCATAATTCTTAATTTTCTCAGGATCCCTATAAGATTGTCAGTGCTCCTATCCATCAGGAAGTAGCATGAAAAGCTATTGCCAAATTCCCAAAATATTACTTATAAATGTTTATTTTTATTTAAATGAGGTTGATTATAAATGCAATTTCTTTCTAAAGAAGAAAAGGGGATATTATAGATATGATAGGGTGAAAGGGTAGATTATTGAATCTATTTTTTTTTTTTTTGTTTTTTCAAGACAGGCTTTCTCTGTGTAGCTTTGCGCCTTTCCTGGAACTCGCTTTGGAGACCAGGCTGGCCTTGAACTCACAGAGATCCGCCTGGCTCTGCCTCCCAAGTGCTGGGATTAAAGGCATGTGTATTGAATCTATTTTTAAAGAGTAACAACTTGTTTAAAAATGTTTTACATTGCTATGGATTTTAGTTTATTGTTACAAGTTTAAAGTTAATTTTGTTGTACTCTATGTATATTTCTACTATTGCTTGAAGTATTTTGTTTGTGTAACTCATTTGAAACCATAGTATATAGTTGAGAAGTACAGATTAATGATTAGTCATCTATGACAATCAAACTTATAGTCATGTTTTTAAGTTTTCTAGGTATACATAGATATATTTCAATTAGGTAGGTAATCTTCAAACACTTCAGAGACATACAGAAGATGGCATTTAAAATGTTTTAAAAACTTAGACTTTCCTGGACAATGAAACACATCTGCTTCTGTCAGCACTGATTTACTTCAAAGAGGAAGAAGGGGTTTGAAGACACTCCATATGAAGTTTATCTTCTTCTTGGCAAAAATAGTCATTTGGGCAAGAAACTGTTCTTGCCTGCTTGAGAAAATGTTTTATCAAATGGACATGCGGGGCCCATGGGAAAGTGATCACGAAACTTTGCAAGGCCAAATGATCCTTTAGGTTCTTGCTTTGCTGAGGAGACAGCCAAATATTCTGCAGGACACAGGGAGAAGAGACTGAAAGACTCTAGACCTATAGGCTGGAGAGGGATTCCCCTACATTGCAGAGGAACTTTGGATGACTGTCCAGGCAGCCAGCTGTCACTGTCATTCTAGATTTTTGGAAGTTGCTTACAATGCACCTCCTGTGTACTTAGGTAATATTATACCCTTCTGGGGTCTTTGATGTAGTTGAAGACTAGATAGTTATAATTGTAATTTTCCTTGGTTATGATAAAAGATAAATTAGATATGAAACTTGAAACTCACAAATATATGATAGATGATAGAATATTTTCTTTAATTTTGCCAAATACAAATAGACTAGATGTTATAACTGTAATTCTGCTTGATAACTGTTTTGTTATATGTAATTTTACTATGTTAAAGTTAAAACCCTCCTTTTTGATTAGACAGAACAGGGGAAGTGCTGTGGGATATCATTCTGTATGCTATGAATATATGTTGCTCTGATTGGTTAATAAATAAAATGCTGATTGGCCAGTAGCCAGGCAGGAAGTATAGGCAGGGTTAGCAAACGAGGAGAATTCTGGAAAGAGGAAGGGCTGAGTCAGGAATTGCCAGCCAGACACAGAGGAAGCAAGATGTCAAGGCAGAACTGAGAAAAGGTACTAGGCCACATGGCTAAATATAGATAAGAATTATGGGTTAATATAAGTGTAAGAGCTAGTCAGTAATAAACCTGAGCTAATGGCCAAGCAGTTATAATTAATATCAGCTTCTGAGTGATTATTTTATAAGTGGGCCAAGGGACTGCGAGGGCCTGGGAGGACCAGAGAAACATCTGACTACACCTATGTTTCCTCATTTTATAGGTCATCTTGTCACATAACTGACCGTAAATACTAATGACTGCTAGATGTATGTCTTTATCAGGATGTTGCCATTGAAAGTCTACCTCCTTAGCATTGTTTGAGAACCCAAAAATGGACCAAGTGGACGCAATGCAAATAAAACTTAGGAAATTTTTGTTTGAAATCTACTGTTTCTATAGACTTCCACATTCAGGGCATAACAACCTCACCATCCTCTAAATTTCTCAAGGTTAAAAACTTTGATGATAATCCATAGTTCTTTTCTTATTCTCTGTGTTCCAAATTGAATCCACTGGAGAATCTCATCAGGCTGTCTTCATAGCATTATCCACCTTCTTGGTACTTTTCACCACTTGTAAGCCAGAAGTCAGGTCCTTGGCAGCAGTGATTTATTTATAGATTACTTACCCAAATTCTCTAATATATAGCTTTTGTGGTCTTTCTTCTCCCTTTGTTGACCTTCAATACAGAAGTAGAGTGGGCCAATATAATGTAGGAATGCATTAAGTACAAGTTAAATAGTATTTCCTTGCTCATTTCCCAAGTCTTCTTATTTGTCAAACCTCTTCAAGTTGCCTTTCAGACTGAGTCTGACTTTCCCCAGATCACTCTCTATTTGCATCTCATCTGCTTTCTAATTGCTTGCTTGTATCAGTTAAAGTGGTATATGTATTTATCCAAGGCAGCAACAGCAGAGGAACATTCTTTCTCCTGTATAGGAGCAGAAGATCTTTGACATTCAAACTTTCTGGCAAAGTCTTGAACTAAAGCAAAAACCATTTCTTATTCTCTTATTCTTTTTTTCAAATTTTATTTTTAAGTTCACTTATAGTAAATCACTCTTTGGAATATAAAAGTCTATGGACTTCCCTTTATGTCTAATCAAATGTCATTTGAAGAGCAAGTCCAATAATCCAGATCACCCAACATGAAACAACAAATTTGTTTACAGTGCTTATAATATATGTCCACACACCCCACACACTTGGCTCTTCCTTTTGAATAATTTTATTGTATCATTTAAACCCCTTTACACTCAACTTTTTAACATATTAAATACTGTATAATTCATCTTCTCCATTAAGTGCTCTTATATTGTGATTATCATTTGTGGATTCTTCCCACCCCTCCAGTTTTCTATTAAATATCTCAAATGATTCCCAGAAAATTTATGAATTTCCCATTGAAAAGTTTTAAGAGATATTGTAAATCTTGCTAATAATTTACAAATCTCTACCTTCATCTATTTTGGCTTCATATTGCTTCCAATCTTTTACTTAAAGAGATATTAATTTGCGATCATGTCATGGAAATTTTGTATCATGTTTCTTTGCTTCAGATATCACTAATTTGTTTCACAGAAAATAATTATTTTAAGTTTTTGCTTAACTAACACCCACACTGAATATATTTTCCTGCCTAAAGTTTGCTTTTAATATTTTGTGTATTAAGTTCATTCATTGAAACAATTTTATATCATGTCTCTCATATCTTGATCAATAACATATTATTAAAATTGTATTTACTCTATTTAAATAGTCCAATAACCCCTAAGGAAATAGAATCAGTCATTAAAATCTTTCAACCAAAAAAAAAAAAAGCCGAGGACCAGATGGTTTCAGTGCAGAATTCTAACAGATCTTCAAAGAAGAGTTAATACCAATTCTCTCTAAATTGTTCCACACAATAAACACAGAAGGAACATTACCAAACTCCTTCTATAAGGCTACAATTACCCTGATTCCTAAACCAAACAAGGATACAACAAAGAAAGAGAATTATAGACCAATCTCTCTCATGAACATTGGTACAAAAATACTCAATAAAATACTGGCAAACAGACTCCAAGAACACATCAAAACAATTATCCACCATGATCAAGTAGGCTTCATCCCAGTAATGCAAGGGTGGTTCAACATACAAAAGTCTGTCAATGTAATATACCATATAAACAAACTCAAAGAAAAGAAAAACACATGATCATCTCACTAGATGCAGAAAAGGCATTTGACAAAATCAAACAGCTCTTCATGATAAAGGTCTTGGAGCAATCAGGAACACAGGGAACATACCTAAACATAATAAAGGCAATTTACAACAAGCCAACAGCCAACATCAAATTAAATGGAGAGAAACTCAAAGCAATTCCACTAAAATCAGGAACGAGGCAAGGCTGTCTGCTCTCCCCATACGTATTCAATATAGTACTTGAAGTTCTAGCCAGAGCAATAAGACAACATAAGGAGATTAAGGGGATACAAATTGGAAAGGAAGAAGTCAAGCTTTCCCTATTTGCAGATGGCACGATAGTATACATGAGTGACCCCAAAAATTCAACCAAGGAACTTATATAGCTTATAAACACCTTCAGCAACATAGCAGGATACAAGATCAACTCAAAAATCAGTAGCCCTCCTATATACAATTGACAAACAGACTGAGAAGGAAATCAGAGATACATCACCATTTACAGTAGCCACAAAGGACATAAAATACCTTGGAGCAACTCTAACTAAGCAAGTGAAGGACCTGTATGACAAGAACTTTAAGTCCCTGAAGAAAGAAATTGAAGAAGATATCAGAAAATGGAAAGATCTCCCGTGCTCATGGATAGGCAGGATTAACATAGTAAAAATGGCAATCTTACCAAAAGCATTCTACAGATTCAATGCAATCCCCCTCAAAATACCAACACAATTCTTCACAGACCTGAAAAGAATAATACTCAACTTCATATGGAAAAACAAAAAAAACCCAGAATAACCAAAAGAATCCTGTACAATAAAACAACCTCTGGAGGCATCACGATCCCTGACTTCAAGTTCTACTATAGATCTACAGTAATAAAAAGAGCTTGGTACTGGCATAAAAACTGACATGTGCACCAATGGAATCCAATTGAAGATCCTGACATTAATCTGCATACCTATGAACATATAATTTTTGACAAATAGCCAAAACTATACAATGGAAAAAAGAAAACATCTTCAACAAATGGTGCTGGCATAACTGGATATCAACGTGTAGAAGGCTGCAAATAGATCCATATCTGTCACCCCGCACAAAACTCAAGCCTAAGTGGATCCAGTTACACTGAACCTGATAGAAGAGAAAATAGAAAGTAGTCTTGAACACATTGGCATAGGAGATCACTTCCTAAATATAACACCAGCAGCACAGACACTGAGAGAAACAATCAATCAATGGGACCTCTTGAAACTGAGAAGCTTTTGTAGAGCAAAGGATACGGTCAACAAGGCAGAGCGACAGCCTACAGAATGGGAAAAGGTCTTCACCAACCCTACATCTGACAGAAGACTGATATCCAGAATATATAAGGAACTCAAGAAATTAGACATCAAAATGCCCAACAGTCCAATTAAGAAATGGGCTATAGAACTAAAGAGAGAATTCTCAACAGAGGAAACTCAAATGGCTGAAAGACATTTAAGGAATTGCTCAACATCCTTAATCATCAGGGAAATGCAAATCAAAAAGACTCTCAGATACCACCTTAAGCCTGTTAGAATGGCTAAGATCAAAAAACACTGAAGACAGCTTATGCTGGAGAAGATGTGGAGCTAGGGGAACTCTCCTCCACTGCTAGTGGGAATGCAAGCTTGTACAACCACTTTGAAAATCAATATGGTGCTTTCTTAGAAAATTGGGGATCAGTCTCCCCCAAGATCCAGCTATACCACTCTTGGGCATATACCAAGGAATGCTCAATCATACCACAAGTGCACTTGCTTAGCTATGTTCATATCAGCATTGTTTGTAATGGCCAGAACCTGGAAACAACCTAGATGCCTTTCAACTGAAGAACGGATAAATAAATAAATAAATAAATAAATACATATACGCAATGGAATACTACTCAGCAGAGGAAAACAATGACATCATGAGCTTTGCAGGCAAATGAGTGGATCTAGAAAAATCATCCTGGGTGATATAACCCAGACTCAGAAAGACAAACATGATATGTACTCACTCATAGGAGGATACTAGATGTAAAGCTGGGATGACTGGACTGCTACTCACAACTCTAGGGAGGCTACCTAGAGAGTAGGACCCTGGGAAAGACACAGGGATTGACCAATGACAGAGAAATGGATGAGATCTACATGGACAACCTGGACATGAGTGGGGGTAATGAAGGGCAAGCATCGAGGGAAAGAGAGCTTGGGGGAATGAGAGATCCCAGGGGGATCAGGAACAGAGATTGAGAACAAGGAGTAAAAGACTATGATAAATGAAAACCACATGAGAATAGGAAGAAACAGGGTGCTAGAGAGGTCCACAGAAATCCACAAGGATACCTCCATAATAGACTACTGACAATGGTCAAGAGACAGCCCGAAATGACCTACTCTGGTTATTGGATGGCCAAACACCCTAATTGTCATGCTAGAAACCTCATCCAATGACTGAGGGAAATGGATGCAGAGATCCACAGCCAGGCCCCAGGTGGAGCTCTGGGAGTCCAATTGGTGAGAAAGAGGAGGGTTTGGATGAGGGAGAATTGTTGAGACCAAGGTTGGAAAAAGCACAGGGACAAATAGCCAAACAAATGGAAACACATGAACTATGAACCAATGGCTGAGGAGCCCCCAACTGGATCAGGCCCTCTGGATAAGAGAGACCGTTGATTACCTTGATTTGTTTGGGAGGCATGCAAGCAGTGGTACTGGGACCTGTCCTCAGTGCATGTGCTGGCTGTTTGAAACCTGGAGCTTATACAGGGACACTTGGCTCAGCCTGGGAGGAGGGGAATCTGTGGCTGATATGTAAAATTAAATTAAATTATAAAATAAAATTTTAAAAAATTGTGTTTCCTAATACTTTTCTCTTACACTCTAAAACACACTCAAGTTATCATAAGTTGGATGAATAAAAATCTCTTTTAATATAATTTATGCAAATGAGTTGAATTTACATTCTAAAATATTTTTGTTTGTAGGCCAAATGTTGTATGTGAAATCTTCTAATATAGAAAACTGAAAAGCATAAATAAAATCCTGAAAGTCTGGCTACTTAGTCTCACGTGCAGATCGGTAGTACAGCTTGGACATGGATGGGTATACATGCATGGATGTTACTTGTATTCACCATTCCTTCTTGGTCCCCTTGTACACTGTTCTGCTGATATCATCAGTGCTTCTCTCACCAGAAGAGGTGGTATTTGTCCCACCAGCTAGTCCATATGAAGAATTCTTTCATGTCATCCTTCTGGTTCATAACAGGGCAAAATAATCTCCTTTTCTTACTTCAACATAATACTCCTTTCATATCATTGTCTCTAATCATCTCTACCTTTGCCTGGAGCTGTTTGATTTTAATATTCAATTTGAAGACATATCAGTTCAGAGAATCTTATCTTGGAATAGAAGTCAGTCAAGATTTTTAATTTGTTTTTTTCCTCCAGACAAAAGAAATTCCTTCAAATGTTTCTGCCAAACACTCTGCATGGGAAAACTAACAAGTTTGTTGGTACAGAGTATCTTAGTGCTGGCTTCCTTTGTTCTTCTGAGTTCTAGAAAAGCAGAGGCCTGAGCTGTTCCTACAGTAGATGTATAAAATAGGAAGTCTTATTTATGAAAGAGGATAAATAGCAAGCTCTCATTTTAAAAGCCCCCAGAACCAGAAATAGAACAGCAGCATCCTAGAAAATGTCCTTATGTATCCTCCCAAACAACTTTCCCCCCTCACTTCTTCTTATGCTTGATTTTTAACTTCAAATAAATGGAAGCACAGACTATCAGGCTCAGAATATAATTTCATGGCTCTTAGGTCACTTTAACAGAGAATTTTCTTACAATGATGGATACTGTTGGCTTTCACACTGTGTTTCAGCATGGTACTGAATAAATCATATCTGCTCTAGAAATCCATGTTGATCTACGTAACTGATATTGCATTTGATGTTATTTCCTTAGATGGTGACTAGGAGTCAGGCCCTATTCATTTGATTTGTTACATTTCCAAAAATCTTGCTATATCTTTTCTATAAAAATGTATTTCTTTTGAATGCTTGAGCTTCAGTATAGCCTTATTATTGAAGATTTATGATTCTGATAATTAAATTTGTATCTGTGAAATATTGTGGAGTGATTTCTGCTTCAGTTCTAGCCTCTAGGGTCCCTCCTTGAGTTCCTGTTTGGATTCTTCCAGTGGGCTGTGACCTGGAATATGTAACCAAATAAACCTTTTTTTTCTCTCCAAGTTGTTTGTTCATGGTGTTTTATCACAATAGAAACAAAAATTAATAGCACACCACATATATACATAAAACAGTTCAGAATTTAAAAGACATATTTCTTTTAGATACTTGGCCTGATAGCAAATACTGACAACTAAGTAAGGGTAAAAGAGTCACCAAAATTGTTCATATTTCAAAGCCCATGTAAAGCACTTTATGAATTATATGTTTTCTTCCTCGGGAGAAAGTAAATGCTTGTTTTCCCAAATTTCATGTACTAATTTAACTGTGGAATAATTAGTATTACCAATTTATTATTCTTACAAACACATATGATTTTTCATTAAATAATGTGATTCTTATTTAAGCAAGCTGTAAACAGAGTCATCTTTTTGTGTTACAAATACAGATAAAACAAAATGAGTCATAATGTAATTAATCTTCACAAAATGAACATATCCAGTCACCAGCCTCCAGACCAAGAACTATGATGTTGTCAGCATCCTAGGAAATCTCATTAAAAGTACTTACTGCTACTGCAAGTTTATTCTTAGGAACACACAGAAGGCCTTCTCATTTCTTCAGGATTATCTTGGTGACATTTATTCATTTTGCTGTATTAACATCACACCTTTATCATGCAACTTAATTATAGCACTTCATTGCATAAGTAATCACAAATACATTTGTCTGCTCTGTTCTTCGTAAGTTTAGGTTTGTTTCCAGTTTTCTATGATAATAGTGATAATGTTGGTTCAGTAAGTATTTCAGGTATTGATTTTTGTAAAAAAAATTGCATATTTGGCTTGACTTAATGGCTGAGGATGGAATGCTGGTAGTAGAATATTCATTCATTTAACTCTAGTATGTACTGCCAAGGAATTGCACAATTTTCAAAAATACATGCACAAATATTCATTTATACTATTTATACTATCTAACAAATTCTGTTGCTATATATTCTTGCTAATACTTGCTATTGTTTATTTTAAATAAGCCATTTTCTTGTTATGTGGTATGATTCCATTTGATTTTAGTTAGTGTATCCTTAATGACTAATAAAGACTAATAAATAACAGACATTCACATATTTCTTTGTACATGAATTAATTTTTAAGACTACATTGAGCTCTTTTTTTTTCTTACTTTTTATTGTCTTGGTAACTTTCAATGATCTACACTTTATTTTATCCCATAGGAACCTTTGTCATCTATATATACTGCCAATCATTTTTTCCAGTCTTTGTCTGAATGCCTTACTCCCAAGGTAAGATCTTTGAAGAACTCAATTTTGGCCTTGTGTAGGTCTCTCATGGTGTATTTTTCAATAGGAATTTATTGACTTAACTTACTGAGTTAGGTGAATGACACCATCTAATTCTGGCTTCCCTCTGTTCCTAAAGTTGAGCCCAACAGGACCACTGGACTTATGTTCCTGAGTAGTGTTTGTGATCTCTTCCTCAGCTCTGTGTGCTCCTGATAGTCTGCTCTGTGAAATGCACGAAGCCTCTGTTGGAAATGTGTGAACTTTATTGAACTCAGGTCATGGCTTCCTCAAATCCGCCTCCTATAACCAGGCCAAACTCTTTGTTGTTTCTAAACTCCTGTGAGGTCACCCTTACTCTGTAAAGAATCTCAGACACAAACATCTCAGACTTCCCACACTCAAACATCAATTTCCTCTAAATACTCAAGTGCGTCATAACTGTTTTCAAAAATTTTATGTGTAATTTTATATCTTTCCACTTGAGTTATTCCATGCCATTTTTCCACATGGCTATCCAAATCAACATGTACCTTGATAGATGATTTGTACTATATTTTAATGTGTGTGTGTGTGTGTGTGTGTGTGTGTGTGTGTGTGTGTGTGTGTGTGCTCAGAGTTCTATCACCCTTCACCTCAACATACTTCTTTGTCAGGGACCTTTAAATATTATTCTTAGTTAAATTTTATAGTACATTTGTATAACTCCAAAAGAAAATAGTTCACATTTGTATTATTGACTTAGAGGTTTTTTTGTTTGTTTGTTTTTGTTTTTTTGTTTTTGTTTTTTCGAGACAGGGTTTCTCTGTGTAGCTTTGCGCCTTTCCTGGAGCTCACTTGGTAGCCCAGGCTGGCCTCGAACTCACAGAGATCCACCTGGCTCTGCCTCCCGAGTGCTGGGATTAAAGGCATGCGCCACCACCGCCCGGCTGACTTAGAGTTTTTTGAATTAATGTACTGAAAAGCAGCTTTGTAATTCCTTTTCAAACTTTTAATGAACCTCTTAAAAATAATATTACAGTTTATTGCCCATATTTAGTCAAATTATTGATATTTGGATAGTTGTTATCAAAATAGATGGTACTATTTTTAGACAAACGTTCTCTATGTAAGACTATAAGCATTTTGGATTAAATACTTTGTGTCTGAGGTTTTTATGTTTAGCTATATCCTTGGCTTCCATTGTAAAGACAGTCAAAATATCTCCATGCATCACTGGATTTCTCAAGGTAGCTAAAGCACAGAAGCCAAGCAAAAAAAACTGTAGATTTTTGAGGATAATAATTGGGGTTAATCATTTGTAATAAAATGGAGGGTATATGCTTTAGTGCATAATGAAGGATCTTTGTAACAAAGACATGTCAAAAAGTGATGAGAAATAAATCAGATAATACATGTAAGTCTTTCACAATACACTTGGTATGGAGTTTGAATCTAACAAAGAAAGAGGTGTATGGTTGGTGTTATTAAATGTGTGACACTATTTTTCAATTATGAATGTTGCTAGTAACTCTAGACTTGAATTATGAAATAATTTAAAATGAAAAACCTGACAAATATGAAGATTTCCAAGTCATTAAGTTTTTTTTTCCTTGACACCCTTAATGGTGCTCTTCTCACATCAGATGTGTGAAGTGGTGATGGTGCATATTGTCACACCAAACTGATTACTTATCCAACTCTTTCTGAAAGGCTTAATGATCAGAGGGGAAAATCACTTCATATTTTGAGAACATGTTATAATTATGTTGTTATATAAGTTTTTTTCCCTTTAATTGAATTGCATTTTTGTAATAGGTACAAATAAATATTAATTTTTATATAAAACCCATGAAGCATCACCATAGCTAAGCAATTATTGTTACCAAGAAAAAAATAGTAAACTATTTCAGCATCAACCAGAGTTATTATAAAATAATTTGGAATTTAAACAAGACAAACTTATGGAGATTACTAAGGCAGGTCCAGATAAAGGTAAAAATGAAACTATATAAAACATTTGTTTTTCATTATTATGTATAGGTGGGATTTTATTTGCATATATATCATACTGGTAAATTTGGGAATAAGAGATATACTCCCTTAACTGACACTGATCTGTGTCAGACAAAATGATGTACATTAATAGAAAAGTTCAAAAAGATATATTGATGCTAGGTAGCAATGTTGATTACATAAACAATTTGGCCTGAATTTATTTAATTATTCCACAAGTACAATAAAATCAAGTAAAATTTCTAATATTAGAAAAATTGTGGGAAGCCATTGATGTCTATAACACAAAAAAGAATGCAAAACAGAATAGAAATTAAATGTTAAACATAAAATTGAAGGGAAAATGTTAAGAAAAGAGGAATACAAATTATTAATAACATGATATGCTGAATTTCATTGATATTGTCAGTAGACAATATTCTAAATCTTTTCATGTATCTTCAAAAATTTAAAGTTTAAGATGGAAAGTGCTTAAGAAAGATCTATGCATATTCTTATATTCCAAATGATAATATATTTGATAACTGAGGTGAAATCACAATTCTTTGAAAGGTAAAACAAACAAACAAAAAACCAAAAAGAAACAAAAACAAATAATATAGTAATCCTTTATTTATTTATTTTACTTTAGAGATTATTATTTAATTACAACATTTCTCTGTTCCCTTTCCAAACTTTTCCATATACTTCTTCCTTCTCTCCTTTAAATGTAACATTTTAAAGTCTATATTTATTAAAATGGAATCACTGATTAATAATTGCCTAAAAGAAAAACCAAACACATTTTACATAGAAAAATTACAGAAAATATGTCTCATGATTAAAGATTAAATATATTCAACAAAATTCTAACACTTTTTCTGTAATAACATATAAAATGTTGTATACACAAATCAATTTTTAAATACATTTAAAAATGTTTTTTATATGTATTATATAGATACTTATTTCAGCATTTGAAAATTAATTAAGGTTATCAATTACATACACGGATTAAATTAGAAACTATTGCAAGATCATATATGATCATAAATGAAGAAAAAGTATTTCACAAAATTTAATGCCCAATTTGTGACCAAACTACTATCTTACTCAAAATAAAAGTAGCCTTCCCATTTATAAGACGTGGGTGTGTCTGCAAACACTGGGGCCAGGAGAGTAATGGTCTGCACTAGTCAATAAGGAAATCCAGTTCAACAGGACTCAGTAGCCTGTGCTGGTTCAAACTTCTAGATTCTGACACATGCATTTTATTTTATACATGCTTAAGTACAGTTAAAGTTTTGGAAAAATTTTTTCCTGGTAACAATGAGTTCAATCCCATGTGCAGAGTAAAGCTAAAAGAATGACTACATCAAAACTCTTTTGCAAAGTACATGCGACCTTTTCCATAAAGATGGGCTCTGTAGTTGAGGAGCCTAGGAGGCATCTGGTGTGGTCTCAGTCATAAAGATAGTATAGAGGTCACCAAGCTGTAAAGGATAGGTTCTATTGACTGAGAAACAATGCTCAAGACACAGATCTAGGGAGGAAGAGTTTGGGATAAACATAATCAGGAAGATGCAGGTGTGGCCTGGCCCTATAGACAGCACAGATCACCAGACTATTAACAGCATCCACTCCCAGGCTTCTGGGCAGAAAACAGGTACGCATCTCTTCTATTGAAGAAAAAACTGTGTGTGGCTCTTTAATAGTCCTGGTTTCTTTAGTGAATATCTGTGAGCACAAGGACCTTGGTCCTTTACAATTAGAGACATGTATAAACCTTACAGTTAACATTGTCCTTGAAGTTCTCTAAGACCAGGAACAAGGCAAAGCCATCCCCTCTCATTAGTCTTATCCAGTATCAAATTAGAATTCCAAGAAAAAGGAAGAAGATGAGAAAAGGAACTGTGATATGAAGATTTATAAGGAAGAACAGAGGTGACATTGTTCAGAAATAACATGATTTTGAATGCCAAATAATCTCAAAAATGAGAAAAGGATAACATAACTCCTAAAGCAAAATATCAATTCTATGAAGATACCAAGATGCAAGTCAATATACAAAACCAAATGTACTCCCCTGTAACAGTAGTGAGTTATTAGCATTCTAAATTCAAAACAAAGGGTAAGAAAATCCCAGAGTGATTTATTGTTCTATGACAGAGCAGTCCCTTTTCGGAAGCAAAAGTAGCACATTGAGTTTCATTTTAGAGGGCAGGATATACTATAAACTTGTGAGTATCTTGGAACTTCATGTTATTAAAGCTCCTCTCCTCCAGTGCATCCCTGGCACTCCTGGGCTCCTTTCCACATCACATTGCTCTGTGGAGCCAGAATACACAGAAGCAACACAGCAGACTGTGTGCACCTTGATCCAGGTGTCCTTGTAACTTGTGAGTGAGGTCACATATCAGATTCTTCACATTTGACTTAAATATGTTCGCCAAAGAGGGTGAAGGCAGCACCCAAACCCATTCTCATTCCCTGTCCGTCTTCACTGTTTGCCTTCATGCCTGTCTCCCTTCCCTCATACACCGGATTAAAAATCCTGCTTTAAGCTATGGAAGAATTTGACCAACTCATGTCTCCATCTAGCTATTTATTCATTATTTGAACAGTCAAAATTGATTTAACAATTCCTATTATTAAATAAGTAGACTAACAATGGTAATGACTTTGGCCTTCTGTAGTTCACTGATTGTACAGTTGAAGTGTGAATTGACATCTGCAGGCTGTTTTTCTCTTTATCTTTGGACTAAATATGAAGCCCCAAAGCTGTTTGTCCCTTGCTAAAGTCAATTATCAGTGTGACAGTTGTTGAAATACTTAATCCTTCTAATACCATCACTGGGTAAACAAACATTCTTTTCAGTGGGCAGAAATGCCCAGGGCCCACAGTGTTAAGCGTGTGGAAGGTTTGTGAAGTTACATATAAAAAGTTGGAAGATAAAGTTACTAGAAAGGGCAGTATTTAAAGCATCCAGAAAAAGAATACATTCCATTTCTATTTATGATGATTTTTAGGTAAATTAATTCCCCATGCTTGCTTAATTTAACTCCTGATTTGGCGTTTGTGATTTTACCATATTTTTTATTCCTGTAATTGCATTGTCTTCTTACATTTTTGCAATTTTATTGATCATCTTATTTTAGAAAGATGAGAGAAATTCTTCTTTACAAAACCAATCGCTATTCAAAAACCATTTAGCCAGGAGTGGTGCCTGCCCATTACCCCAGCTACTAGGGAGGGATAGGATTGCTTGGACACAGGATTTGGAGACCAACATGAACAACAGAACCAGGCTCCTTCTATTAAAACATAATAATCTATAACAAAATATTCATCAAGTGTTGTAGTGCTTGCCTTGATCTTAGCTCTTACAAAGGATGAGGCAGGAGGATGCTGAGTTCAAGGTCACCATGGATCACAGCAAGATGGTGTCTCATAAAGAAGGTGAAATAAGTAAAATATGAAATTTGGTATCTATCTTTGTAATATTTTTGTTTTCTTTCATTCTATAACTACTCACAATCAAATATACCCTACCAGTAGGCCACTTCCCATGACCCATCTCTATCTTCTTGCCTAATCAGCAGTTCTGAAAAAACATGCAAACTCTTTCTCTGAGATAATAGTAATGATACCCAATACTTAGTAAATATTTTTAGGTGACACAGGTTACATTATTTCTTTTAGGAACAGTTACTATGTTTAGATGTTCAGTTTCCTCTCTTCTGAAGATAAAAAAGTAGAGTGAAGGTCGAGTAAATATACCATCATAAAACAAACAACTGTTGAAATATCTTGGTACTCCTCATCCATCTCTGCTTACAAAATCCCTCAGCAGGAGGTTAGATTACTTATAATCACACTGGAAAACTATGCCCTTTTCTGTTCTTTCTTATATGTAGAAATATTTTAAATTTCCAAATTCAACAGAAACATGCAAATGTAATTTCACAATGTGCTGCAGATTGCAATTTGTAGTTAAACCTTGATTCCCCAAGCTTTCCCTGTCAGTTTTGGGTAACTCTCAATGCCTCATTAATTGTGAGTTTATTTGGCTGAACTTAGGACCTCTTTCTTCTTTCTTATCTTAAAAAGAGTGTTATTATGCTATTACAGTGTTCTTCTAAGATTATTTGAGGTATTGAATCCCAGACTCCTGGAGTAACATCTGTCCCATATGAAAATTTTAATTAAAATGTGACTATCTATATGTAAATTTTAAAAGGCCTCTTTTGGAATTTGGCTTTACTGTTTGGAGGATCTGGATTTGGGGGAGGGAGTGGTGTGTGAATTGCATGCTGTATTTCTCTTTTTAAGCCTTTAATGGTTTCAACTTTTGAAAATTTTATATACTTATAAAATATGTATTGATCATTTCATCTACCACTACTTCCCCACAAGTATCTGTGGCACCTCTTATTCTGTCACCCTCCTAAAGCCATGTCTTTTTTTTTTTTTTAACTGTGACTCTCTGAGTCCAAGTATTACTGCCATATGCCCATAGGTATTTGACCATACACGGGAGTGTAAACAGCCTGTCACTGGCTATGTCTCCAAAGGATAATGTCTTTTCTTCTCTCAGCAGCTTCCATGAGACCTGCTCCACAGGAAGAATTCCATGCCTAGTACTATGAAGCTTCATCAGAAGAGCTTGTCTGCAGAAATCATTCTCTAAAGGGGAGAAATCTGCTGCTGCTGTTGTTTTGCTGTAAGTGGTTCTTAACCCCTGGGTTGAGACCCCCTTGGGTCAAATATCAAATATTTACATTATGATTTATAACAGTAGCAAAATTACAGTTATGAAGTAGCAATAAATAATTTCATGGTTGGGGAGGTCACCATAACATGAGGAACTGTATTAAAGGATGTAGGACAAAGTGCTAAATGATCTTATTAATAAAAAAAAAAAACAGAGCCAGATATTGGGGTGAAAAGCTGAGAAATCAGAAAAGTAGAAAGAAGCCAGCCACATTCTTACCACTTGGAGATCCTTCACCAAAAAGACCTACTTCCTGTATACCCATGCCTATGTGCTTTTCTGTTCTGCATTTCACTTCTCTCTGCCCAGCTACATCAGTTCCTCTTTCTGCCCAGCTCTGTCACTTCCTATCTGTCTGTACAGACCTCCAGACCTTTATGATTAACTAGCGTTGGAATTCAAGGCATGTACCACCACACCTGGCTCTGTTCCCAGTGTGGCCTTGAACTCACAGAGATCTGCATGGATCTCCTTTTCCCAAATGCTAGGATTAAAGGCACGTGCTACCATTGCCTAACTTCTTTGTTTAATATAGTGGCTGGCTTTTTCCTCTGATACTCAGATAAACTTTCTTAGGGTGCACAATATTTTAGAGGACACAATACATCACCACAAAAGGGTCACAATATTAGGAAGATTGAGAACCACTATGCTAACTAGTTCTGCTATTAAACTGCTGTATAAATACTTAGTTTATAGACATAGATTTGTACTTCTCTCAACTTTGGTTAGACAAGCTTGTTCTTGTAGGAGGTAGTGATTAGTAGCAAAGACTCATAATTGGTCAAAGTGTCAGATATAAGTAACACCGATATCTCAGTTGTAGATGAATCACATATATCAAGTTCCCAGCATTCAAGGCTCAGGAGACTTCTCACAATAATGGGGAGAAAGAATGTTAATAGCTCCTGGTTGGTGAGGAGATCTGTGAAATGACCTCTGGACATGACGTGGCCATTGCATAACCTCACAACAGCGATGATTACCTGCACAAAATCCACACAAAAATCAATCCAGTCAAAATTCTTCATCAATAGGGGTGGGACCCCAAAGATTCACTTCTATCAGATGACAATGCTTCACTTTTTAAGATGAATACTAGCAATTTTATTTGAGACTAGATCTTATTTTATCCCCAGAAACCACTTTAATAGAACATTTATACAAATATAAGGAAAATAGTTATCTATTTTCCTTGACAAGTCTGGGTTCTAAGAAGTAGCCCAAATGTAGGAATCGGAGTGAATGTGAGGAATTCCATTTAAATAATACAGATTGAGGCCATTAACAGTGTTGTGCTTTTCCTGTCAGGAGTAAAATGAGTATTCAAGAACACAGTTAGAATGAGTTAGGCTTCTCAATAATTTCCGCACAATTAGAAACATAGCATGGATTGATCATTCAAGGCTGGTAATCTCTCACCAGGGATCAGCAGCAGGAAATAGAAACCCTAGAGAAGGAGGCTAATGGAAGCTTCATTTTCTTTATTTCACAAAGGGAAGGGGCAAGTTTCCTTATGCCTCAACCTCTTCCCCAATAGGGCATCACTGCTATTGATGTACTGAATTCAATACACACTGTATTAGGTTAGTGAGTCAGGCTGTGTGGTCTGGAACCAGGCTTTTTCACTTCCAAAGAGGTCTCTAGTCTTGTTAAAGCCCACAACAAAGTCTTTCTCATACACAGACTGGGCAAATATATCAGTCTTCAGTGGAGGCCTGTGGTGGCCACCTGACCAGAGCCATGCTCTTGAGGGAAATCAGCACCATTAGGGGCAAGATGGTCTTGGGAGAACATACACCACAGCAGTCCTGGAAAGGAAAACAGATATTTGCACTTTGTGTCTTTGAGTTGAGAATAAGAGAAGTGATTTATATTCTTACAGTCTAGTTTGAGTCGTTCTAATTCTGTACTGAGGTTTATGAAGGTCAGTCTGAAAATTTCCACATTTTCAATAGTGAATGAGGATTAATTAAATAATTTGTAAGAATACAAGATCTTTATTAACTAAATAAAGTTTATTATGATAGCAGACCAGAATTAACAGAAAATTTCAGGACCTACAGAATATTTTTAATTTGTTTAGAAATCTGTCATTATGTTCCTTAGGCAAAAGAAGTGAGAAGAATATTAAAATGGAGGCTAAATAGTAAAGATGATGTGTTAGAAGGAAAAAATATTTATTTTCTCAAGTATCTAAGTCATATTAGAATAAAACCTCAAACATATAAGAGAAGGGGAAAAAAGCCTTTGCATACCATTTCAGAACACTTCTGTCTTCTTTAAACCACATGAGATTCCAGAAACAAAATAACTAAAAACAAAGCTGGCCTGTTACAGTAGAAGGACCCTTACCCCACTTTTCTTTCATCCTCCCAAATCACAGAGACATTTTGAAGAGAGCATAAAAGGAATCCTGTTGGTTGGCAAACCTCTGATATGGTCTCAGGCTTCCAGTGAGAACTGAATTGTTAGGTGGAATGTGAATGGCATTGCTCTTCCTTCCCACTGTCAAGTCCAGGGGACCTGATTCTCTGGGGCTTCTGCAGAGTACCTGAAGTCTTTTGATATGAGTATGGTGGGCTGTATCAAAATTAGAGAAACCATGGTAAAATAAAAAAAAGACTTTCAACATAGTAATGTAGAAGTAAACAGAACATTGTGAAATTTTTTTTAAATGTTTTTTATGCACAAGTTGGTTATAAATCTAGTTGTTACAGCATTGAAGGGCTGAGTGGTATATACAACATCTCTGCTCCTCTAATTAAGATATTGTGTGTGTGTGTCAATGAGTAACTCTATGAAGCAGTTATGAGTAAATCACAATATAGTTTTTCTTTTTCTGGATTTGCTAGAATGAAGAAAATATTTTTATCTTCAGACTAATATGTATGCTAATCTGTGTTCTCTATATTAAAGCCAATATTCTCTTAGAATTAAAAAAAATCTTGTCATTTAGCAGTTGGAGTAAAACATGATTGAAGAATTCCATAAGAATAAAAAAAATCACACTTCTTCAAACCCAAGTGATTCTTTTGTGCAAGGAAAAATGCCCCAAACTGATTTATGGTGTATTAACATATATAAACATTCAAGAACAAACCTTCCACATGCAGAGAGCAATCATGGGAAAGGTCTCCCACCTTTTAAAATGAACATTTACTCTGATGTGCTTTGAAAACTGCTATAAGCAGGAAGTCATAAAGAGTAAAGCAAATATTAGAGAAAATTTGAGATAATGTTTTTGAATACAGATTTCCAGAATTCAGAGTAGTGCTCTTGATATGCTCTGCACATTGTAATAGTTTCTCTCAGCTTAGGAAAAACTGAAAAACTCATCAAATGCACCCTAGGTTGGCCATACCAAATTTGCATGATAAATTTATGTGTCTGTATTTTATATACATGCAACAGGCTTTTCTATTTGGGTCACCAACCAGCTCTCAAATCATGACTTCCTATTAGTTGTGCTCAGCCTTATCTTATGCTTGTTCCACTAACTCTTATGACTTAATCTGTTTCTCTTTATACACATTTTTCCTAGGGGCTTTTTACCTTTCTTTCTTACATCTTACTTTCTGTGATTCTCATGTCTGCCTGGCTTCTGGCTCCAGGCATGTCCCTCTTCTTCTCTCATTCCCCTAGAACCTAGATTTCGACTCCTATTTATTCTTTCTGCCCACCAGCCCTGCCGAGTCCTCACTCTGTCTAGCTTTTGGCTGTTCAGCTCATTATTAGACCAATCAGGTGCCGTAGGCAGGCAAAGTGAAACAAATGCAACACATCTTTACATAATTTAACAAAGGCAGCATAAACAAATGTAACACATCTTTACATAGTTAAATATTTCACAACATATAAACTCAATACTAACCTCAAACATTAATTATAAAGTGTTTTCTCATTTTTAATGCCTAGGAAATTGTTTGTAGAAATAATAAAAGCAGCATGGTATTGGCACAAAAATAGAAAGGTTGATCAATGGAATTGATTTGAAGATTCACTCATAAAACCAAAATCTATGGGCACTTGTTTTTGATAACGACATCAAAAATACATACTCGAAACAGAGACAGCATCTTCAAGAAATGTTGGTCAAGCAAGATGGCTGCATGTAGATGAATCCAAGTAGATCCATATATATCACCTTGCACAAAACTCATCTCCAAAATAATCAAAGACTTCTACATAAAAAAAAATGCTGAACCTAACAGAAGAGAAAGTGAGGAGTAGAGTTGAACTCATTGACACAGGAGAACAGGTCTGAACATAACACCATTACCATAAGAAATAAGATCATTATCAGACCACCAAGCCTTAAAGTTAGAACTCAATAACAACAAAAATTATAGAAAACCCACAAACTCATGGAAACTGAATAATACCCACCTGAAACATCAATGGGTCAAGGAAGAAATAAAGACAGAAATTAAAGAGTTCCTAGAATTCAATGAATATGAAAGTACAACATACCCAAACTTATGGGACACTATGAAAGCAGTGCTAAGAGGAAAATTCATAGCTCTAAATGCACACATAAAGAAGATGGAGCAATCCCATACCAATGAATTAACAGCACAACTGAAAGCTCTAGAACAAAAAGAAACAAACTCACCCAGGAGAAATAGACGCCAGGAAATAATCAAATTGAGGGCTGAAATCAACGAAATAGAAAACAAGAGAACAATACAAAAAATCAATGAAACAAAGAGTTGGTTCTTTGAAAAAATCAACAAGATAGACAAACCACTAGCCAAATTAACCAAAAGGCAAAGAGAGAACACCCAAATTCACAAAATCAGAAATGAAAAGGGAGACATAACAACAGACAATGAGGAAATCCAGAGAATCATCAGATCATACTTCAAAAACCTGTACTCCACAAAAATGGAAAACCAGGAAGAAATGGACAATTTTCTGGATAAATACCAAATACCAAAATTAAATCAAGACCAGATAAACCATTTAAATAGACCAATAACCCCTAAAGAAATAGAAACAGTCATCAAAAGTCTCCCAACTAAAAAAAGCCCAGGACCAGATGGTTTCAGTGCAGAATTCTACCTGACTTTCAAAGAAGAACTAATACCAATCCTCTTCAAAGTGTTCCACACAATAGAAACAGAAGGAACACTACCAAACTCTTTTTATGAGGCTACAATTACCCTGATACCCAAACCACACAAAGATGCAACAAAGAAAGAGAACTACAGACCAATCTCCCTCATGAACATTGATGCAAAAATACTCAACAAAATATTGGCAAACCGAATCCAAGAATACATCAAAACAATCATCCATCACGACCAAGTAGGATTCATCCCAGGGATGCAAGGATGGTTCAACATACGGAAATCAGTCAATGTAATACACCATATAAACAAACTGAAAGAAAAAAACCACATGATCATCTCCCTAGATGCTGAAAAAGCCTTTGACAAAATCCAACACCCCTTCATGATAAAGGTCTTAGAAAGAATAGGAATACAAGGAACATTTCTAAACATAATAAAAGCAATTTATAGCAAGCCAACAGCAAACATCAAATTAAATGGAGAGAAACTCAAAGCGATACCACTAAATTCAGGAACAAGACAAGGCTGTCCACTCTCCCCATATTTATTCAATATAGTACTAGAAGTTCTAGCTAGAGCAATAAGACAACAAAAGGAGATCAAAGGGATACAAATTGGCAAGGAAGAAGTCAAACTTTCACTATTTGCAGATGATATGATAGTATACATAAGTGACTCCAAAAACTCTACCAGGGAACTTCTACAGCTGATAAACTCCTTCAGTAAAGTGGCAGGATACAAGATCAACTCAAAAAAATCAGTAGCCCTCCTATACACAAATGATAAAAGGGCTGAGAAAGAAGTCATAGAAACATCACCCTTTACAATAGCCACAAATAATATAAAATACCTTGGGATAACACTAACTAAACAAGTGAAAGACCTTTTTGATAAGAACTTTAAATCTCTAAAGAAAGAAATTGAAGAAGATATCAGAAAATGGAAGGATCTCCCATGCTCATGGATAGGTAGGATTAACATAGTAAAAATGGCAATCTTACCAAAAGCAATCTACAGATTCAATGCAATCCCCATCAAAATCCCAACACAATTCTTCACAGACTTGGAAAGAAAAATACTCAACTTTATATGGAAAAACAAAAGACCCAGGATAGCTAAAAGAATCCTATACGATAAAGCAACCCTTGGAGGCATCACCATCCCGGACCTCAAACTCTACTATAGAGCTATAGTAATAAAAACAGCTTGGTACTGGTATAAAAACCGACATACGGACCAATGGAATCGAATTGAAGACCCTGACATTAATCCATGCACATATGAACACCTGGTTTTTGACAAAGGAGCCAAAACTATACAATGGAACAAAGAAAGTATCTTCAACAAATGGTACTGGCATAACTGGATGTCAATATGTAAAAGATTACAAATAGATCCATATCTGTCACCATGCACAAAACTCAAGTCCAAGTGGATCAAAGACCTAAACATAAATCCAGTTACACTAAACTTAATAGAAAAGAAGATAGGAAGCACTCTTGAACGCATTGGCACTGGAGACCATTTCCTAAATAAAACACCGACAGCACAGGCCCTGAGCACAACCATTAATAAATGGGACCTCTCAAAACTGAGAAGCTTTTGCAGGGCAAAAGACACAGTCAATAAGACAAAAAGACAGCCAACAGATTGGGAAAAGATCTTCACCAACCCCACATCTGACAGAGGATTGATCTCCACAATATATAAAGAACTCAAGAAACTAGACATCAAAGCTCTGAACAGTCCAATTAAAAAATGGGCTAAAGAGCTAAACAGAGAATTCACAAAACAAGAACTACAAATGGCTGAAAGACATTTAAAGAAATGCTCAACATCCTTAATCATCAGAGAAATGCAAATCAAAACGACTCTGAGATACCACCTTACACCTGTTAGAATGGCTAAGATCAAAAACACCAATGACAACCAATGTTGGAGAGGATGTGGAGCAAAGGGAACACTCCTCCACTGTTGGTGGGAATGTAAACTTGTACAACCACTGTGGAAATCAGTATGGCGGTTTCTCAGAAAATTAGGAATCGAACTACCTCAAGACCCAGCCATCCCACTCTTGGGCATATACCCAAAGAATGCTGATACATACCATAAAGATACATGCTCAGCTATGTTCATAGCAGCACTATTTGTAATAGCCAGAACCTGGAAACAACCTAGATGCCCATCAACGGAAGAATGGATGAAAAAAATGTGGTACATATACACAATGGAGTACTACTCAGCAGAGAAAAACAATGAAAGCATGAAATTTGCAGGCAAATGGATGGAACTAGAAAAAATCATCCTGAGTGAGGTAACCCAAACCCAGAAAGACAGTTATGGTATGTACTCACTCATTGGTGGATTCTAGATATAAAATAAAGAACAATCAGACCACAACCCATAGAACCATAGAGGCTATATATATAGCATGGAGGTCCCTAGGACGACTGTGGCATATAATAAATTTCAGTTTTACTCAATTATTGAAAAAAAAAATAGCCAAATGAAAAAGAAAAAAAAAAAAAAGAAATAAGATCAACAATTAATAAATGGGACCTCATGAAACTGAAAAGCTTCTATATGTATGACAAAGGACACCATCATTCAGACAAAGCAGAACCCTAGAGAATAAGAAAAGATTTTTTCAATTACTTGTTCAATGGAAGGCTAATAGCTAAAATATATTTTAAAAAAAACTCAAAAAACTAGATATTAAAAAAAACAAATAAACTAATTTAAGAATGGGATGCAGATCTAAACAGAGAATTCTCAAAAGAGGGAACTCAAATGGCTAAGAAACACTTAAAGAAATGTTCAATATTTTTAGCAGGTCAGGGAAATGCTAATCAAAACTACTTTGAGATTTCTTCTTACACCAGTTAAAGTGGCTAAGATCAATACAACAAATGTCAGCTCATGCTTTCAAGGATGTAGAGTAAGGAGAACACTCTTCCATTGCTGGTATGGAAACTTGAACGGTTGCTAGGGAAATCAGTATGGTGGTTCCTTAGGAAGGTGAGAATGAATCTACTTCAAAATCCAGCTATACCACTCTTGGGCATATCCCCAAAAGACACTTCATCCTATCACAGAGACATTTGCTCAATCATGTTCATTGCTGCTTTATTCAGAATATTTATAGTAGCCAGAAATTAGAAACAGCCTAATGTCCTTCAACAGAAGAATAGATAAAGAAAATGTGGTACATTTACACAATAAAGTATTACTCAGCTGTTAAAAAGATGAAATCATGAAATTCGCAGGTCAATGGATGGAACTAGGAAAAAAGTAATCCTGTGTGAGATATCCCAGATGCAGAAAGACAAATATTGCATGTATTTGCTTATATCTGAATATTAGAGGTTATGTTAATGATAACCATGCTACAATCTGTAGAACCACAGAAGTTAGGCATAAAGTAAGGTACTGGAGAGTAGACATCTATCTCCCTAGGAAAGGGAAAATAAAAAAGTTATGTTTGGATGGGGAAGGTTGAAACAGGATGATCAAATGAAGATGGGGAGGAAAGAGTGGGTTGGTGGAGTGAATACAGGGATGTAGCTGAATTTCTACACACTCTTATTAAATAAGAAACATGGAACCAAATATAGGGGTGAAAGCCTTAGAGATCAGGGAAATAGTGATAGCCACCAACCTTGCCTCTCCAGCTCTGCAGCTATCAAAGGGTGAGTTACTTCCTGTCTAGCCCTCACCTTTATCGCCTTGCTGTTCTGCCCTCTCATTGGCTCTTAGCCCAGCTACCTCACTGCCTTGTCACTGCCTGTCTGTACAGACCTCCAGGTCTCTATGGTTGGTACTGGGACTAAAGGCGTGTGTCACCACGCTTGGCTATTCCCTAGTGTGTCCTTGAACACACAGAGACCCTGCCTACCAAGTGATCAGATTAAGGGTGTGTGCTACCACTACCTGACTTCTATGTTTACTTAAAAATGGCTGGCCTTTTCCCCTTGATTTTCAGGCATGCTTTATTTATTAACATACAAATAAAATATCAGCACATTTCAGCACAAGTAAAATATCACCACACAGGGAGACAGCTAAAATTCATGTTCACTTAAGGGATAGTATGACAATCTAGCATTACATATATATATATATATATATATATATATGTAATCTAAATGAAATAGCAAAATAATAAGAAGATATAGCCCCAAATGGCCATCTCTTGTGATCAAATAAGCTTCCAGTCCCAGGAACATTGTACATCTAATTGAGTTGTTGGACAGAGGGGTCCTATGGGAATCCCCAAACAACCAGGCTGTTAAGATTATAGATTGCTCTCCACAAACTGATGACCAGGCCCTATTGCTGAAGACAACACCTACACAACTCATTGAAAATATGGAAGTCTAGCTGGTGCCTACAGAGAGCCTTCACCCCTCCATCGTAGAGTCTTTGTATATGAAAGTACTCTGTATGGTAGTAAAAGAGAAATGTAAACACCAACCCAACCATAAACCACTGGTCTAAACTGATGTTCTGCCTGTAAGATATGATAGGAAATGGTGGCACAAAGCTTGTGGGAATAACTAACCAATGTCTGATTTGACCTAAGGTCCACTCCATGAGATGGAACCCATACCTGACATTGTTTGTATGACCAAGAACCTTTGACTAGATAGCCTGAGTATATAGGGTAAAACCAATACTATTTTTCTAAACAAACAAACAAACAAATAAACAAACCTAACAATAAAATGACTCCTAACATCATTCAGCTATACTCCTAAATCAGTGCCATGCTCAGCCATCATCACAGAAGCTTCCTCCGGCAGCAGATGGGAACAAATACAGAGACCCACAGTAAGATATTATACAGATACAGAGTTCAGTCCTAAATGGGACGTTTCCATAAACCCCTCTCCTAGGTTGGGGATTTAGCTCAGTGGTAGAGCGCTTGCCTAGCAAGGGCAAGGCCCCGGGTTTGATTCTCAGCTCAAAAAAATAAAAAAATAAAATAAAATAAAAACTCCTCTCCTTAGGGCTAAGGAAATTCTTTGGAAGAGGAGGCAAAAGGGTATAAAAGCCAGAGGGGATGGAGGACACCAAGAAAACAAGGCCCTCTAAATTGACATGATCAAAGCTCATATGAACTCACAGATTCTGAGGTAGCATCCACAGGTCCTGAACAGGTCTGCATTAGGTGTTTTGTGTATATGTTATGGCTTCCAGATTAGCGTTTTTATGGGATTCCTGAGTGTGTGAAAGTGTAGGCCTCCTTTCTTGTGCCTTCTCTTGGACTCTTTTTCTTCTGTTTGTTTGTTCTGTCCAATTCCAATGGACTAGTTTTTGTTTTATCTTATTTTACTTTTATTTTATTATTATCCCTTAGAGGCCTGGTGGTTTTCTTTTGAGAGATGGAAAGTGAGTGGAAGGGGAGGTAGGGGAGGAACTGGGAGGAGTAGAGGAAGGGGAACTGCAATCAGGATGTATTATGTGAAAACATTTGTTTCAATAAATTCTTTTTTCTTTGGATGCATACACCTTTATTCTCCTATGAGTTTCAGTGTGTTTGCTCACTTCATGATCACAGGCTGGCAGGATGCTGCTCTCCTCTTCTCTGACTTGATCTTAAACCAGTGGCCCATCTGCTGGCATATGTACCTCCACCTTATATACAGTGTTTTTGTTTCTCCAGCTTCCTTTTTTTAAACCACAGTTATTTATTTAAAATTTTTCTTTCATTTTACATACCAACCACAGTTTCCCATCCCTCCCTCTCCAGCTTCTGTCACATGTGTCTTTATTATTGATTTTGAACAATGTGTCTTTCTTACTTGGCTTGTTAAATTCTCGCTCAAATTGCCTTTTTTGACATGTCTGCATCTTTGCAGAGTTTATTATTGTCATCTCATTTTTGGTCATGGAGTCTATAATTTTTAAAATACGGTTTTCTGCCTGTACACTCTTCAGTGCTTCTCACACTTCCCACATCTTACCATCATGTACTGGATGCTTGATGCTGGCTCACTGTACTTCCTTGGTGTGCCATTTCCATTGGTTTCATCACTGTTGTCCTTATGCTTTCTGGTCCTTTCTTGGGAGATATCAATTATGCTGTCAATTTCATTCTGGTTATTTTTATCTCTTGCTTTTTTTCTAATTTTTGAATGCAGACTTGGACCATTTTTATAGGTCTCATGAGACTACTTAACATTTTGAGCATATGTGCTGATGTTACAATAACCTGCTTAATGTTGTCTTTGGTAATTTTCAGTGTCTGTCAGTTATGAGTCATTTTGACTTATGTTTTCCTCAGTCTATAGTGAAATACAGATTAAGAAGTTTAAAGAATAAGGGACTTATGTTGTAAACGTTTTGATTTCCGTCTCTAATTTTGTGGTAGTTTCAATGTAAACAATCATGAAGAAATATATTAGAAGAAAAGATGTCTGCTTTAATGTTAATAAGCTGGGGGAAACTAGCATGGCTTGTTTATGTGGATTTGTCACTAGACCTATATGTCTTTAGACATAAGGAGGTCACTCTTTCCAGTTGGAAGAACAGCATCTTCCATGTGAGAGTCATATGGTCCATTCTGTAGAAGGATTTTCTTAGGTCCTCTAATCTGATTCAAATGATTAGGATATAAGATCAGTCTTTTCAGATTCTACAGGTTTCTCATGCACCATTATACAGATGGAACAAGTTATTGTTAAGATTATATATATGTAAATTCATATACACATATGACTGTAGTAAAAATTAGTGAAAAAAGATACCATAAATTTGAAGGATTGTGGGAAAGGCTATTTGTGAAGGCTTGGATGTATGAAAGGGAAAGAAGGAATATTGGGATTAAATTATGTCAAAAATAATATATTAATATTTAATATATATATATTAAAGGAAATTTCCTGTTGTCATATTTTGGATTGAGTGTTCATCAATCATTTCACTATTTATCAATAACTTCTATGAATCTTTGTTGGGAAAGTGACGATAGCAGGTCTATTTGCAAAGGTCACCACAATATTCTTATAAAGTTTTTGTATCTAATTTATTGTTCACAATTGTGGTGGTAATCTAATTGTACTGAATTATTATTTTGATTGTATGTTAATAAATAAAGTTGTCTGGGGGTCAGAGCTATTAGAGCCATAGCAAGAGTGTGGCGGTGGTGGCACACGCCTTTAATCCCATAGATATCTGTGTGTTCAGGGTCAGAGCTATTAGAGCCATAGCAAGAGTGTGGCGGTGGTGGCACACGCCTTTAATCCCATAAGATCTCTGTGTGTTCAGGGATATAGCCAGCATTGGAGACATATGCCTTTAAGACCTAGGGGGCTGTACATTCAGACAGTGACGAGGCAGTCATGTGTTTGGGTTTACAACCAATGAGAAGGCAGAACAACATACTATAAAAAAACGAACCGACAGGAAGTAGGTCTTTTTTCGCGAAGCTGGGACAGCAGGAGGAAGGGTGAGATTTTAGCTCTGAGCTCTGACCTCTCGGCTTTCTCTTTTACATTGTTTCTGTGTTTCTTATTTAATAAGACGGTTGGTTACATCTATACACAATGATCTCACAGGTATGTGGATAAGGAAGAAAATAGAGGTTTGCATATTTTAAAGGAATCATTATACATTAATAAATGTTTCAAATTTATACAAATGTCACCATTTTGCTTTGCAATTAATTGCCCATTAGTTGTTTATTACTAGCTTCAATTAACAAGTTATTTTCATATCTAAAAGGTATTTTCTTCAAAAGGGAGAATCTCACAGATCTTATTTAGATTTAGCAGTTGAGTTAATCCTTAATATATTATCATCCATTTCAAGAGTCTTGACAATATGACCCAATAAGTAAGATTTGAACAAAATAGTTTTACCAAACAAGGCAACTAGTTTTATAGTATCAGCTATTGAGAAATAAATCAAGTTCTTTCTCTATGCTTTTCTTTTTTCTTTTCTTTCTTTCTTTTTTGTTTTTGTTTTTGTTTTTCAAGACAGGGTTTTTGTGTGTAGCTCTAGCTGTCCTGGAACTTACTCTGTAGACCAAGCTGGCCTCTAACTCACAGAGATCCACTTACCTCTGCTTCCTGAGTGCTAGGATTAAAGGCATGAGCCAACACTGCCCAGCTCTGTGCTTTTTCTTTTAAATATAGTATTCTAATATTTAGGTATTTATGTATGGCTAAGTTTCTTTTTATGAAAATCCTTTAAACTTTACTTACTTCAGAGGGGTGAAAGTAAGAAAATCAGAAATTGGTCAGTCCTTGATACTGAATATGTTTCATTTACTAATTTTAAATTAAATGCACATCTGTTGGTGTTTCCTGATTGAATGTGCTAACCTTACAAAACTTTTATAATTTTTCTTTTAAAAGAGATTTTTTAATGCTTTCTTGAGTTTGTTTACTTAACAGCAAAAGGAGTAGTTACTCATCAAATATGGTTTAAGCAGATGTGGACATGTTTTTCAGAATTATTTGTGTCATATCCTGATATGAGTAAATTTAAATTATTTTCTGCACATAGAAATTACTTTTGCCAGGTGGTGGTGGTGCACGCCTTTAATCCCAGCACTTGGGAGGCAGAGGCAGGCGGATCTCTGTGAGTTCGAGGCCAGCCTGGTCTCCAAAGAGAGTTCCAGGAAAGGTGCAAAGCTACACAGAGAAACCCTGTATTGAAAAAAAAAAAGAGAGAGAAATTACTTTTAAATTGTTTCTATTTAAATTTGTAAAAATTTTCAGTTTTAGAAACGTCCACTGAACATCTACAAACCTGAGCATTGGTGTCTCTCTGATTCTCTAACAGCTGTTTATCTGAAATACTCAAAAGAATATTATTATTCTTGCCTCTCACTCATTTTCAATCACTCTCAAACCTTCCACTATTCATTTTATAAGTAAATGCCCTAGTTAAAGTATCTGCCCTTAAGAGTTTACCCTATTCTCCCTATTTATTACAATTACCATTACCATTTTCTAATATACAATTGCAGGCCACAATCAAGGGCATTAAAGCTTGATAGAAAGACACTGGAGGGCAAATGGAGTTTGCTTCATGACAAACAGCTATGAAAATCTAGGAGATTGCTACATAACTCAGAAGTTTGCCCATACGTCAATTTCTAGATCCTCAAATATCTCACAGGAAGGTTAGACCTCAGTAACTCCATTATGTACATGAGGATTTGGCCAGAACACATCAGGCCCCTTGTGCCATCTTATATCTTATTGTCCAGAACTGAGCAGCGCACCATTAGTTCTGCCTGACACTGTCTGTATTCTTTTGGACAGTTGAACACATACATGCTTCATTATTTACCTATGAAATGTGTACAATAGTTAACAATCCAATTATTGGATATACCTTTACAAAGTCAATGAAGGGAATCAACTGTCCAAAAGTATTGCTTAGTGGGTCTTGATTTTAGACCATTCTGAGGTCCATTTAGACACTGTCATCTATTTAAGCCCCCCAAATATGCTAAAAATCCAGTAGTGAGTCTATGCCATTATGATAATTTTTCAGCATGATATTGGCCACTTTTCAGATTATAATTTGAATTTCCATTGTCTATCCATATATCTCATCCTGCTTTCAGTACAATAAAGAAGGTACTTGAGATAATTAACATATGAAGAGAATAGAATTCAACTTGATTTTTGCTCACAGCTTTGGAAATATCTGTTCAAAATCAGGCATACCCATTGGTTTGGGCCTTTGGGTCTGATAAAAGCAGGGAATGAACAGTTGAGGAAAATGCTGGTGTCGTGAACCAGGAAGTAAAAAGAGAAAGAGAAAGTTAAAGGAAGAAGCTATGGTACCAAAGTCTCTTTCTAGGAAGTGACCATAATAATCTAAGGAAATCTCAAACTGCCCTGCTGAGGGTCCAATCATCTCCCAATAACTACTGCCATGGAGAACAAGTCTATGACAAATGAGGATTTGAAGGGCATTAAGTATTCAGGATATAACATTAACCAGTCACTCTAAATGCCACTACAGTTGTGAGTCATTGCTTGGGACAAAAGCTAATATATCAATAGTATGTTAATTATCTGTAGCTTAATGATGCTCCATAGAAATGACATTAACTCATGTTGGATGTCCTCATTTTGATACAATTAATCTGAAATATTGAGTCTCTGTACTTATTTAGACTGCACTTTGGATTACTTGCTAATTTTATAAAGTAGAATATAAGTCTAATCCTTTATTAATATTAGTTATTGGTTATTTTTCAATTATTTTTAGATTTTCTCTTGTAATTTCATAATTTAAAATTTCTGAAGTAGACATTTTGTAAGCACTAGTTTGGGTAGTGTTCAGTGTCAGAGAACCTCATTACAGAAGAACAGGTGTCCCTCAAGAAGACGACATCAATCTGTACTGTCTGCAGCATTCTGTACTCATCAAGGCTGGGAGCTGCTTTATTGGCATCTTTAATCTTGTTCATGATTAACATTAAAATTTCCTGAGGAAAGGCTGTATCTCTAAATTTTAACAACTAGAAGACATACACTAGACCAGTTCTTTTACTAACATCTTTCATTTAGGTGCATTCAATTAAAACAAGTGATGGATTGAGGCTGAAAATGTAACTAAGAAGGTAGACAGGAGGTCTTGTAAGCACATGGTCCTGAGTTCAATCCTCTGCAGAAAATAAATTGGTCCCAGTGGCACCTATCTATAATTCCAGTATTTGGGAGGAAGAAACAGCAGGATTAGAAGTTCAAGGTCGCCGGGTGGTGGCGGCGAACGCCTTTAATCCCAGCACTCAGGAAGCAGGGGCAGGTGGATCTCTGTAAGTTTGAGGCCAGCCTGGTCCACAAAGTGATTTCCAGGAAAGGTGCAAAGCTGCACAGAGAAACCCTGTTTCAAAAAACCAAAACCAAACCAAACCAAACCAAAACAACAAACAAAAAAGTTCAAGGTCATTCTTAGCTTCATAATCAGTTTGGAACTATCTTTGGTAACATGACACTGCACTTTGTGTGTGTGTGTGTGTGTGTGTGTGTGTGTGTGTGTGTGTGTGTGTGTGTGTGTGTGTGTATTTTTGACAAAATTATTGACAATTGAAACAATCAATAAGTGGTTGACTTCTTAACAAAAAAGTATCAATTATGAATCTGCTGTGTAGTAGTTTTCTCTGATATTAGAACTATCCACACTGGAGGTACAGTCTAAGACATGGGATGTTACAGGGGAGATAAAAATAACAGGATATTTTAAAACAGGACCTTAAAAGGGAGTTGAAAAACATGGTGTTCTAAAGTGGTCGCTGATTAAGATCCAGTTGACAAGGAGGTGAAATAACCAGGTGTTTTAAGACATGACACATTCTATCCTGCAAGGAAGCTTTGATCCCAGGAAGTAAATAATAGCTGACTCGTCTCTGAAACTGACCAGGTAACTAGGCTCCTTCCTTCCCAAGAGTGTAAGTAAAGACTGCTGAGAGACACTCAGACCGGGAAAGAGACCTGGAGAAGCTGAGGCCACCTGAACCACCTGGAAAGATCCCCCGCAACCTGCTGATTTGTCTAGACATTGTGCAGTGCACTCTGTCACTCATGCTGGGCTAGGCTTTGGTGATACAACTGCCACAGAGTCAACTTTGCTCCTTTAAGCAAACCCTTACTTCTGTTCTTCTAAGTGACTCCAATTGAAGTCAATAGTTCACCCAGTTAGATTTTGGTAATGTCACTCTTGTGCTCTGCCATCAGTTCTGCATTTGATACCCATAGACATTGGCTCATGTCTCCCCAGGAACAGTGTCACAGCTCAGAATCTTAACTAGTATATATTAAAAGACACAAGAGAACTTGTTCCTGGAAATTTAGAAGGACCGAAATGAACTGCACAATAAAAAAAAATAGAGAGCAAGAGAGAATCATTTATTTGTAAATAGTATTATAAATGAATAATATCAAGTGCTTGAGAAATATATTAAATAATCTTAGTGCATATTTCCATATTTATCTACCAGAACAAAATATCTAGACATAAAGCTCACTAAGAAAATTTATCTCTTTTATAGCTGGCTTTGAGCATATTGCCGATGCTCCATCAAAACCACACAGTGAGACAACTGTAGCAAAACCCAGAATGCAAGAAATGTGTTTTCTAAGAAACAATGGATTTAACATTAAAAAGTTAAGAAATTAATATTATATATTAGCAGTTAGAGCTTATTGAGATGGAATGGTGACTGACAGGTTAAAAGTCAAAGAGATCTTAAAACATAAATAGAATGGTTGGGTGGTGGTGGTGCAAGCCTTTAATCCCAGCACTTGAGAGGCAGAGCCAGGTGGATCTTTGTGAGTTTGAGGCCAGCCTGGTCTACAGAGTGAGACCCAGGATAAACAGGCACCAAAATTATACAGAGAAACCCTCTCTCGAAAAACATATATATGTGTGTGTGTGTATATACATATATATATATATACACACACACACACACAAATACATTCTTTATGCCAACAAGTAAAGAAATAAAGAAATAAGGAGTTCTTTAATAATCTATCAGGACAATTTATTATTTTTGCTATGTATATATTCTGTTATATCATACAAAATAAGTATTACGATCAAACATTAATTCTACAATTAATTTAAACTATTTAAAAACTATTTTATCAAATGTTTATTAATAAACTATTTTCATATTAATTCATAAAATATACATTGATAAAATTTTAGCACCCAAAATCCTAGCAAACTAATGTATGTGTGTGTATACAAGTCTTTTCAACTGTCTCATTCACCAATAAGTACAGTAGGAACTCAACAATTTACTAAGTAACCTTTGGAATTTATCCTAACGAGTACCAATAGTCCTTAATTTTTCTTGATTTCAGAGTAACAGGATAGTCAAATATTCATGAGGATACACCAGGCAATAGTGTGTTTCCACAGGCTCAGATCGTCACTCTCCATCTCTCAAATGCGTATTTTCTAGTGTTTTCACTAGAACAGCAGATGAAAGTTCAGAAGTCCTATCATCAGGATGAAGCAGAGGCAGTGACTTAACTCACCCTGTGACTTAACCTTGGCAGGAGGCCCTACCTTCCTGCCTCCACTGTATTCCTCCAGCTGCTCCTCTGCAGACTTGTACCACAAGTAGAGAGAAGAATGGCCTTGAAGTGAACATTCACTGTAGGATGGCCCAGAGAGGCACCCCAAGCACCGCACATCATCACAATACCAACAAGTGCTTATTAGATTTGGTTGGGCAGAATGTACACTAATTTGATCAAAAATACATAAAAGAGGAGTGAACATGGATTACTCAGCTGCACAAATCAGAAGCTCAGGGAGGGCATCTAATTAAGACTGCTGGGAATGAGGCTGGGGACTGTGTTAAGTGTTCACATACATCTACATTAAATATCTTTTATGAGAAAGAGTAAAGAGGGACATAAACATAACACATGCTTTAAATTTCCCCTGGGGCTCTGTCATTTGCTCAGAGACTTGAGGTGGAAAACATAAAAATACCAAAAGTTTATCTCGATGACTGGAATTCTTTGAAAATGGTGAAGAAGAGCAGAGATTTACTTTTTGGAAGAGATGTATTATAATTGAATAATTTAGTCATCAGCACAGGGCTTCTAAGGAAATGCTGAACAAAGCGACTAAAACACCATCTACAAAGCCCTCTCCCCTTGCAATGGCAGACTTACTGATCTACTCATTGTGCTGAAGTGTGCTCTGGACGAGGTCAGACTGCAAGCACAACAGCTTTAAAGAAGGGGATTTCTGGGAGCACCGGGCCATTTAGGCAGAAAATTAAACTGGATGAAAGTGCTAAAAATAAAGATGTAAACAGGAGGGAAGCATTCATGTTATTTGGGTTGTTAAAAGAACTATGTGATCCTTAACAAATTAAACAATTCCTATCAAAAATGTATTTACCTGTTGATGTAACCAACCGTCTTATTAAATAAGAAACACAGAAACAATGTAAAAGAGAAAGCCAAGAGGTCAGAGCTCAGAGCTAAAATCTCACCCTTCCTCCTGCTGTCCCAGCTTCGCGAAAAGAGACCTACTTCCTGTCCGTTCGTATTTTTAAAGTATGTTGTTCTGCCTTCTCATTGGTTGTAAACCCAAACACATGACTGCCTCGTCACTGTCTGAATGTACAGCCCCCTAGGTCTTAAAGGCATATGTCTCCAATGCTGGCTGTATCCCTGAACACACAGAGATCTTATGGGATTAAAGGCGTGTGCCGCCACCGCCACACTCTTGCTATGGCTCTAATAGCTCTGACCCTGAACACACAGATATCTATGGGATTAAAGGCGTGTGCCTCCACCGCCACACTCTTGCTATGGCTCTAATAGCTCTGACCCCCAGACAACTTTATTTATTAACATACAATCAAATTAATATTTCAGTACAAATCAAAATAATATTTCAATACAATTAGATTACCACCACATTTCCCCTTTTCTATTTTAATAAAAAGAAAAAAAGCAAAAGGTTATGACTAACAAAAGAAAAACTATATACAAAAGTACAATAACTATATACAATATATATACAAGTAATAAATACCTAAACAGGTATTTGACGAATCAGAGAAAATAATTCCATTATCTATCCTATTTTGATAATTCCAAGATGTATCTAATGTACTTTCTATCCTAATTAATTTTCAACTATAACTAACTAATCTTCAACCATAACTAACTAATCTTCAACTCCCTCAGAGACCCAAGAAGGGAATAATATTAGCTAACAAAAATAAAAACAGGAAGTGCATGCAAGCAACTTCCAAAAAAATTTTGTGAGTTGACAGAAACAGCCAGCTGCCTGGGCAGTCACCTGAGGTTTCTCCGCAGTGTTGGGGCATCATCTTCAGCCTATAGGCTTAGTGTATCTGACAGACTCATTTGTGAAGTAGGATGTACACAAGGTCAACAGTTCAACCTCACATTGGGTGAGAGCAGTCCACGTACCAGAAACACCTGAATTCCACTAGTGTCCTGTCATGATTCAGGATTTTAAATTCTGGAAATTGTTGACAGTTTTTTAATTCAGCTGTCCATTCTTCTTGGCTGTGTATATATGGCTTCATCTCAGCATCCCCTTCTTCTCCACATCCCTCTATTAAATGCCAGTCTACTTTTGAGAGGCATGAGCTTTCAGCTGCTGTTCCATTGTACAACAGAATCCATCGGCCCTCTGCCTGTTAAGCTGCCTTCGAAGAAAAGGGCACCGTACCTTTTCCGGATGCGAAGGCCACTTCAGGGATGGGGCCATATTGTCCTGGCCTCAGAAGATGCCTTTTGATAAAGCCATAACCACACTTGTTTTGGCAAGAATCAGTAGTCCCTTGTTTCGTGATCTGTCTGTCCATTTTGTCCTGTTGATTCGAGGATACTTTGTTGTCCAGTGGCTAACTTTTGCCAGAATGAAAGTTGACTCCATATGCAGTTTCTTCAATGCCCATATTTTCTCTAAAGTAGATTGGTACTGCCAGGAGCCGACATGTCTCAAAAAAGAAAAATTTTCTAAGTTATTAAAACATTTTAAATGCCATATTCTGTAGATCTCTGAAGGGTTTGAAGATGACCTGTCTAAAACATCTCTGCTCAATTTTTAAAACATATCTAATATGACTACAAGTTTTATGATAATGTCTAACTACTAGCTTTCATTTCTTTATATCCTAATAGTTGATAATAATAACATTCAAGGATCAGAAATTTGCATTACATTGTTAAATGGATGGAATAAATACAATTAGAAATATACATATAGCATTTTCTAACAATATCAGTTTCAAATTTGTGTACAATATAAAACAATTCAATCCAATGTAAAGTATTTAAAACTAGTAATTGTCTTTTTCTTTTCATTCTTTCTCTTTTTTTTTTTTTTTAAACAAGAACTTTAAATCTAATCTCCTTTGCTTAGCCTTTTTCCTAACCCTTGACAATAACTTGTAACCAACCCCCCTAAATACTGAAAATTATCCCAGACCCAAAACCCATTAAAAAGACCAAAAAACCACCCGCCCCACACCACCTCTTTGGGAATGTGGGCGTCGTATTCTTAAAATTGCTTCCTGCTGGGTATAGGCGAAGTTTTCTTTATCCTGAAAGAAAAATTTTAGGTTAATTGTCAAATTCTAGGAGAGGTAACTATATCCTTCATTATCCAGTCTGTGTATAATGCCAAAGTTGAGGGTTTATCTCAAGTCCTTATTCAAGTAGTCTTTGAGACTGGATCATCTCAGCTAGTCATCTCAAATTTGCTCTGAGCACCTTGTAGTTCAAAGCTGATCTGTGGATGATGTTTGTCAGCTTAATGATATTATTATTGTCCACGTGGAATTGTTGTTGTTGTGGGGCCCCATCTTCTTTCTGGAGACTTCAGTTGATGTTAGGCCTGGCCGTGATTTCCTGCAGAAAACTGATAAGAGACTCGAACACAAAAACATATATATGCAGCTAGCCTTTTTTCTAGAATTAGTTAGTACTCTATGTGACCATTCATATCTTAACAAAGTTTAAAATGTATATATATATATATTAATCTTGTAAATTTTGATATAAAATTTATACTTTGAGAAAAGTTTAAAGAATCAGAATAGAATCAAAGAGTTGAGATTAGTAATAGAATAGTCCCTTAATTAATTTTGCTTTTGTCCTGTACCATAGCAGAAATGGCTCTTATTCTGGCATGATACAGGGAGTTTGCATTTTCCTTTTAACAACATGCTTGATTTTAAAGAAGGAGAGAGCCATTCTCCAACTCCAAAGTCAGCTTTAAATTTTAATTGAACTGGGACTGTTAGAAGACCAATAGTGTTAAATCTTTAGAGAAAAGCAGAAACAAACATTTAGGAAGACATAAAATTTTTTTTTTTTTTAGATAATATATACCCATACACCGTTTCACTCTGTTTCTTGGGATAGATGATTTGTCCCTTTTCTTCAGTGGTCTCATTTGTCCAGTGTTCTTCAGATTCCTTAACCTTCATTCTCCTAAAAGACAAAAACAAAAACTTTTCCCCAAGACTAATTTTGGGGATGTTCCTTTTTGGCAAGTTATTATCTGATGAAATGAAAAGGCATGTTTTATTGATACAAGTTAGTTTAAATTGGATGTTCATGCTGGTTGATGAACTATCACCTCCTCTAATTAAGAGGTCTCTCTTGTTCAAATCGAACCTTTATCAATTTTGATGGTACCCACAGCTTATCTTCTCCTGTAGAAACAAAAGCAAAACCACGTCCCCAATGTAATACATACCCTGGTTTCCATTCTGAGGTCAGCACATCCTTAAAGTATATAGGCTGATTTAATTCTGTAGTTTTTTCTATTATCCAATGTCTCTCTGCAGCTGTTGTTCCTTTCTCATTGGCATTCAGAAAATTCAAAGTTAGAAGAGCATTATGCAGTCTATTTCTGGGGGGTTTTGTTACCCATTTCTGTTTATTTAGCATATCCTTTAGAGTTCTGTTTGATCTTTCTATAACTGCTTGACCTGTAGGATTATGTGGTATGCCTGTAATATGCTTTATATTGTAATAAGCAAAAAACTGTTTCATTTTAACAGAGACATATGATGGAGCATTGTCAGTTTTGATTTGTGCAGGTATACCCATGATGGCCATAACTTCTAGCAAATGAGTGATTACAGAATCAGCTTTTTCAGAACTCAAAGCAGTTGCCCATTGAAATCCTGAATAAGTATTGATAGTGTGGTGTACATATTTCAATTTTCCAAATTCTGCAAAGTGAAACACGTCCATCTGCCAGATTTCATTTCTCTGAGTACCCTTTGGGTTACATCCTGCTGGTAATGGCGTCTGATTGTAGAAGGAACAAGTAGGACATTTCTTTATTATTTCTTTGGCTTGTTGCCAGGTTATGGAAAAATCCTTTTTTAAACCTTTACTATTAACGTGATGTTTTTTATGAAATTCTGAGGCCTCCAGCACATTTCCTATCAATAATTTATCAATCTCTTCATTGCCTTGTGCTAGAGGGCCTGGCAGACCAGTATGGGATCGAATGTGAGTTATATATAAAGGATGATTCCTTTTCCTGATTGTATCTTGTAATTGAATAAATAGTGAAGTTAATTCTGAAGCATCAGGGATAAATTCTGCAGTCTCAATATGTAACACCACTCTTTCAGCATACTGAGAGTCAGTTACTATGTTGAGAGGTTCTGAAAAATCCATTAATACCAACAGAATAGCATACAATTCTGATTTTTGAACTGAATTATACGGACTTTGAACCACTTTACTTAAATTTTCTGATTTGTAACCTGCCTTTCCTTCTTTGTTGGCATCTGTATAAAATGTACGAACTCCAGATATGGGTTTTTGCCGTACAATTCGAGGCAAGATCCAATCAGCTCTCTTTATAAGATCAATTCTATTGCTTTTGGGATATTTGCTGTTAATTTCTCCCAAAAAATTACTGCAAGCTCTTTGCCAAGGTTCACTTTCTGTCCATAATTTTTCAATGTCCTCCTTAGTTAATGGTACGACAATTTCTGCTGGGTCTATGCCTGCTAATTGACGAAGTCTCATTTTTCCTTTGTAAATCAAGTCAGAGATTTTTTCCACATAAGTTTTTAATTTTTTATTTGGTTTATTTGGTAAAAATATCCATTCCAATATAATATCTTCCCTCTGCATTAATATTCCAGTAGGAGAACGCCTAGAAGGTAAGATAACCAAAATGCAATCCAGCTTTGGATCAATACGATTCACGTGTCCTTCATGCACTTTCTTTTCTACCAAGGCTAATTCTTTCTCAGCTTCAGGTGATAATTCTCTTGGACTATTTAAGTCTTTGTCACCTTCTAAGGTTTTGAACAAATTAGTCAGTTCATCATTTTTTACCCCAACAATAGTTCGTAGATGAGAAATATCTCCAAATAATCTTTGAAAGTCATTAAGAGTCTGTAGTCTATCTCTCCGAATTTGCACATTTTGGGGTCTAATTTTTTGTAGCTCTATTTTATATCCTAAATAATTAATAGAATCTCCTCTTTGTATCTTTTCAGGAGCAATTTGTAATCCCCAGCGAGGCAAAATTTTCTTTACTTCTTCAAACATTATTTCTAAAGTATCTGCATTTGAGTCAGCTAGTAAAATATCGTCCATATAATGATAAATTATAGATTTAGGAAATTTTTTACGTATCACTTCCAATGGCTGTTGTACAAAATATTGGCACAGAGTTGGGCTATTCAACATTCCCTGTGGGAGGACCCTCCATTGAAATCTTTTAACCGGTTGAGAATTATTATAAGTAGGCACTGTAAAAGCAAATCTTTCTCTGTCTTTTTCTTGTAAGGGTATTGAAAAGAAACAGTCTTTTAAATCAATAACTATGAGAGGCCATCCTTTTGGTAACAGAGTAGGCAAAGGCATCCCAGATTGTAGAGAACCCATTGGCTGAATTACTTTGTTAATTGCCCTAAGGTCTGTTACCATTCTCCATTTACCAGATTTCTTTTTAATAACAAATACAGGAGAATTCCAAGGGCTGGTTGATTCTTCAATATGCTGAGCATTTAACTGTTCTTCTACCAGCTCTTCTAAAGCCTGGAGTTTCTCTGTTGTTAAAGGCCATTGCTGGACCCATACAGGCTTGTCTGTTAACCATTTTAAAGGTAGAGCTGTTGGTGTCTTTGGAAGATCATCAGTTATTGTGCCCTGTTCTTGTATAATATGGATGGCTGGTGACCACTCATTAGAACAATATCTTCTAATATTTCTCTCAGTAACATGTGCTAGTTTATGATTTGTTTCTGAGATTGGAGGGATGTTAATCTGAGTATTCCATTGTTGCAACAAGTCTCGACCCCACAGGTTCATAGTTATGTTAGCCACATATGGTTTTAATTTTCCTCTCTGTCCTTCTGGACCTATACATTCGAGCCATCTTGCACTCTGTTTCACCTGAGATAATGTCCCAATTCCTAACAGTTGAACGTTTACCTCCTGAAGAGGCCAAGTTGGATGCCAAAATTCTGGTGCAATTATGGTAACGTCCGCACCTGTGTCTACCAGACCAGACAACAAAACACCATTTATTTTTATTGTTAATTTTGGTCTTTGTTCATTAATAGAAGTTTGCCAAAAAATTTTCTTTATGTTTTCTTCTGAATTTTCTATTCTCTCTGTTTCATCATTCTGACCAGCATGATTTATTCCAATAGGCATTTGGTTATTTAATCGCTCTCCAGAGCAGGCATTTCCTCTATGGCTGCCGGAAAGGTTTGAACTGGATTTGCACTGGGGGCCTGCCTGAGGCCCCTCTGGGAGTTTCCCGAAGACTGAGGCAAAGGATTACCCTGTCTGTCCTTTGTTGATCTACATTCGTTGGTCCAGTGTTTTCCCTTACCACACCTTCTGCATACTCCAGAAGGAAGGGGCATTCTGTTGCCATTGTTCCTTGAAGAAACATTGTTTCTGGAAATGACCTGTCTACAGTCCCTTTTCAAATGTCCTTGCTTTCCACATCCAAAACATCTAACACTCCTCAAACCTTTTGAAATTACTTCTCCTACCCATGTATCATCATGCTCATCAGCTTCAACATTAATTGTTTCTCTAATCCAATCTTCCATAGGTGCAGATCTTGCCCTTAATGGCCTGATTATTCTTTTGCATGCTGCATTCGCATTCTCAAAGGCCAAAGATTCAATTATTGCCTTACCAGCTTCTGAATCCGAGACCGTTCTCTTTACTGCTGAAGCCAGTCTTTGTAAAAAATCTGTGAAAGACTCTTTTGGGCCTTGCTTCACCTTTGTAAATGACTCAGATTTTTTTCCTGGTTCCTCAACTTTGTCCCATGCATTCAAGGCTGCCGTTCGACATAAAATTAGGGTTTGGACATCATATAAACATTGTGCTTGTGCTGAAGCATATTGGCCTTCGCCCATAAGCTGATCCTGGCAAACTTGTACTCCTTTATCCCTCCATTGTTTTTCTATGTTTTTAGCCTCCTCCTTAAACCAAGTCAGAAATTGAAGTCTCTGGCTGGGTTCCAGAACACCTTGTGCGAGGTCCCGCCAGTCCTGTGGTACTATCCTATTATATGTTGACCAAGTGTTTAACATTTGCTTTACATATGGGGAATGCATGCCATAAGATACTATTGCCTCCTTAAACCTTTTTAAATCCAACATTTCAATTGGAGCCCAAGTATTTTGTGTAGCCATTTGATCAGGCATCTGCTGTACTGTTACAGGATAAATTAAGGGTGACTGTGTGAAAACAGGCTTTCTTTCTGCAACCTTATGATCCCGACTTGAAACAACTTCACTGTTAATTTCTTCTGTCTGAATTTTTACAGGTTTAACAAGTTCTTCTAACGCTGTTATCCTGGCACTTAAATTGACTATCTTTTTAAATATTAAAATGTGGATTGTTATAGTGATGAGGTGCATAATTCCACCAATACTAATATTATATAGTTGTTCCATTGCCAGACTGCCTAAAATTTCGAACAAAAACCAATTTTCTTCCAATGTACACATAAAACCCATTTGTTTTTTAATGTGGAAAAAAATTCTCTTTTAGATAGTTTCCTTTAAAATATCTGATATATTATGACTTACCAAATCTGCGTAGAACAGTAGAAATCCGAGGGGATTTTCAAAGCAGCCACCTAGTGTCCCAGGTGTAAATCCAGAGAGAGAGAGAGAGAGAGAGAGAGAGAGAGAGAGAGAGAGAGAGAGAGAGGAAAGAGAGAACGCACAAGAAAGCGTAGCCGGCTAAAGCTTAAATGCAGCCACGTGTTCCCTCTTGTGCCGAGTCAAGGCTTGGGTCTGGCTTCCTTAAGCTCCGACCATGTGCTTTGGCTTTACAGGCAGGGCCCTGTTCGGCAGGGCAGGTCTGAGTTGTTTGTAGCACCGGCTTTAGGCAAGCTGCTCACAGACCTAGGCCCGGGCTAGAAGTTGCTACCCGGACTAGGACGCCAGCAGCTCGGACTAAGAAGCCGATCGCCGCCGGCCGCCGTGTGCCGCCGCTGCCGCCGCCGCTGCCGCCGCGGGCCGCCTGCCGCCCTTGCGGGAAAGCGGACCTGCCGCCAAGCCAAGCAGTTTTTAATGGATTCTTGTCACGTTGGGCGCCAGATGTTGATGTAACCAACCGTCTTATTAAATAAGAAACACAGAAACAATGTAAAAGAGAAAGCCAAGAGGTCAGAGCTCAGAGCTAAAATCTCACCCTTCCTCCTGCTGTCCCAGCTTCGCGAAAAGAGACCTACTTCCTGTCCGTTCGTATTTTTAAAGTATGTTGTTCTGCCTTCTCATTGGTTGTAAATCCAAACACATGACTGCCTCGTCACTGTCTGAATGTACAGCCCCCTAGGTCTTAAAGGCATATGTCTCCAATGCTGGCTGTATCCCTGAACACACAGAGATCTTATGGGATTAAAGGCGTGTGCCGCCATTTACCCATCAGAATTCCATGTGAACATTTCACGAAGGTCCCGTGCAGTGTACAGTGTCTTACTTTATTTGTCTGCTTCCGTGGGTAAAGTTAGAGTCTTCCACTTCCCATGCTACTGTTTGTGTCACTCTACGTTGATTTAGGGAGTGTGACTCCAAAGAATAGGGAACTAATAAAATCTCATATCTTTATTTATATCTTATTTTATGTTTTGTTTAAATGTATGTTAAAGCAAATGTCATACATAAAGTATGATGAATGCAATCTGATAAATTATCTTATAGATATTCTTAAATTTTATTTTTTTAGATTGTAATTACCAGATTTCTCCATTCCATTTCCTTCCTCTCAAACCTCTTATATATCCCTTCCTGCTCTCCTTCAAATTCATGGCCTCCTTTTACACTAATCATTATATATGCATATACTTATATATTCCTAAATATAACCTGTTCAGTTCATATAGTGTTAGTTGTATTATGTTTTCAAGAATGACCATTTGGTACTTGACAAACAATTGTTGAGACTGCCTTTCCTGCTTCCAACTTTTCTCAGATTCCTAAGTTTCTTGGGCACAATTTGGTGTGCATTGGCTAGCATGTAAATTAGTCAGAATTCTCTAGAGCAAGGCTTCTTAACCAGAGACCCTCCCACAGAGGTCACATTTCAGATATCCTGCATACCAGATATTTACATTACAATTTATAACAGTGGCACAATTGCAGTTATAAAGTAGCAATGAAAATAATTTTAATATAATTTATAAAAATTTTATGGTTGGGGTCACCACAACATGAAGAACTGTATTGAAGGGCTGCAGTATCAGGAAGGTTCAGAACAACTGCTCTAGAGTAGCAGAACTTATAGAATGAATCTCTCTCTCTCTCTCTCTCTCTCTCTCTCTCTCTCTCTCCATATATATATATACATATATATATACTCATTCTATAAGTTCATTCTATATACATACACGCACACACACATACATACATACACACACACACACACACACACACACACACACACACACACAGCTAATACAACAACACCTGGTTATGAATAGGAAATCCAAGAACCCAGTAGTTGCTTAGTCCATAAGGCTGTATGTCTCAGCTTGTCTTCAGAATATGCTGGAAAAGAATACTCTAATGCTAATAAAGGAATGGACTTGCTAGTGAGGTGAGAGCCAGCAGACAGGACAAAGCTTCTGTCTTCCATATCGTTAGGCCTCCAACAGAAGGCGAGGCAGAGTTTAAGAGGTGGGTTTTCCCAGCTCAGAAGATCTAGATTAAAGGTATGTCTTCCTACCTCAAAGATCTGGATTAGAGGTATATATTCCCATTTCAAATTAAGCAAAAATTCCTCACATGTGTGCCCTCCATTTTTGGGTTTTAGTTTATTACAGATATAGTCAAGTTGACAACCAAAATTAGCCAACACAGTATATTATACTAATAAAATGTCATTTATCTTCCTGAATTTTCCAGTAGTACACACTCACACTTCCATGTCACATTTTATTATTTGTAATGAATGAACACCATAAAAAGTGATAAGTGATAATGAGAAAATGGCTAGGGTAAAACAGGCCAGTAAACATATAATATTTGAACAATGGTGAAAATGTAATATGAGAAATTCTACTGTGTGGTGATATTTTATTTGTGCTTTGATAAATAAAGCTTGCCTGGAGATCAGGGGGGAAGGCCAGCCATTTTAAGTAAACAAAAAGTCAGGCAGCACATGCCCTTAATCCAGTCACTTAGAAGGCAGGGTCTCTGTGTATTCAAGGCCATACTAGGGAACAAAGCCAAGCCTGGTGACACAAGCCTTTAATCCCAATACCACCATAGAAACCTGGAGGTCTGTACAGACAGACAGTGACAAGGAATTGAGGTAGCTGGGTTAAGATAGCCATTGAGAGGGCAGAAAAGCAAGGCATATAAAGGTGTGGGTAAGACAGGAAGTAACTAGCATTTGGAAGCTGAGTTGGCGAGGTAAGGTTGGCTGGTGACTTTCCCTGTTTCCCTGATCTCTCTAAGGCTTTCACCCCTATATTTGGCTCTGTGTTTTTTATTTAATAAGACCATTTAGAAATTTGTCTAAACTACTGTATAAAACCACAGTTCAGCTTTCATAGTCCTCAAGAGACCTTCTAAAGATTGTTGGTATTTCTTTTGGTGTTAAGTCTTAGATCACATGAGAAGGGCCCACGACTGAAAAGCATGTTCAGAGAATGCGAAACTGTACAAATAATGTGCCGCTTTGTGGTTTATTCATTAAAAATTGTTCTTTTGTTTTGTTGCTAAAAAAGGAATATATTTTTAAATGCATGGGCTTTAGATAAAAAAAAAGTAACAAAACAAAGCTCTACCACAAATTGGATAACTCTCAAGGGATTTTTGCTGTGTGAGAAAAAAACCAATTCTGAAATATTCCCTGCTATATCATTCTATTTGTACAATTATTGTTTTATGGAGATTATGATATAATTACAGCATTTCTCCCTTCCCTTTCTCCCTCCAGATCCCCCCTGTGCCCCTTATCACTCTCCCTCAAGGTCATGGCTTCTTTTTCCACTAATTGTCATCCAGGAGATGTGAAAATGTGAGTGGCCTGCAGTCTCTTGACCAGTAAAAATATTCCTGAAGAGTTAATGACCTAAAAACAGGGAACCTCTGAGGAGCCGAGAAATTCCGGATTCAGCACAACAACAGGAACACCTGCCTGACAAAAAAGAAAAAAAAAAGCACCATAATGAGAATATCTGCCAGCATCACTTGGCCTTGAAACTGTAAAGAATATATTTACTGATAATGTTTTCTCCTGGAAGTTCCCTCTTCTGCCCTGTAAGGTCCAAAGCTCCTGCACATGGGTGCACACTTTTCACTCCCAGGGGGAGACTGGTGTCCTCCACTAGCTCTTCTTAAAGAACAGCTCTCCTGCTGCAGGAGTAGGTCTCTTTTTTCTCTTATTTTCACATCACCTGCATCAATCCCGATCTAGCATTTGCAATATCAAACAACAAAATTACTCATTTCAGAAAATAAAATTACATTGTAAAAATTCCAAGAGTCTAAGAAACAGTAACCATATTTATGTTGCAGTCATCAATAGAAAAATCATGACTTAGAAATAGAATGGATTTTCTCAGCCCAGAAATGATAGAATTCAGTTTTCTAGTCCTGATAGCACTCTAGTTCAGTGACTCAATGGGATATGTGTGGTTACCAACAAAGAGCAGAACCAGCAACACAGTTTCCTCACTACCACATCCTTCCCAACCCACTCTACACAGGGCTGTCGGCCAGTTACAGCACATGACTTACACTGCAACACACGGTGAGTCAATAAATGGAAACTAAGAAGCTACTACGTGAAATGTCCACATTTTGTAAAGAATAACTTAAACTTACCAAATAATTAATGCAAATTATTTCATCATCATAGTTTATATTTTCATCACATTATGTTTTATTATGTATTATGGAATATATATATATATATATATATATATATATATATATATATATAATTTCTGTAGTTGGTATTATATTACTATCAATTGCTAATTTTGTGAACTTCAGCCAGAAGTGAATTTCAATTTTATTAAATCATAACAAAAATTTGTTTAACAGCTACCATGTATTGAATAATGTTCTTGTCCTCAAGAATAAGGGCAAGCAGTACAGGGAAGCTGCAACTGTGGCACTGGAAACCTCCTTGTCTCTCACGCTGCAGATCCATTCTCTGTAGTCTAGACAAGTGCCTTGACTGTCTAATAGCTACCTGCCATTCACCTAGATCTTTTCTTCTAAAATTTCTAACATTATGTTGGATATTCTGTATCTTTTTTCCAGCCTTGTATCTGCATTCATGCACTATGAAGATCTATTTTTGCTTGATAATTTGTACATTATCTCTGGGTCTTCTGGGATACAATTTTTATTTTCCTACTAGTAAATTAGTACTCACTAGTCTAGATAAATAATAGCTCTCAGCCATGAAGAGTATTGACATGATGCAACACGCTTCATAGTTTTCACTAGAGGAATAGACGTTAACTCTGTGTGAATGCACATGAGGGCTTTCTGCAAAAGGGCTCTGCTACATCCCTCCGATGCTTAGCTAACTCATTTGCGATGGAGCATTGCTTATGGAAGTAGCTGACAATTGCAACAAACAATGAAAGATCTATCCGGATTTCAGAAAGCAGGCTTCAATACTCTAACTTCATTTCAATCTAATATAACCCCAAGCCCAGAATATTTATACTAATCACACACTTCCTCAGAGATATCTGTGTTTATCTGTATTATAAAAAAAGAGAAGTAAAAGTTAATTATTTAAAACATATTAAGACAGACAAAAAAGTCTCCATCATGTGATAGATTGACATTGATAATAGTAGTAAGAATAATTATCAAGTAAATATTAATATTAATTATATATAGTGATAACTTTAGTGCTTTGAGAGAGAGCAAACTATTGTTTATATCTCAGCTTTTAGAGAAAATATCTGATTTCATGTCCAATTCAAATACTTGTCCTTTTTTGACCATGCCACCATAGAAGTAAAATCTCTAAGAAGCCTGAATGTCACTGATCCTTAGACGCTGGAGGCAGAAATACTGAACAAGATCTACATTTTCAAGGGGGCCATAGCAGAACTGGTGACAATTGCTAATGGATGGCTAAAATCTAATGTACCTGTCAAAACTGTTTAGAGATGAAATGCCATGATTGGGATGAGCTGTCATTGCCATAGTGGACAACTTACTTGTGATGTCTGTATTTGAAACCATTCACAGACAATTTGGGCTATATTTCTCTCTAGTGCATATATCTTTATTTAACAATGTATTTTTCAAAATAATCATTTATTTACTTATAGTTTGTCTTCTACTAGTCTCACTTCAGAACAATGTATGGAGATTTTCACTTCTGAAATACTGTGTTCAATCTCCTATTCTGCAGTTCTAACCCAAGAGCAGTTCTCAGTTCCCACCATTTTTCCTTTCTCAGCAATATTGATGCTTTAATCCCTTCAGTTATCTCAGAGTATGTCTTCATTTTTATTTCGGTGTACTCATTGATTGAGTTTTTATTTTCAGAAATCTACTTGCTATTTTCTCTGCTGTATCAATAGCGGCTACTAAGCTCCCCAGCTTATCACAGTAGAACATGTGGGCATAGACCTTAATTGTTTGCTTTCTTTTTATACAAATCTATTTATTGATAATCCCAGTTTAAATATTATAAAATATCAATGACCTACAAGATATACCTCCATTTGGAACTTCCTTTAAGTCTCTGTAATCTGTATTTTATAATGGTATAATTCTACTCAAAATGTGTATTACCAAGGTCTCTCAACATTATCATTATCAAACATGCTCATCATGCTTATAAAACCTATAAAATCTTGAAATAGTTTCCGTTGAAGCTGACATATAGCCAGCAGCAGTACGTTCTCTCCACTACATGGATTCCCAGGATTGAACTCTGGTTTTCACCCTTGAAATAAATGTCTGTATTCATTGATTCATTACACAGCCCCTAACAATGCTTTGATGTACATATGCATATTGAAAATTGAATAAATATAGAAAATTAACAAACTCACAGTTATATTTTTATAAGGAGAATACTAAATACACTTCAAGAATGTAATATACTTTTAACCATAATCACCATGTTGTATAATAATCTCTTGAGCTCTATTTTACCTAAATGATATTTTATATACTTTGACTGATATCTCCTCAACTTTCCCTGTCTATCACTGCTAAAGCTTCCGAGTAGCTATCATTCTATACTTACTATGTGAGATCACACATTTTGGATTTCTTATACGAGTGAGATGATGCAGTATATGTTCTTCTGTTTATAGATTTTTTTTTTTTTGCTTACAAATTGTATGACCATGGCAGGCTTCTTGTTAACTGTTCTTATATCTTAAATTAACCCATTTCTATTAATCTATACATTGCCACGTGGCTCATGGCTTACAGGTACCTTACATCTCCCTTGTCATGGCGGCAGCTGGCCGAGTCTCTCTGCCTCAGCCTTCCACTTTCCAGAATTCTCTTCTCTGCTTGTCCCACCTATACTTCCTGCCTGGCTACTGGCCAATTAATGTTTTATTTATTAACCAAACACAGTAACACATTTGACATACAGAACTTCCCCTTTTCTTTTTATCAGAAAGGAAGGTTTTAACTTTCACATAGTAAAGTTACTGATAACAAAACAATTATAAAGCAAGAATTACAGTTATAATATCTAGTCTATTTATAATAACTAGTCTATTTGGCAAAATTAAAGAAGATATCTTATCTATCTTATATTTGTGAGTCTAAGGTTTCATATCTAACTTATCTTTTATTATAACTAAGGAAAATTATAACTATCTCTAGTCTTCAACTACATCAAAGACCTCAAAAGGATATAATACTACCTGAGAAATGGGAGAAGGATGCAAGCAACTTTCGGGAGTCTTGCAAGAGTAGACAAAGACAGCTGGCAGCCTGGACAGTCATCTAAAGTTCTTTTGTAAAGTTGGGCATCTGTCTTCAGCCCACAGGTCTAGAGTCTCTCAGTCACTTTTTTCAGTGTCCTGTAGAATGTCTGGCAGTTTCCTCTGTGAAGCAGGAACCTGAAGGACCATTTTGCCAAGCGAAGTTCAGTGGTCACCTTCCTATGGGTCTTGCATGTCCAGTTGATCAAGCAGTCCAGGAAAGAACAGTTTCTTGCCCAAATGGCTTCTTTTGCCAAGAAGAAGACAACTGTCCATAGATTTTTCATGTAATATAGTGACCAAATATTTATGCATGTTACATAATTACAATATTTATGTTGTTAAAGATGAAAAAAGTCTGTATTTCTATGGTTAAAAATATTCTACTATGCATTATGATGTCACTGTGAATAAAACTGCAATAAACATGAGGGTATAGATATTTTAACATATTGATTTTATTTCTTTTGAGCATGTACACATGTGGGACAGACTAATCAATCAAATGTTACTTCTACATTTGAATTTTTAAGAAGCTTTTACTCTATTTTCTATACTGGTTTTGCAAATCTGTATCCCCATTAACAGTATACAAGAGTTACTTGTCATTCATATCTTTGTCCATACTCATTAACCTTTCCTACTCTAAAATAGCATTTTGATAAGTGTGAGTGGTGTGTCATGTGCTTTTGATTTGCATTTTCTTGACAAGTGTCTCATGTACACATTGGCTATTTGACTATCTTCATTTGTGATATGTCTATTTGAGTCCTTTGTAATTTTTAAATGAGATAATGTGGTACCACAGTAGAGTTGTTCAAGATCCTTTTGTGTTTTAGATATCAGTCCACCATGTGACTTACTAGGTTTTCTCCACAATGATTACGGTTATACTGGGCTTCTGGTTAAGGTTTGATCATTTCTTGTCATCTTTAATTCTTTATTTTCTATAAGAATAATAATACTTGGAATGAATTTTATATCAATTCTATGTCTATAATGTTCAAATTCAACTAATAACCATTTCACTTTAACGTAGGAACATGATCTAACATAATTTATAGTCTGAATAATTGGGAGATCATTCTAATTTTGTCTTGTACTCTTGATCTCAGTTTTACTGTCTAATCTCCACATAGCACCTATGGGATGTTTATCACCTGTCATCTAACCATATTCAAGTTCAACTGTAAGTGCCATTTCTATTCATGAATATGTGTTAATGACATTTTACTTTACTTATAGAAATACCAATAGTTTACATGTTTCTTTAAGATAATTATCATCCTTTCATCTTATACTTTCTATATCTGAAAGCATGTCCAATGATCATCCTTGTAGAGGATGTCATTGCCCCACCAGATCTCTAAATGTCTGTCATACCATACAAAAATACACCATCAACATAAAGGCATCACACTTATAAGTCTTTCTTGTTTATTTTGTTTTAACCTGGAATGTTTTTTGTTTGGTTTTCCTCAGTAGCACTCTGGTTTATTTTCACATTCTGTTGTTTTTCTTCCCCAGACTCTTCTTCCATGAGGAATTTTCTTTAGTTGGATTTAAATGTATACGCCATTATTCTCTTTAGTCATTTGGGCTTCTTTATTTTTTGTTTTTATCTTTATCCTCTTTGTGGAGCTGGGCTTTTATGTTTTACATATTGATTCTATCTTTTGCATACCTAATAATAAGTAAATGTAGGATTTTCCTTATTTGTTTAGCTCTTAGTTCTATTGTACTAGAATTATAGATGAATTAATTGCAAATTAGCTAAATTGCCATAGCCTATTTCATCATATTGCAGGAACAGGGGTATCATTTTCTTCACCTATATCTATTCTTATACTTCATTACCTTGTGATTCCTCAGAAAAATTATATCTGTTAGGCAAGAGGAAAACACTGTAGAAGTGTTTACTTTTTATTCTTCTCCATGAGGTGATCAAAATAAAAGAATGGTTGAAGAATCAGAAAAAATTGCTCTGCCGCATTGCTGTAAATGCGTTGGAGAGACTCCAAACGAGATTGACACATGGAACATGCAGTGTGATTACCATAGGTTGACCAGCTGAGCAGCAACCACTCAGAAAAAACCCAGTGATTTGCAAACCAATGGCTACCTTCCTCAGAATTTAGAGGCCTACTTTTCACCACAACTGAACTGATCTATTTTACATAGGAAAGGTACAATTTAATGACTGGATGATTTGGCTTCATGGGCAGTATTTATGCAAATAGTGTGTGTGTTTGTGGGGATAATCCTCAAACCTCATTAGAATTCTCTTCCTGTCGAAAGTTCTGTTTCTATATGATGCACTTACTATTTGGGGCTTTAAAAGGTTGTGAGCCTAGCCTTTGTTTTTCCCTGTTATGTACTGAGAAGGATTTAAATGTCATAGGTGTGCAGTGTATGGCTGCTATGGAATAATAGCAACAATGGAATATTGTAGCAGTAGCGCCTGCGTTACCACTAACCGTTCACCATGTCTGAGTGAAGGGCTGCGGATTAAAAAATAGAGACAAGAGACAGCGAGTCATTCGTACGATTGGATGTCGAATGCCGTTTATTGCAAGAGGGAAGAAACCTTAAATACAGGCTTACAACACAAATGGAGGATCCCCTGAGGGCAGAAGTTCGCTACCAATGATCTACATTCTAGACCCAAAGTTCTGCATTCTTGCATCTAAGTTGTTTACACCAAATACAGGATGCACCTAAGTTGTTTACATCACAAGCAGGATGTAGGAACAAAGAACCTCCGGTAAGCTCTCCGATGATCCTAAGGTGAGAAGGACACCGGCAGGGAATCTGAATGGGAAGGACACCTGGTCAGCAAGCAAGGCTGCAGCCACTCACAGTCGGGGGTCAGGGCCCATGGCGCCCACAGGTCCCCCCTTTTTATTAAATGAGCTTCTGACTTAGGTTGCGTGGGACCAGCAGACCACCTTACCCGTCATAGAGACACTTGCCCAGGCCACACAAGTGCTCTGTCTTAGGTTGGAGGCAGCGGCCCAAGCATTACCCGTCTCTGAATACTCATTATCATACAGACTCAACCATGTGAGCTGTAGAGTGACTGCCACCAAAGATCTCAAAGTGGCACTGGGCTTGCAATCTGTGCGACACAGAAAAGACCAGCAGAAGTCCTAACCCACCCATAGCCAGAGGGCTACAGGCAATTGAACCATTCCCTATTTAAACGAGCCTTACCGCAAATAGGAGTCCTGTAAGGTGGTATCCCGAGCAAATGGAACTTGAGTTTAAATAATTTATAACTTACAAAGCCAATTATAATGTATAAAAGTGGAATTAAATTTATCATGCCCAATAAGAAGAAAGATTAACTAACTGTGGTAGCTACTTTTGCTGCCAGGGTCTCCATTGTGCTAGCTGTAGTAACCAATTATGAAATAGCAATCCCAGAAACAATAGCAGCAGTGGCAACAGCGATGTCAGAGTCTCTTCTGGAGCGTGTGAGCATCATCTGTGTCTAGCTGCCATGGTCCACTGGCATGGACACGGCTCCAGGAACACAAACCACCAAGGCCCATTTTTCTTGATCCCAGCACTACTTAGGCTGGCAGGTCTGCAAGAGAACAACTGAGAAACATAAAGAAAACAGAAAACAAAAACAGCAAACAAGGAGCAGAACTAATGGCCTCAGTAATGGCTACATTCAGGCTCACAAATTTTGAGGTATCTTCAAAAAGGCTAGATGAATTTCAGGAGGCAAATAAATGTTGCACAGAGCCATTCCTGAAAAGTAGGTACTACACCAGCTTGAGGGGGGTTGCAAAATGCGAAAAAGGCTACTGTTAGCAAATGAAGTTTATTGACCTTCAGAGTTATCCTTAATCTCCAAGGTGTGATACATTCTCAACATTTTTTGAAAAAAGTTACCATACATTACCTTCTGAAGAATCCAACTACATGGCTACAGTTCCTAGGCTTACAATAATGTTTGCCAAGGCTGGCCATATTGGGCTCTCAATCCCCATTGGCATCAGAAGGGGAGAGTTTTTTACGAAGGCCCAATAGGTCTCTGCCATGTTGGGATTCAGCAGCAGCCACAGAGTGTACACAGCGTTCAGGAACCCACAGAGGAATTTCATTGTCCTGCGGAAAGACACAAAAGATCCCCGGGCCCACACCAACACCGGATCGGGTCCCCTCCAAGTGCCAGTAGAAAGATCTTTCCATCGCACCAGAGGATGATTTGCAACAGGAGCCCTCCAGTGCTTATCTGCAGCAGATACTCCAGCAGAATCCACCGATAAAAAATTTAAAATATATAAAACAAGGGAAAGAATAGAATGTGGAGAGGAGAGATGAGCCCCTAACTCCCCCCTTTTTACTTTAGCAATATAAGTTTTTAAGGTACGATGGCAGCGTTCTACTATAGCCTGCCCTTGAGGATTATAAGGAATACCAGTCTTATTAACAATAGAAAAATCTTGGCAAAATTTTGAAAATCCCATACTACTGTAGGCGGGACCATTATCAGTCTTTACGCATTTTGGCACTCCCATGTAAGCAAAAGCATGAAGACAATGATTCTTTACATCCTTAACCTTTTCCCCTGAATGGACAGAAGCAAAAATTAGAGAAGAATATGTATCAATAGACACATGGACATATTGTAATTTTCCAAAGGAAGGCACGTGTGTGACGTCCATCTGCCACACATGATTAGGTAAAAGTCCTCGAGGATTAACTCCCAAATGAGGAACAGGTAAAAATTCCACACAAGTAGGGCATGATTTAACTATCTGGATGGCTTGTTCCCGGGTTATGCCTGTATGATAACGGAGAGATCCAGCATTAAGATGATAACGCTGATGCAACTGAGTAGCCTTATCAAAGGCAGAACAGACTAATGTGACAGCCATACGAGTAATGGCGTCAGCCCTCTGATTACCTTCACTTAGAGGTCCAGGCAATTGAGTATGAGCTCTGATGTGGCCCACATAAAGGTTATGTGAACGAGACCATATCCTTGCACTTGCAATAAGTATTCATGAATGGAAGAAATGGATGGTATGTAGGCTGTTGTTTCCAAAGGCATAATGGCATGTGCCACATATTGACTATCGGTATAAATATTTACACTCTCATCAGAAAACATCTGTAAAGCAAGCAACAGCGCCTGTACCTCTGCCACCTGGGCAGAAGTGCCCTGGACTTTTATTCTCTTTACTATGTTACCAGAAACCACCACAGCAAAACCACGTGAAGTGCCATCAGTAAATACCACACGGGCCTGAGGAATAGGAGTCATTTGTACTATCTTGGGAAATATAACAGGATGCAATTTAAAAAATTGACACACATCATTGGAGGGGTAGTGAGTATCAAACTGACCCTGCATGGAGCATGTCAATATGGCCCAATCATTATCATTAGCTTGCAACCATGCTACTTGAGACTGGGTGTATGGGGTCACCACAATATCTGGCTCCTTACCAAAAGTTTGAACACTGATCTTGATTCCCTTAAATATAATCTGAGCGACAGCCTGTGGATAAGGAGTGATGATTTTTGCTGGAGAAGCTGGGGAATGTACCCATAAAATAGGACCTGTTTGCCAAAACACTCCAGTAGGTGAATGAGTAAAACAAAATATCAAATACAATAAGGGAGAATTAAGATCTATATACTGTATGTGAGCCTGTTCCAGGGCCTCTTGCACACGTTGTAGGGCTACACGTCCTTCAGCTGTTAATTTACGGGGAGATGAAGGGTCAGGGTCGCCCTTTAAGACATCATACAAAGGGCGAAGCTGACCTGTTGGAATTTTTAAAGTGGGCCGAAGCCATTGAATATCTCCCAGAAAGGTTTGGAAATCATTAAGTGTGCGTAGCTGATCCATGCGCAGAGTAATCTTTTGTGGGCGTATGCTCGTGCGTAACAATTCATGACCTAAATAATGATAGGGAAAAGATACCTGTACCTTTTCTGGGGCTATCTGTAAATTAGCCAAGCTAAGAACCTCTTGTAAATAAGAAAAGGCATCAAAAACAAGTTTTTTATCTTTAGCAGCCATTAATATATCATCCATATAGTGAATTATATAAACACCTGGAAAAGCTTTTCGAACTGGAGTTAGGGCCAAAGACACATAAATTTGACATATAGTAGGGCTATTGGCCATTCCTTGAGGCAATACCACCCACTGATATCTCTGATAAGGTTCCTTAAGATTTTCTGAAGGAACACTGAAAGCAAAGCGAGGACTGTCCTCGGGATGCAAAGGAATGGTGAAGAAACAATCCCTCAAGTCAACCACAATTAAGTGCCAATGCTTAGGAATTGCCACAGGGGCAGGCAGGCCAGGCCGTGTTGCTCCCATGAGAAGCATGGTTTTATTTACAGCTCTAAGATCCTGTAACAGCCTCCATTTTCCTGATTTCTTTTTAATAACAAATATAGGTGAGTTCCAAGGTGAAGTGGAAGGAATGATATGTCCAGCATGTAACTGCTCCTTAACCAATGCATATGCAGCCTCCAATTTTTCCTTAGCAAGGGGCCACTGCTCCACCCATACAGGGTCATCACTCTTCCAAGTGATTTTTATCGGTTGTATAATCGAAGGCTGTTGTGCAGTGACCTCTATGGAAAAGACCCTAATTCTCTAGTATCGCCAGGACCCCTAGTGACACAGTTTTTGTCTGCCGCAGGGAGCGGGTCTCCTTGAAACATTTTTCCTAAGCCTTTGCCCAGGCAGTAGCCCTGACTCTTTAGCATCTGTTGTACAGGCTGTGTAGTAAGCACCGCTCCCATGCCATCCAACACATCCCGTCCCCACAAGTTCACTGGAATGTCAGGTAGCACAAATGGTTGAAAAGTTCCTGCATGACCTTCCTCATCCTTCCAATTTAAAAGTAGCTTGCTCTGTAATGGCGTCTGAGCTGTGCCAATACCTTGTAGGTTAGAGGTAGAATTTTTAAGGGGCCAACTGGGATCTCAGGATTCTTGTGAAATTACAGATATATTCAGTACCAGAATCCAATAATCTTTCAATCTCAATCCCATATAATTTTATTTTTAATTTATGTTGTTTATTATTGATAACTGTTTGTCAAAACACCTTTTTCCCTGTACTTCCAAAGCCTCTAGTTATACATATCGGCGCCATTTTGAATTTAAAATATGAAAGCAATAATAATTGAGCAATTCTATCACCAGCTTTTGTTTTTATGGTCTTTTTTACATATGCCAATTATAAAAGCATTAAATATAATCTCTATAGGATTTGAAAAGGTAAACTTTAGGTAATACTCTGGAGTATTTTATAAAATTTTTAAAAGAGGATTCTTTCTTATAAATTTTAAGTAACACATTAGCACAAATAGCCAATTATTAACAATGTGGACCAAACAAGTTACCTGTATTTTATTTACTGGAAAAATAATTTTGTAACCTCTTTATCAGGAAGAGATTATTATTTATGGGTTTCTTTTAGTAACATTATTTAATAAGCTAACAACCCAATCCATTTTAGGTGTTATATTTTTATAGAATTAAACCAAGAATTTCTAGAAAGCAACTTAAATTGCAGAGCCAAATTCAGTGATCAACAATGATCAACAATCAATGATCAACAGACAAGACCATACCTAATATATAGTTTAAAATTATGAATTTTGTTCCTTTAGTTTTTTAACCATAAGGATCAAACATTCATCCAAACATTTATCAAGACAATCAAAAGAACAGAACATCCTTTATTCAAACAGCATTGACTTAGCATTTAATGTCCTGACCGAAACCATTTTTCACCAGAAGTTAGGCCCGGTTTAAACTTTTAGTGCTAGTCCCTTTCCAGCCCCAGCTCGCTGGCTCTGCCCAGTGCTCGGGCTCTATTGCCAGCACCTGCCTGGGCCGCACCCCATCACGGCTCTGCCTCCCACCGGCGAGTACCTGTCCGCCCGCTTTTCCGGGCTATCTCCTGTATGCCTTTGTCTGCCACAGCCGCAGGGCGTGCCCTGCACACACAAACTCACGTTTAAATTTCCTACTCCCATGAAGGGACTACCTAACAACGAGTTATTCCCACCATAAGGGAAAAACAGAAAAATATTTCCCACGAAGGGATCCTAAATATTGAATTATTCCCACTCTGAGGGAAAAATAAAAAACATTTAAAACAAAATTAAGCAAACAGACAGCAAAACTTCTAACCCCTGGGCTCGCTTGCTCTCCAGCCAGCAACAATGAGGCCTACCTGCCGATTCTTTGTAATTCAGATGCTGCCGCTCTGCACTGGCGGGAAGAAAAAACTCAAGAGTTTTCAGCTATCCTGAAAACTCTACAACTGGAAAAAGTCTTTACATTCTCCGTTACCACTGGAAGAGGCTTCTCTCTTTCTTTCATCCTTCCTCTACAAGACCCAAATCTTTAGGCCTAGTTTTAAAAATTTTTCCCCTTTTTACCGGGAAAATCCTTTTTTTCTTGATTAAAATTTTTTTCCCATTTCTAATGGGAAATTTTATTTCCTTCCCTCTTCTCTATTGGGAAGATTTCCTTCTTTTTATTTAAAATCTTTAGCTGTCTTGCCCTTACTTAACTTTGGTACCTTCCTGCTTCAACAGTCCAATTAACTGACTGTGAGCTAGCTGTACCCATTCCAATCCACTCTTACCGTAAAATGCCGGCCGGCCTTCCAAGAGTGTCCGTCAGCTGGTCCTTCTTACTCAAATCTCGGTAGGAACCTCCATCTGTAGCAGTAGCGCCTGCGTTACCACTAACCGTTCACCATGTCTGAGCGAAGGGCTGCGGATTAAAAAATAGAGACAAGAGACAGCGAGTCATTCGTACGATTGGATGTCGAATGCCGTTTATTGCAAGAGGGAAGAAACCTTAAATACAGGCTTACAACACAAATGGAGGATCCCCTGAGGGCAGAAGTTCGCTACCAATGATCTACATTCTAGACCCAAAGTTCTGCATTCTTGCATCTAAGTTGTTTACACCAAATACAGGATGCACCTAAGTTGTTTACATCACAAGCAGGATGTAGGAACAAAGAACCTCCGGTAAGCTCTCCGATGATCCTAAGGTGAGAAGGACACCGGCAGGGAATCTGAATGGGAAGGACACCTGGTCAGCAAGCAAGGCTGCAGCCACTCACAGTCGGGGGTCAGGGCCCATGGCGCCCACAGAATATGTGGTTGGGAACTTAAAGGTAAGATAATTACAAAATGAAAGTCGGGGCAGACAGTGTATTTCTCAGTCATTACAGCAGAAAAATATGTGAAAATGATTTATTTATTTTTAACAATAATGATACAGCATTCACAAAACATGAAGACCAAAAGCTTCCCTGATTTTTTTTACCAGGTCATAGAAGCTAGTTTAATGAATGAAGGCTGCATAGTGAATTTGTCAAAAATGGGTATGCACAGAGAGGCAAAGAATGGATGTTTTTCACTTCCATAGAGTGCAAAATAACACATATGACCATTATGAAGAATAACTGGCCTGTTCTGATAAAACTAATGCACTATGTTCTAAATTTTATTTATCTTGGCATCATAAAATATTTAACTTTACAACACCATTTAAAAACCATTAGAATCTGTGGAAGAAAACATGAATTTGAATGGTCATGAACTTGGAAATATGTGCTAATATATATGCCTTACATGTTTATTGTTTCATTTAAAAATGATCTTTTGTTTTCCCCTAAGAAAAAATGGTGGATTTTGAACCTTAGTGTGATCATTAAATTGTATAGTGAGGCATCCAGGTGGTAAAGGATTTGGCAAATAGAAAATAAAACAACAACTGAAAAAGAACTTAGGGCAAGATATTTTGAACTTCCAAACAAATTCAAGTGAAGAAAGCAGAAGGGGTTGTATATACATGATAATTTAGAACACAGCAGAACATAGCAGAAACAAAATGATTAAAAATGCATATGCCTCACAGGAAGAAGCACCACTGTGACTCAAACTACAGGAAAGAAACAAAAGAGACAGACTTTCAGTATATTCCACTTAAGACTACATTTTTTTCTACAGAGTTTCAGGTGTGCTATATAAAAGGCATTTTTTTCTTCTTATCCTTAAAGACCTGCATGCTAAATTATGCCTGAAAATATATCTGGAAAACCAAGATATCTTGATGAAAATAATCACTGAACTAACAACCTTTTTCCAGTTGGTGATTTGGTATAGAACAGAGGCAATTACTCACTGCATTTTAAATAAAAGATTTATTTTATTATTTGTGTATCTGTACATTTGTGTGAAGATGCCTACAATGGCCAGAAGAGTGCTTCAGATTCTCTGGTTCAGGACCTAACAATGGCTGTGGACTGTCCAACATGGGTGCTAGAAAGAAAAATCAAATCATGTCTTCTGACAGAACAGCAAGTTCTCCTTATAACTGTTCTGTCTCCCGTGCCCACATATAACATGTGCTGAAAGGTGTTCAAAGGGTATAGACTTACCCAACTGTCCATACTGAGCTCACAGGATTATTACACATAGATGAAATAGCACAATATCTAAAAACATAGTCTTGATAAAGCTTATTAATGCAATAAAGAATTTTAATAACCATTCAGTATGTGGAGACCTTTCTTGGTTAGTCCTTTTTTTTTTTTTTTTTTTTTTTTTTTACAAAATTTTTCATTTTTTTCTTACAGTTACAGCTTTTTTATAATAAATACCATGGCAAACTTAGAGAAACTGCATTTATCTAAACTAAAATACTTGATTTTAAAATCCTATATATATATAAAGTTAATCACATTGATTGGAGGATGTGTGTAGTTTGGAGGTCAAAGAACACACTGGAGAGTTGGTTTACTCCTCTACCATGTGTCCAGGTATGAAATCATGCTGTCAGGCATGGTAACGAGCACTTTCATCCACTGAAAAGTGTTAACCCAATAATTTGGATAAACTAAACTCCAAATTTCAAATCAAGTTAGTTACCATTGTAAAAGCAGAAAAAACAAAAAAACAAAAAACCTCCTTTAGGAGAAAAGAACAGAATGGCTGGCCTAGGTGGAGACTGGGCCTCCCAGTCAGGCCCTGGGGTAGGGGACTGGCTCATCTAAAGGGGGGGGGGATAATTCACTGTTCTCTGGGGTACTGCACTTTCATTTTAAAATCAGAAGCCCCCCCCCCCCAATTAGGGCAGTTGCTTACCTAGCCACCGTCATGCAGATCATAATTCTGAGTGCTTCGCTGAGTTATCAAAGTATTATAACTTTCCCTTCTCCTATCGCTCTTCTAAGCATGCTTTCCTTATCTCCCCAGCTTTCTCCCAACATTCCCGCCTTCCTCCCTCTCTCCCTTAAGCTTCCTTCCTGCCCTGTGTCTCCTTGGAAGCCATGTGCTGGATTCCAGCTTAAATGCACGGTGTCTATTCTCTCCCTTTATTCTCTAGACAGCTGTTGAAATTACATCTTGCCTGCCCTGGGGCTTTTTTTTTTTTTTAAATACTAATAAAATTGTCCCTGACTATTTTTTTATTCCATTCTTGAATTGTTTTATTAATGAGACTACTAACTCTAAGAGTGGGTCCTTTTCCTACTGTATCATCATTTGAAGATAATAAAGGAAGGAATACTGATGTGTGTTTTGTTGGAGTTATCAATTTATTTTGTGTATTTGTAAAAAAAAGTGTTTTATTAGGTGGTAGACTTTGGGAAAATAATGGAAGGAATAGATAACACTAAAGCATATTCAGAACATTCAGTCTATTGTGGAATATTGAGGTGAATATATAATTATAGCAGACAATTTAAACATTGCAGTTACAGGAGCAACCAGAGCATGAAAAACAGGAAATAAGCAAGAATGATGCAGATGCCTGAGAGTGCAGGGATGCATCCAAGGTGGGGTCTTAGCGACTTTTCTCATTACCGTGACCAAACTCCTGAGAAAAAGCAATTAAGGACTGTAGTGTTGATTTTTGTCTTGCAGTCTCAGAAGACAAGCATCCATCATGACAGGACGGCATGGTGTCAGGAGGGAGGCTTCTGGTTACTTTGTGTCAGCAGTCAAGAAGCAGAGAGAAGACAGAATGCAGGGCCTGGCTATAAAGCCTGGAGGCTCGTCCCCAGTGACCCTCTTCCTCCAGTGAGGTTCCTCTTCCTCCAGTGAGGTTCTCCCTTGCCAGATCCAAAGGACTGCCCTCAGTAAGAAACCACATGCTCCAGCACATGTGCTCATTTGAGACAAATATCTTCAAACAACCACATGAGGTCTTCTTTCAGAGTGATGTGGTATTACAGACCCAAATCTGTGTTTGGAGAGAACCCCAAACTGAAAACTTCTTCTTCTCATGTCCCAGGGCCAGTAGTTGTACCAGGGATACACATGTAGTGAGGTAACATTCTAAGAATGAAGTGGGGTAGTGAGCGGGAAAAGCAAGGACTCAAAAGCACTACACAGCAGGGCACATGCCCCTTTCCCCATAGATCACTACACAGCAGGGCACATGCCCCTTTCCCCATAGATCACTACACAGCAGGGCACATACCCCTTTCCCCATAGATGACTGCACAGCAGGACACATGCCCCTTTCCCCATAGATGACTACACAGCAGGGCACATGCCCCTTTCTCCATAGATCACTACACAGCAGGACACATGCCCCTTTCCCCATAGATAACTGCACAGCAGGGCACATGCCCCTTTCCCCATAGATGACTACACAGCAGGGCACATGCCCCTTTCCCCATAGATGACTGCACAGCCCCTCCTCTGCCTGCCTCCGCGTATCTGGGATTTTCTGTACATGCCCCGTTCGTTTCCTGTGTGGCAGGTGGGAAGGGATTTCTAGTCATCTTGTCATCTGTCTGCTTCCCCAAGCCAGTGTTGATGCTGCCCCCTCTAGTCCCTGCTCTTCCTGCACAGGGGAACACAGAGGGAAACGCTCAGAAAAAAAAAAATCATGAAATGTAAAATAACCCAAAACTGATAGAAAATAAGAATCCTGAAAGAAGTCAAGCTTTGGTAATTTTTATTTTGGTTTTTGTAATCAAATAGCGAGAACTGATACAGAAAAGAAGACAGATTTGAACATCTTCTTGGCCATCTTTAATTCCCTTTAATCACTCAGATGGGTGGTTCCGTTAAAATTGCATTTTATAGCTCTCTTCACAATTTCAGGAGTTGAAGTTTTCTTATGATTCCCATTTTATTGTTTGAGAGTATCATGCACGATCATATGTCTTTCCCCCCATTCTTCCTCCTCAGCCTCACCAGCACTTTCCCCTCCCAACTTCATGTGCTTTTTTTCTGTTTCCTGAGCCTCACAGAGTTCACTTAGTGCTTCCTATTATGTGCGGTGTACAATCTTCTATTGGAGCATCTCAGGCATGGCAGCCCTAAAGAAAAGGCACTTACCTCCGCTAGCAGCCATCAAATGCCAGGAGCTCCTCTGGTGGGGGTGGGGCATCATGAACACTTCCCCACCTGTGACAGGAATTGGCTATGTGCAAAGCACTGTCACGTCCAGCCAATATTGCTTGAGGAAGCTGGTATCTTGTCGTCACAGGGAGGGCTACATCAGAATTCAACTTTTGTTTCTTGATACCTGGTCTGCTTTCTCTGCAGCTGTCATTTCTCAGCTCTCTCCAGGAAGGTAAACAAGTGATTTATATGTATTTAAATATTTTCTCTGTTGAAGTAATTCTGATAAAACATTTTTCAATTTATAGGAACTAAAAGATTCCGTGTAGGAAATATGGTGAAGTGTCGCTTGAACATAATTAGATTTTAAAGAACTCAGATGACTCTTACTGGACTATAAGACAGTGTGAAAACACAGTCACAGTCTATCCTAGAAGTGGAGAAATTCCTTATTTTGGGGACATAATCCCTAATTTTAATTTGATCTTGTAAGTCTAGAATGAAATAATTATACCACAATTATTACATATTTGTGCAAATATTGAATAAAATTATAGCTGTAGAATGGTTTTCTTCCCCATATTAACAATGGACAAACAAGAAAAGATGTCTACTGAAGGCACACTGAGAAAGTGAGAAGTTGACAAGAAAAATAAAACAAGTATTATAATAAATTTCTACAAAATTTATTTATCCCTCTGAAGTGGAGAATGATCTTAATGTGAGGATGATCAAAATTTTGAACCTGAGAGGCGAAAATGAAGTGCTATAAAGTGTTCACATTCAATGTCACCTCTTTGGCCTGGCAAACATATAAACACATTGCACACTTTTATATGTAAGATTAGAGGTGACAGAAGGAAGTTACCTTTTTAATTAATTAATTTGTATTGAAATAAAATTTTTTCTACCGTGTATTCTGATCAGTTTCCCCTCCCTCATGCCCTCCCAGATCTGCCCACCAATACACCGCACTCCTTGTTACTCTGTGGTGGTATTCTAATTGTACTGAAATGTGATTTTGATTGTATGTTAATAAAGTTGCCCGGTGGTCAGAACTATTAGAGCCATAGACAGAGTGTGGTGGTGGTGGCGCACGCCTTTAATCCCATAGATCTCTGTGTGTTCAGGGATACAGCCAACATTGGAGACTTATGCCTTTAAGACCTGGGGTGCTGTACATACAGACAGTGACGAGGCAGTCACATGTTTGGGTTTACAACCAATGAGAAGACAAAATGACTATGAAACAACTTACACATAGGGAAATAGCTCTTTCGGGAAGCTGGGACCACCGCAGGAGGAAGGGTGAGATTTTAGCTCTGAGCTCTGACCTCTTGGCTTTCTCTTTTACATTGGTTCTGTGTTTCTTATTTAATAAGACTGTTGGTTACATCTACATCTGGCGCCCAACGTGACAAGAATCCATTAAAAACCACTTGGCTTAGCTCTCTTTATAACACAACAAATAAAAAGCAGGAGAAACACATACTTACATGCATGTACACACACCCATACTTACACACAGAGAATTGTGTAATCAAAACCAGATACTTTGGGAACATTTCTACATAGAAACTATTATGCAAATAATAAAATTGGAAGGAATTAAGATACCAAGAAAGAAGGAAGGAGCAAAGATGAATCATTGCCTATGTGCACTCAAAAGAAGATATGAAAAAGATTTTTCTAAAAATATCTTAGAAGCTTACTCCTGAGAGACATGAGTTTCAGTTTAGAACTTTAATAAAGGGAATGTTATCTTACTATACCAGAATTGTTAAAAAATGTCAGTTTAATTTTTTGTGTATATCATATATGCATGACTTTCTTAGGATTATGGATTTATAATCATGATTTTTAGCAGTGTTTACACTATTACAGATGTTACAGGTTATCCTGTGACTCTACTCACATTTATATTGCTTGTAATTATTAATTTAAGATGGCAAAGATGGTTAATAACAACCTACAGCTTCATTTTCATAGAAATTTATTATAATATATTTGGATCTCTAAATACATTTTAGTGATCAGTCAATGAGCAATAATGCAAAGTGTCCATAGCATAGGTTCTACAGAAGACGTGTTCCTTTCTACAGCTATAATTATTTTTCCCTCTCCTTTTCTTAATATTTATCATCTTCATACTTCACCTCCCTGAAATCCATGACTATATTGTCTTTCTCAGTCATCAGTTTCCACTGCCCGTTTTCAATGACTGACATTTCTTCAAAGCAGTAAGTTATTTGGAATTAGGTGTCAAGGAATTTTATATCATAAGGAATATATGTTATTTCTCTGTGGCCATAAATTGACTCTTCCACAGTGCCGGTCCTGAGAGTAACTATTTATCTTTCCTACTGCTTTTCGAGCCTTGCATACTTCTACCTAAATTGAAAAATATTGCTGACCTTTCTGTGAACTGGTAGAAAAACATGAGGCTCTGGAAAGAAGACTGAGATTCTAAAAGGTGGTGATGATAAAGTTTATTCCTATGTCCACATAAAGACTGCCACAAATTATAGACTTAATTTGCATTAGACTCATAATGAGCCTTTATGGGTGCTCTTCACAGTATGCACACAAAAAGGCATGGTTATTGGTACCTTCCACAGAAGGGAAAGACAAGGTCAGAATAAGTGCCCTTTTAAGTGCCATTGTCAAATAAGCAGAATTCAGAACTAATTTTGGTTCACTTTAGGTTATGATTTCAACAACTGAAGTCTTAAATATGTTCATGGGATATTAGTGGATGGCCGGTTTTATATATTCTAGAGTGACGGCAAAGATTTTGCAAGGCCTGTGAAAGCAAAATATCACTGCACTTGTGGAATACTATTCTAAACATTTAAAGATAGTTAGCATTATATTTCAAGAACATTTTGAACATTCTGGAAAGAAATGTGAATGGTTCTCTTCCTGAATGACCACTCATGCTTTGTAGTTTAAAGTTGAAATAATATAAATCTATTAAGTTTAAGAACTCTAAATATAACAACAGAAGAATTTATATACTGAAGAACCAGACATCAAAAGACCCTAGACAGGACAAATCCATGTCATTTGTGGTTTAGGTGAACATCAGAAGTGATGCAAGGAGTCTTTCCATGTGTTTCATAAGTTAATATTTATAGGAAATATCTATGATAGCTGTTCATTTTTCAACACTGTAAAATAAAAACATTAACAAAGATTTGTGAAATTAAACAGGGAATTGATATTATTGTTGCTGTATATTTAATGGTCTCTTTTATACCTACCTGTAAGATGAATTGCTAAACTGTCTTATTAATAAAAAAAAAATGGAGCCAGATATTGGGGTGAAAACTGAGAGATCCGAGAGCAAGCCAGCCATGTCTTACCTTTAGAAAATCCTCAGCCAAAGAGAGAGCTACTTCCTCTATACTCATGCCTGTATACCTTTCTGTGCTCTGCAATCTTACTTCCTCTCTCCACACAGCTCTATCACTTCCTGTCTGTCTGTCCAGACCTCCAGACCTCAATGCTTAACTAGTACTGGGATTAAAGGCATGTGTCACCACACCTGGCTCTGTTCCCAGTGTGGCCTGGAACTCACAGAGATCCAGATGAACTCTGCCTCCTGAATGCTAGGATTAAAGGCATGTGCTACCACTGCCTGGCCTCTATGTTTAATATAGCGGCTGGCTTTTTCCTCTGATCACCAGACAAGCTTTTTTTATTAGAACACAAATAAAATATCACCACCTATCTCTTAATTTTAATTTTTGTCGATGTATTTACTTTGGTGGGATACAGTGGTTTTTACTCTGATAAGAAATTAATGGTTTCTCTGTCAATTCAATAACTACCAATTATGTTGACTAGTTTCTTTTCCTAGTAATTTCTTTCATTCCCTATTTTAATTCTGCATCACTCTTTTGCTTAAAACTCCAAGGAGATGTAGGGTTTCATCTTATTTCCACTAAACCAATGCCGTTCCTGGAAATTCATGGTATCTAGGTTTCAGTCCGAGCTGACTCATAGCCTTAGGATTGCCACTCAATGGGACTGGGGCGTGCTATTTCCTTTGTGACATCTGTCAGTTTTATTTCCTCACCCTGCTAAGCACACGATTTTGAGACTTTCTAAGGGGGGGATGAATAGCACAATGTTTTCAATTCATTTTATAACTGAGAACATTCTTACTGGACTCAAACTTAGTTCAAAGTGATGCATAGTAGATATACTGAAAATAGTCTGGGTAATTTAGTGAACTCTACACCATTCAAATTTAACAATACTAATGCTGATTTGAATCACATAAACGTGTGGGTAAACTATCTTTTCAGTTTGTAACTCATTATCTTTCTTTGTCTCATAAGTCAAAGAAAACAAGGCTTTAAACTCGTGATTTTTTTTCATGTTTGCAATTTCACAATGACCATGGCTTCCTGATATACAATTTAATTTAATTTCTTGGGGTATGGGGTTCTCTTCTTTTATCCCTGTTGGAAGCACTATTATAAACATACTGGACACCGAAGACACATTTTAAATGGTTTATCCCCAACCCTTGGTGCTTCCATCTCTATCCATTGGTGCTCTCTGGCAATATTGTCTGTGTTCCTTTTTTATTGATTTTTCTTCAGCAATTACGTTGTCATTCATATTTACATTCCAATAAAGTCTATCACTTGGTTTTCTGTTGTACAGGATCATATTTTCCAGATAATGGACCTTTGCAACTGTCTCTCAACATACTCACTTGAGAGAGGATTTATATGCATTTTTCTAACTTATATAATCTTCCCTTAGAGTTAAAGTGACTGGTGTTAGTTTAGATTTGACAATGAAACAGAGTAATGATCTAATGAGATGTGCAGTTTTGTGTAGCTTATTGACTGGAGAACCCAATTTTTTAGTATGTGATTGGATGATGAATATGGTTCCTAAATTGTGTGTGTGTGTGTGTGTGTGTGTGTGTGTGTGTGTTCCAGTGTGGTGTATGTGTATGTTTTGTGTGTATGCATGTGAGGTGTGTGTGCCTGTGCTCACATATGCAGAGGCCAGCAGAGGACATCAGGTATCCTGAGTTTGCCTTACTCTTTTGAGACAGGGTCCTGTTACTGACCCTGAGCTAGGCTGGTGGCCAGCAAGTTCCAGCAACGCCCATGTCTGGCCTGCTCAGTGCTGGGATTATAAGTGGGTAGAAACATTTGGCTTCCTGCATGGGTACTGGAGTCTAAACTCAAATTCCCCTGGCTATGTGGATCTTATACATGAAGCCATCTCTCCAACCCCTGATGGAAGTGGGTCTTATACAAGGACTGTTATGGTACATTGGGCCATTCGCTTTGTTTTCCTTTACCGAGGAAGCACAATTCAGTTTCCCGAGGCGAGGTTTTACTTCAGTATTGGGGGAAGTGATCGACTGTTCTAAACACCAGTGTGCACTCATTTACACTACCTGCCATATCTCTCATCTGTCTTGACTTAGTCTGGGCATTACTGAATCCTAGCCTCTAAAATCATCCCTGGAATAAAGATTTGTTTTCAGTTCCATCTTTCCTGACAGTTTAGATGGCACCTTCCTTTACCTTCAGCCCTAACTTGACAAGCAAAGACATGTAATCTTAGAAGGTTTTGTCCACTGGCAGTACCTCCTTTTCTCTTTCTCTTGTTTTATAATTATAAGTATTCATTATCATGTTTATACTGTCAACAAAAAAAAAAGAAAATATAAGTGACCAATTTACCCATTTGATTGTACGGTTTTGTTTTGTTTTTTCATTTTCTCTCTCTCTCTCTTTTTTCTTTTCTTATGCTTCTTCTCTGATTGTATGTTTTTAACCCTACACATTTGGAATGCTGTGGAGATTAGTCAGGAGAATATATAGCTTATGACATTTCAAATATATTATTATGTAATCTAATTTATTTTTCTTTAAATATAATTGGAGTTCTTAGGGAAATGTAAAAGGGCAAATTTATTGCTGAAATAGTATGTATGAAGAAATGAAATGTTCTTTTTTGTTTTTGCTTTTACTTATGTTTTAATGTTTATGATTTAAATAGAATTATATCACCTTCCTGCCTCTAGTTTCTCCCAGCTATCCTCACCTGAACCCTGTTCCTGTCCCCTCCATTCTCAGTTTGTTGGACTTTTTCTTGTTTATCCTTGGTGTGTGTGTGTGTGTGTGTGTGTGTGTGTGTGTGTGTGTGTGTGTGTGTGTGTGTGTGTGTTTGTCTGTATATGTGTGTGTACTTGCTGGATACAATTTGCTTGTTGTTTGTGTGTATATGGTTTCAGGGATGACCACTTGGTATTGGTCAACCAATAAAGGGTTCATGCCGGGAAGAGGCTAATTCTCCTCGCATCAGTCATAGTTGCCTATAGTGCTTTATCTTGAGGTGGGACTACACAAAAATCTTCTCTTCCACGTTAACATGACCACTGATATTGCCATTTTTCCAGTCTTGTTTATGCGGCCATTCCAGGGACAGACTGTTTCTCAGTCTTCTGGCTCTTACAGTCTTTCTGGTCACATGTTTCCTGAGGCGCAAATGCAGGAGCTGTGATGTACATGTATACCTTGGGGATGGGCTCTCCAAGATCTGTGGATCTTCACATTGTGTCCCGTTGTGGTTTCTGGGATCTTAAAAGAAGTTAAGCTACTTGACTTGACAATGCTCCCCATTAGAATCAGAGACTAACAAAAACCACAGAACCAGACACACAAATTCTCTTTTTGAATGGTTGGCCAGGGTAGTTCAAGTGTGTGTGTGTGTGTGTGTGTGTGTGTGTGTATTTTCATTTACTGCTTCAGATTTTATCAAACATTTCAGAATAAAATATTTTAAAAGTAGCCAGAGTTTTAGATTTTTAAGTACTTTCTCACGTTAGTGCCAAAGGAATTGCTACTGTTGGCCTAAGTGAGCACCCCGGTTCTCAAGGTATTAGGGATCATATGACCCTAAACGTCAAATCTTCTTGCCTCTTCTTTAATGCATTTCTGTGGAAATTCACTTTGGCTGAGTGAGTATTAGTAACTTTTAGTGCAGGTTAGCTCATAAATAAAAATTTAATTCAGTTGGGCAGTGGTGGCGCACACCTTTAATCCCAGCACTTGGGAAGCAGAGCAAGGTGGATCTCTGTGAGTTCGAGACCAGCCTGATCTATAAAGTGAGTTCCAAAACAGGCTCCAAAACTACACAAAGAAATCCTGTCTCAAAAAAAAAATTTAATTCATCTCTGATCACTGCTTTAATAAATGTCAAGTGAAACAATTTTGATCATTTATTTTTAGTTATGAAATGATTAAAGAAAACTATACTATATTACACATACATAACAATATTTGACTATTTAATACTATATATACATACATGTGCATATATGCACATATTATATAATATTATATATACATGTATGTATATATTTATATACATGTATATATGTTGGTTTATATGTTGGTTAACTAAACAAATAGACATGTTCTCTGGATCAGACTCAGCTTTCTGTACAAACATACAGTGGCAATACCAGACTTCAGACCTGTAAATGAGTTTTGGAATGATAGAGTTTTGTGACTGTACTGTGTATCAAGTAGATAGCATGCAAAAGTGTTTTGTAAAATTTTACTTTTGTATTGAGGTGGATAATAAATTTGTTGATTTAAAATGCTGATTTTTAATAATCAGTATGAAAATTCAAAGTAATACTTTTACAGCTTTATAAGGTTAAATCCTATAGAAAACTAAGATAATAATTAATTTAAATTTCCAAGTAACCATCTAGGTCTACAGTGATTTCTTTTATTTAATTTTTAATTTTTTGCATTCTTTTGATATGTTAGAGTGAATGTAAAAATTCCAAATTCTGGTCAGCAAAACAATTGAATCATCCCTATTCATATATGAATATATATATTTAAAGGGCAAAATACGTTTTGTTGACATTTTTATTTATTGAAGACCTGTTTCTAAGTTTCATATAAATACTTTCATTTAAGTTAATATTAAAAGCCTTTCTCTGTTTCCTACCAAAAGAACACACCTGGTACTCTCTGATTCTATTAACTTTTGCTGTTCCACCATTTTCTGTATACCCAGTGTGTTTGCAGAGTTCATCTATTATGGCTGTATCTTGCTATAGTTTGTGTGTTTCCTGGGCAGTAAGCATTACAAAGTAATTTAAATTTCTTTCATTAGTTCTGTTTTCACTTTGAAAAGCCCTTTACTTTGGTACCTGTGAACAAGATGATGCAAGGTAGAAGACCTGCTAACATAACTTTCACTGGTGATTTTGCTTAGAGGTTCATCATCTTTCTGGAATGTTTGTTCCTCTCATAACATCTTGTGAGCTTGCTTTATTATAAAAATATCCCAAGTACTCACCAACATTGGTTAGTATAGATGCATTTAGGTAGATCAAGGGGCAGATAGCAGTACTGTTGTTAAATATGAAATGTCCTCAATTCAATAGCATAACATCAAATATTCAGCTCTGGACATTAGGCCCTTGATGCCATCACATGAGGACAATTACTCATTTGTCAAGTCCAAAAACTGTGTATTCAAGGTCCAGGTAACTGTAGACAGTTTTCAGTCAGAAATAGTCTGCTGAATTTTAACCATTTATGTGATTCAGATTTCATATTTATAGAACTCAAGTAATTAACAAGTATTAAATTAGCCAGTAGAAAGAATGTTACAGGCTCAATGATACCAAAGACCCATATTGAAACAGAGAAAAGTTTTATTTTCTGAAGGTACTATAGACCTAATGCCTCTGACTAGAATTATGTCAATTTAAGCATTTTTATTTTCTTCTAGTTTTCAAGTTCATAGATCAATGATCACTAGCCTTCCTCTTTACTTCTTTCAAGTAAACACCTGATAGGCAATGTAGGTGCTGGATCCTTCCCAGTGGATTATCTTCACTGGAATCTCTGGCCTTAAATGATTATCATGAAATTTATTTGCACATAATGCTTATTGGAAATTTTGGTTATTTGATTTAAGAACCCAATCTTATATGTATTTACATCATTTAGAAACAAAATCTAATATATCTTGTAGTTTCAAAAATGTATTCAATGGCAAACAGTTTTAAAATTATAACCCCTAAAATCCACAAAAAATGAAAAAAATCTATTGCCTTAGAACAAATATGTAGTATTATAATCTGTGGAATGCATCAGGCAACTATTTTTTATAATGTCAGAATCTGAAGGATAAGATAAAATTTAGGAAGGCTGCAAGGATGTTAGATACCCATTCTGACATAGGAATTGTTTTCAGTAAATAATAAAAGGTAGAGAAAATTAAGGTATGATTATAACATTTCAAAGTTGGTAAATTTCTGAGGAATCTTCTAAGAGAATCAAGGAAGTGACAGGTTATTTGTAGCTACTCATGGGAAGCTCCTTGTTTAAATGATATGATCTTTGTCAAGTTATTATTAAAATAAACGATCTTGTAATGATAATAATTGAAACCTCTTATGATTATATATATTTGTCTGAGTGCTTCTGACTTGTGAAAGAGGCAGATCACTGCAGAATTTGAGAATATGATTATTTGTAAGGGAAGAAAAAAGACAGCTAGAAAGATGAAGAAAATCTGCAGCAGACATGGAGACACTGTGTTTACTCTGCTATCAGAACACATGAAACGTGAATCAATCACATTGATTTTTCTCAAATTATTTGCAAATTATCCTAAAAGAGCAGCATATGCTAAATGGCTAGAACTTAAATTTAAGAAATGTCTTTCAAATTTCCAAACACTCAATAAACTACTCATTTAAAGTCAAATAATACTGAGATCTCACATGCTTGCCCTCTCTTCCCCTGTCCACCAGTGAATATAACAGTCCCTTAAAATGCACAAGAACTCGGGCCTGGGACCTGGGAAGTGTTGCTTGGCAGCAGCCTTTTAGCTCTTATCTGCAGCCTAAGGAGGCTGGCCAGACAGTTTAGTCCAGCACAGCTTGAGGCGCTCACGTGCACAGCGGAAAGATAAATAATGAAAGCAAAGTCAGTTTAAAAATGCAAGCAAAGATAGTCATCAATGATTTTGAGGTTTTTATTACCTTGGAAATGCTCTGCCAGAATCTGGATGCTTTGTCCTGCAATTTTCAAGAGAAGAGAGTAAAATGACTGCAGTTTGCTAGCTTTTGCATGCACCTAAATCAAAGTGGCCGTTAATTTTCCAATTCTTGTAAAGATATTTCCTCTTGTCATTAAATTTTAATTACCTTAGGCTCTCCTACTTTCACGTGGGAAAGTTGTATAAAAGGAAGGAAAGAGAAGTGGGTGGAGGAGGGAGGGCAGTGAGAGAAGAGGGTGTGTGAGAGCAATCAGGATACATGGTACCCGCCCCCACCCTGCCCTGCTCCCCACTCTCTGAGGACAGAAGACTAAGGTGAGGTCTGAGTTTTAACCCGTACCTCCAAACTGAAACCAGACAGCCTGTTCTTAAAAAAAATACCGAATTTAACATGTACACATGTTTCCTGTATAATTTTTCTTTCCTTTAAATAAATGCTTTCACTTCTGAATCAGTTTTAAAAAAAAAATCATTGGAAATATCAGAAAAACCATTCAGGTTCCCTCGTGTAGTGGCGCACACTTGTAATCTTAATATTTGGGAGATGAAGAATGGAGAATGGAAGGTTATTCTGAAGTTGGAAGGATACTTGCTGTATTAGAATCCAGACTAAACCAAACCAAACTAAAACTAACCAGAGAGAAAACTAACCCAAATAAAAAGTCATTCATTGTTAAAGTTGAACATGAATTATTTTATGTTGAATAATGTAACAGTCCTGTGAACTGCAGTAATATTTAGTTTCAATCATTATATCATTTGTCCAAAGGCAAGGCTGAAAAATAAAGTCAATGTGTTTTCTGGTATTGAAATTACACTTCTTTTCATTTTTTTGTCTTCAGTACTGAAGGTTTCAGTGCATTGTTCATAGTAGGTGAGTGCCCTTTCACTGAAATATACATTGCCAACATTATTATTATTTTTTTGAGAAAGAATCTTGAACTCACTCTACATCCCACACAGATTTTTTTTTTTAACCAGAAATCTCTGGCCTCAGTTTCCAGAGCAGCTGTGATGGCAGATATACTTAAAATTTAAAAATTAAACATAAATAAATAAAAATTACATTGAAGATTATATAATATTTCTTTGTAACATATTTTAACTCTTGTTATTAGATTTTCTAGGTAATTAAACAATGTGTGGATGTTTCTAGAGAAACTATTATTATTAGCCAGTGAAAGCTGTAAATACCACTTTCCACTGAACACCAGTTTTGCAGTTGTTTGTCTATGAATATACAAGCCATTAGAGACATTCTTAGTAAGATACGCTCCCAGTTTTTTTAAGTGGTTGCTAAAGTGAAGTTAATATGTGGAATTTATATGCCATGCCTATTTGGGGGAAATTACTCCAAATTTCATCTAATTACTCCCGTAGAGTCTCTGCCTGTGCCCTCACCCTCTTCCCCCACCATGGACCTTCTCTCCCCCTTAGGCCATTGTGTGTTTCCCATAACAAAGTATAATAAGAACAAGATAAAGTTTTATAGACTAATGCGCACCATAAAGTGATACATGGTGCCTTGGCTGTCTTATGGCTGCAGCAGAGTAGCCAGCAAAAGCATCTTAAGTAACAAAGGGTTGATTTCGGTTCACAGTCCAGACAGAGTGCTGTCCATCAAATAACAGGAATCCAGCAGTGGGTGCTGGAGTCAGCTGGTCATATGGCAGCTGTGTTACACACACACACACACACACACACACACACACACACACACACACACACACACACAGAATGCTGCTCTGCAGTGTGCTTACTTCTTTATATTCAGTCTAGAACTCAAGTCCATAGACTGCTGTCCCCCATTGTAAGGGTTGTTCTGTCCACCTCAATTATATAATCCTCACAGGGAAAAAACAAAAAACAAAAAAAACAAAAGCCTTTTCCTCAGGTAATTCTAGATCCTCAAAAATGAATAGTATTAAACAGTACATTGAATTACCACAACAGTTCAGTTAAATAGGTTTTTATTAAATAAAACAATTTGTCAAATAAAACGTGACAGCTACTTGCTAATATTCTGTCCTATTGATTTTCAAAGATATTTTACACTGAAAAAATCTCAGCCAGTTTTATACTGTCTCATTTTATTTGTGTAATAATGACTTCCTAATTGATTAGTACCATTATTTGCATTTTTGCCTTGTTTATTGAAATAAAATTGTACAGAATTTGTATCTGGTTGTCTATATTCTTCCAAGCATTTTTGAATTTATGAATATAGCTATTTTTATGTTTAACTTTGTACCCTACTGATAATTTTGATATTATCCAAATATAGCATTTTTATTAACTATTTGGGAATTTCATACAATGCACCCTGAGCACACTCACTTCCTATTTCTCACAAGTCCACCCTAATAAAACATGGTTTAGTATTTTATTCTACTGGTAATGGGAATTTAGATTTAGTTTTTCTTTGAAAATGAAAACAGTAAATGCTAAGCAATAGTCAATAAAAATGCAATGAAGTTAGTTTCTAAAGAACAAAAAAACTCAGTCAGCAACACAAAGAAGTTTGTAAGTGGTTAAATGTTACTGTGTGTAAATGACAGTAAATTTGAGATAGACAGAAAACATTGAAATGTAGTCAACATAAGAGACCAAAACTGATTCAATACTTATAAAATTCCTTCACCCCAATGCCACATAAGTAAGTAAAGCCAATAAATAAATGTAAGCATACCAGTGATTTTTATGCTGCTCTGGGGAAAGCAGGAGTTTATTTTGACTTGCTGTTCCAGATAGTTAGAGTCCGCAATGGTGAGGAAGGCGTGGCTGAAGGTGGTAAGAGCAGGAACAGGAAGCTGCCTGATAACATGTTAGGTGCACCAGAAAACCAAGAGAATGAGCAGGAATCCAGGAGGCACCATTCACCCTCAAAATCTGCCCCCAGTGACGCACTTCCTTCAGCAAGGCTTCACCCTCTAGACGTTCCATAACCTCCCCAAACAGTGCCACCAAGTGTTCAAATACGTGAGCCTAAGCTGTTGATGATGCTGTTCCTGAAACCTGTAGGGAACCAAACAAAACTCCAGTGCCAGCTGTGAAATGCTTTTTGGTCAGGGTTGCACTAGAGACTCATGGGTTATTGCTATTCCTCATGGTCGACATTTCTCATTCAAATCCCAACAGTAATGAAATATAAAGTCATTTGTAAAAACTAGAGAAATTTTGGAGGTAGTAATGTTGTCTGGTTTTAGGGCATACTTATGATACTGTCCGCATAAAATTTACATTTATAGTTTGATCTTTTAAAGTGTGTTCACAAGCATATTGTTCAGTTACGAAGCACTGCAAATTTGACAAGTTTTGTAAGATATCCTCCAAGAAGCCCACACATAGAAAGAAGTGTATTGATTCCCTAGGCTTAATGGGTGGAAGAAGTGACAGTGATTTATTTATGAAACTCCTGGTGGGATGCAGCTCATCCCCAGAGAGAACTCAGTGCTGTCAGCCAAGTTAGAGAGATTATCACAATGTGTTTAGCAAATGATCAAGCAGACAAAAGGCAAGCCGTGCCCTGAAGATGAGGGACAATTGCACAGTGTAAGCTGTGTATATTTTCTTGTAGAATGTGATCTTTTCAGCCTACATACCCACATTCCCATAAACAGATGCAAACATTGGCATAGCATAATTGTTTAAAAAAACCACTATTAAGAATGATAAATCAAATGAAAATTAGCTTTAAGCCATAGCAACATGGGTTTGAAGGGAGAAGTACAGTTTCTTTTTTTAAGAAAAAGTAATATCCTTGGGAAATGACTAACACATAATTCCAACTTAAGAAATATTAATTCCCTATTGGCTATCATAAAGAAAAGGTACTGTCAAGCAGTTTTAATGATTGACTTACTAAAAAGAAAGAAGGGAAAAGTTCTTTGGTATTTCTTAAGTTGAAGTAATTGGTCATTATGGGAATAAGGTTATAAAAAGAAGAACCAGTTTTCCGGGAAAATCGTAATGCAAATTTCCTCCAATTATCCTCCTGGTATTTGACTACATTCTGCAAATCAAAGTCACATTCTTAGATTGTCGCATATTTCCAGTCCTCAATACCTCTATACTCCATCACACAAAATAGAGAGGAAATTTCACTGTTCTAAGTTAATATTCCTTAAAGTAGGTTGGAAGAAATATTCTCCTCAGGCAATGTGAATATTTTAAGATATGTTTACAGACTCTAAAAGAATCACAACAACTGTAAAATGAAAATAGAGGGAAAGGATTCAAGAGGCAGAATAGTTTAAGCAAAAAGGGGGCTAGAGGAACTAGGAAGAGGATGGCTAGGGAGGGAATCAGCCAAAATAAAGGGCGTATTAAAAAGTTGTGCTAAACCAAGTTCTTTGTAACCAAATTAAAAATGTAATTAAAAAAATATCTAGAAGGATGATACCCCACATGGCTAAAACTTCTGGAACCTGTAGGGTACCAAACAAGACCAGTACCAGGTATGAGATACTTCTGAAAGGGTTGTTGGTCAGGGACACACAAGAGACATCCCGAACAATCCAGGTTATTGCTACTTCTCTTGGTTGCCCACTGTAGTAGATGATGGGACCTTATTGATAAGGACATTATACAGCTTTCTTGCAAAATATGGATAAATCACGCTGGATCTTAGATGGGTAGCTCTTTCCAGCTAGTGGCTCTTACAATGTATTAAGGTGCTTAGATGCTGGGGGAAACAAAAGACAATGTACTCATTCAGCTGTGAACCAATTGTGAAGCAATTATAATACCAGCCTGCTTGACAGAACCAAGCTGGGTGGGCAATAGCTGCTTGATAGTGATGGGGGTATTCACTCTGATTGGAGATGAGACCAACTTACAGGAAAGAATCCATGTCCAGTGCTGCAAGCCAAGTAAATACACATGTCTGGGGAAGCCATAGGCCGAACTGAGTAACTCATTACTGTTATTTACCTAAACTGACTTAGTTATCATCAAATTTCCTTGTCAGTCTCTATGTTTATATAGGACAAATGCTACCTGCAAACTTAATCTGGGAAGCCTCTCTGCATGCAATGGCTTAAATTGGCCTGCTACATAAGGCATTTATACCTCCCCTTCTAAGGCTCAGGAGCATTGTGGAAGCCATGGAAGAATGGATGTGCTTGGAAATGTGGAGAAGTAGCTGGGAAATGCATTTTCTGGATTTGACACAGATTTTGCAGTCATTATCTCATAACAGCTATGGTTAACTGAATGGGACCTTCATAACATTGGCCTTTCAATGGTTAGCCAGAGATAGGAAGAGGCTCACTGGACTCTCTCTCTCTCCTTGGTGAACTAATGGCTCTTGATAGAGAGGGGGTCAATTTATTTATTTGTGTAATTACTGGTGAGCCCACCAGGCTTCAATGGATAACACCAAACCATGGTTACACAGATGACCTTGTTTAAAACACATAGGTTACAAAACAGAACAAAAACACATGCATGTGGAAAATAATTTATAGAGAGGACAGAGGATGGGGGTGATAGAGGTCAAAGGAAAAATAGAGGGTGGAGGTGAGAATAATCAGAATGCATTATATGTACATACAAAAATTTCAATGAAGAAATTTAATAAAAAAGATAAAAGTAAAAATAACAACTATGGCTGGGCAGTGGTGGCATTTGCCTTTAATCCTAGCACTCAAGAGGCAGAGCCAGGAAGATCTCTGTGGGTTCAAGGCCAGCCTGGTCTATACTATATAGAGTGAGATCCAGGACAGGAACCAAAACTATACGGAGAAACCATGTCTTGAAAAGCCAATAAGAAAAAACAAACAAACTATGTTTTCTCTATATTAAATCATATTCAACTTGAACTAACATGCTTTTCTTAGGTTCCCATGTATGTTTATAGTTTTTTTTTAAGGTTTAAATTAGAAAGAGTACCATGGTTAACAGGAATAGTAAATAGTCTTTTTGCCTCCTTAAAGTAATGCTGTTTAAATGAACAACAGGAGAAACAATGAAAGAACTCAGAAGTATACACTGTTCCAAGTCATAAAGAAATGAGGTTAGTGACCTTCAGATGCTGTTTGTCGCTGGTGTTCTTTCCTTTCCTCAGCCACAGAGCGCCTCATTCCATGAACTCCTCGGTGACAATCCAGTACACAGCAGACAAGAGCAGAGCTGCTCTGGGGAAAGCAGCTCTGGGTCCCTTGGGTTTGCTTCACATGTCTGATTCTGTGCACCGTTCCCATAGGACAGAATCCTTTCCTGATGAGATGATGGCACGAAAAGCCTTTTTGTCTGCCTCAATATAACTCTTCGATTAACCTTTATTGCTTGTAGAAATAATGACAATTCCTTTAGTTGTGACTGTGTACCTGTTAGGATGTGAATGTCCTTGAGGGGGTAATTAAGTCAAACCATCATCAGTTATTAATGTCCTAGAATAAATTGTTTTGAAAATCCTGCCCTTAATCCAAGAAAGCAGGTTATAAAATTGTTATCAATGAAATAATAATATAAAGGTATGTTATAGTATTGAAATAAAATTGTAGGTACTTCATAATTTCTATGGTATTAAGGTCACTTGTTACGTTAATGCAATAACAGTTAATTCAATTATATAAAGATGAAATATAAGTTATTGGAATTAGAAGATACATGGCATAAGGAAACAAGACAATTTGACCAAATGAAAACAAAATCAGGATTTCAGACTCAATGACAAGAATAAAAGTCCTGGTAAGCTGAGCAATAAAGAACCTTAAAGCTTTTTGAAAACAATAGCCCCAGTTGGTTCTTGTGATTTTTATGTGACTTGTAATGATTCAATGACAGCATTTTGTCTACACCATATTTCTCAGGACTTTTGCATAGAAAACAATCTTAGAAGAGAGAGGTAGTGTTGCCTTAGGGCTGTGAAGCACTTCTTCTTCTACCAGATTGATAGAAAGGACTGTGACTCCTGCAGAAAGGTGAGGAGGTTGTCTAGGAAGTTCTTGATAAATCGGCAGTTTCCTGTCCTGTAATAACGGCATTGTTGTTGGTTTGCTGTGAGTCATACAGGCTGTGCTATGGTCTCTGGAGTCTCCTGTCTTCTTTCAACATACATGAACTGTGGCAGGTAATTACTGACTTGCAAGTGAAGTAAAATAGCACCTTTCTTTAGTCTCTATCACAGTGTATAACATACAAGAGGTTTTTAACTTTATATATGACATCCAATAAGATGTGTGATGCTGTCAGTGCTGGCTATGAATTGAAATGAAAATTCTCCTAAAGCAGAATTGAAGAAAACAAAATAAATTATCTCCCTGAGGTCACAGAAAAGCTGATAATCTGCAAGGAAAACCAAGTGTTCACCATGTGTTTTTCTTGTCTTTAAATGTTTAGCAGCCTTGAGGCCACGAGGTCAAGATGATTACATTTTTTTATATCTGTAGCTGTGGATCGTCACATGGAAGGCCGACTGCCACCACACCTTTATTACCTTTACTCAATATCCACTGGGATCCTCTGTCCCTCCCAGCTTTCGTGCTGAACAAAGCTGGTATTCTGCTCTACTTCCTGTTTTTGCCAAGAAGTCCATGTTCTCATGATATATCTGTGTATCATATTTTCTCGTTATCTTCTTCTAACTCTAATGATATAATAGTGTTCTAGTCATGTGCTATTTAACTCTCTAGGACAGTGTCTACCAGCATAGACTACTCACATGATTTAATAAGTAGATGAACAGACTGAATGAATAAGAATAGAAGGTTTGGTCTAGCATTTCTGTTTATTTCAATCCATTTCATTCCTTTAAGACCTCGTTGATCTAACTCTTATTGAATATCTATTAATCTGGATCCACAATAACTTGATTAACAGAATACATTTGTACGTATTTTTCTTGGCATGTTAGCACATGCCTGTAATACTAACACTTGAGAGGGTCAGATAGGGAGATCAAAACTTTAAAGCCAGACAGAGTTAGGTAACATGTTCCAGACCAGCTTGACCCACATAAGAAGACCCCATCACTAGGAAATAAATCAAAGAAATGGAGAAGGGAGGGAGGAAGGAAAGAGGGGGGAGGGAGGAGAAAGGAAGGAAGGAGGAAAACATTTAAACTGTAACAGGCACTTTTGCCTCCAACCGCGTGTTTTCTTCCTCTTTACTGTCATGTTCCCACTTCACAGGACCTACAAAGACATGCAAGAAAAGAAAGAATGGAAGTGATGTGCTTCTCTGTGAATTATAATTTTGGGAATAGGGGTAAATGGGCAGATCTCCTAGTAAGGTGAAGTGGAATCAATATTGGTGGGTGGAGAGGGGCAAGGGGAACAGGAGAAACAGGGTGAAGGGAGGCAGTGTGGGTGAAGGAGAGAATATGTTGAGGGACTGTTAAAATTAAGGGCCTTTTGAGAAGTTGTATGTAAAGCTAGTAAGTGGAAGCTTCCTAAAGTATATATGTATACAGAGGTGATCTAAATGAAATTACCAAATAATGGGGGAGACTGAGCTCTGGATAGATGTCTCTCATAGCTAAATGAAGGTTCCAGTGCTGGGGAATGGGTTAAGTCTAACTGAGTTGTTGGCCAAAGCAGCCCCTTGGAAATCTCCAAACAACCTAGGCTATTGACAAAGCTATTGATTGTTCTTTGCAAATTAATGGTAAGGCCCTGTTGTTGAAGACAACACCTACACAACTCTTGAACATAGAGAAGTCAAGGTGGTGCCTACGTAGAGCCTTCACCACTACAGATTCATGGTTATGGTATTGGTAGGTACTTTGTAGACTGCCAAAGAGGAAAGGTAGACACCAATCCAGATGCAAACCCTTTGATCTGCAATGGTGTCCTGCTTGCAAAATGCGCTAGTGTAGTAGTGGCGCCAAGCTGGTGGTAGCAGCCAACCAATATCTGATCGGATTTATAGCTCCCTCCATGAAATAGAACCTGTTTGGTCATTGTTCTGTTGCTATGAAAAGACACTGTGACAAAGACAGATCAAAAAGGAAAGCATTTAATTAGGGGCTTTTTTTTTTTATAGTTTCAGAGGCTTAGTCTATCATCATGGTTGGGAACATGATGACATGCATGGAGCAGCAGTGGAGAGCTATATCCTAATCTGCAACCTAGAGGAAGGGAAGAGAGACTGGGTCTATCCAGGGTTTTTTAAACCTCAAAATCCACCATCTCCAGTGACATATTTCCTCCAACAAGGCCACATCTCCTTTTCTTTCTAATCCTATCAAAGAGTTCCACTCTCTAGTGAAAAAGCACTCAAATATATGAGCCTATGGAGGCCATGCCTACACAAACCACCACAGAACCCATCCCTGACACTGCTAAAGTTGCCTAGAACCCAAGACTTGATAGACCAGAGATCTACGGAAAAACCAAATACTATGGTGTGCTAAGGGAATGTAGGAATAAAATGACTCCAAACAGCATTCTGCTGTACTCATAGATCAATGCTTTGCTCAGCATTATTAGAGAAGCTTCCTCCTTTCCTCCTGCTGTAGATGGGAACAAACACAGAGACTCAGAGCTGGACAATGTGCAGAGAGTAATAAGCCTTAGAACACTCAGTGCTAAATAAGATATCTCCATCAAATCTCCCCCTTCAATGCTCAGGGAACCCCTCCTCTTACTCCTCCATTTCCTACCCACATCCCCACCTACCCAAATCCATGTCCTTTCTGTTCTTTTATGAAAAAACAATCAGGAATCTAAAAAACAAAATAGAGTAAAATAAAATAAGCTAAAAACAAAACAAATAGGACGAGAGAGAGTGGGGGGGGGAAAGAAAAGGAAAGGAAAGAAAAACACAAATAGACACAGAGATATACACATTCTCAGACACAGAAACCTAATAAAAACACAAAACCAGAAACCATAATGTATAAGCAAAAGACCTTTAAGACTTAAAAAACAAAAAGGCCAAGACAAAGTATTACAAGACAAACAAAATTCAAGAAATACCATTAAGTTTATTTTGTGTTAACCAACTACTGCTGGGCATGGTGCCTGGCCTTAAGAATGGATTATATATCACTGGATAAAACTATTTCCCTTGGTGTGAAGTTATCAATTGGAGATAGCTCCTGGGTTAAGGATGAGGCTTGTGTCACTTCCCTTCTTAGTACTGGGGCCCCATCTGCCTTAGACCTTTGCCTTCTGCAATAGTCTCTGTGAGTTCATGTTTACCTATGTCCTGTAGTGTCTAGAAGGTCTTGTTTCCTTGGTGTCTTTTATCCTTACTAGCCCTTACAATGTTTCTACCTCTTCTTCCCCAGAATTCCTGAATCCCTGAGGCATGAGATTTAATGAAGACTGTGGTGATAATTTATTTGTGCAACCCAATAAAGTTTATCTGAGGATCAGAAGAAAAAGCCAACCACCATATTAAACATAGAAGTCAGGCAACGGTAGCACATGCCTTTAGTCCTATCATTTGGGAGGCAGGGATCTGTCTGGATCTCTGTGAGTTCAAGACCACACTGGGAGAAGAGCCAGATGTGTTGGCACTTGCCTTAAATTCTAACACTAGTTAACCATAAAAGTTTGGAGGGCTGTACATACAGACAGAAAGTGACAGAGCTGGGCAGGAAGAGGAAGTAATGTAGCTGAACAGAGAAAGCAAATGAGATAGCAGAACAGAAAGGCATAGAGACGTGGGTATACAGGAAATAGTCCCCTTTGGAAATTGAGAGTTGGTAAGGCAAGGCTAGCTTGTGGCTTTCCTATTTCTCAAGTTTTAACCCCAATATCTGGCTCTGGGTTTTTTATTTAATAAGACAATTTAGCAAATTGTCTACAAGAGACTTCCCATTTAGGACTGAGTGGTGTTCCAAGGCCTCTCATTCCCTGCACTTTGTCTGTGGGTCTCTGTCCTTGTTCCTACTTACTGCAGTGGGAAGCTTTTCTGGTGATGGCTGAGCAAGATGTGGACTTAGGAGTACAGCAAAGTATCTTTAGGAGTCATTCCATTGCTGTGTTCATTTAGCGTAACAGTGGTATTTGGTTCTCCCCTAGACCTATGGCCCATCTAGTCTCAGATCCTTGACCACCTGAGCGGTGTCAAACATGGATTCCATCTCCTGGAGTTGGCCTTAAATCCAACTGGACATTAGTTGGTTATTCCCACAAGTTTGTGCTACAATGACACCAGCATGTCTTGTAGCCAGGACACCCCTGTAGATCAAAGGTTTTGTAGCTAGGTTGTCATTTACCTTGCTCCCTTGGGAGTGTGCAGAGTACATTCCAGTACCCTGTCAGTGGGGATGAAGGCTCAGGGTAGGTGCCAGTTTGGCTTCTCCATGTTCAATGTGTTATGTAGATATCTTCAGCAATAGGGTCTTGTCATCAATTTGTGAAGAGCAACCAATAGATGGGGCAATAACCTGGGTTATTTGGGGGAGGGGGTCACCCTGGTGCTCCTTAGGCCAACAATTTCATTAGATATAACCCATTCTTGACACTGGAGGTTTCATTTTGTGGTGAAAGACATCCAGTCATGGTGTTTTCTGCAATGCCCCCCCCGCCATTATTTGTCAATTTCATATAAATCACCTTTATACATGTATATATTTTAAGAAACTTTTACTATATTAGGGTTCCATATGACCCTTCAAATGGCCCATAAGTTTGGCTGTCCCTCCTTGTATTCCCTCCCTTATCTACTTCTTCCCTCTCTCTCCCTGTTTGCTCCCCCTATTCTAACCCCTCCCTGCTGCCTGCCTTGTCCACCCATAGCTATCCAATTTATCCTTCTCAGGAAGAATCTTCTCTAAGCCCAATCTCTTAATAACTAATCTCTCTGTTTGTACAGGTTGTAGCTGCTTATTGAAGATTTAACAGCTAACATCCACATTTAAGTGAATACATACCATATTTGTATTTTTGAGTCTGTGGTAGCTCATCCAGGAAGATTTTTCCAGCTCCATAATTTTACCTGTGAATTTCATGATTTTAACTTTTTAACAGATGAGTAATATTCCATTGTGTAAATTTCCACATTTTCTTTATTTATTCCTATGTTAACAGACATCTATCCTATTTCCAATTTCAGGCTATTATAAATAGAGAAGCAATGAACATGACTGAGCAAGTTTCTCTGTAATAGGATGAAGAGCTCTTTCAGCATATGACAAAAAGTGGTATAGCTAGATCTGGAGGTAGAGCAATTCTCAGCTTCCTGGAGAACTGCCACTCTGATTTCTACAGTGGCTGTGCAATTTTTCACTTTCACCAGAAATGGATGAGTGTTCTTCTTACCCCACACCCTTGTCAGCATGAACTGTCCTTTGTTTTATTGTTCTTGGCCATACTGATGGGTGTCAGTGAAATTGCAAAGTCATTTTGATTTGCATTTCCCCAATGATTAAGGATGCTGAACATTTCTTTAAGTGCTTCTCAGCCATTTGTGTTTTCTCTTTTGGGAATTCTGTTTATATGTGTACTCCAGGTTTTTGTTTCCTTGATTTCCTATTCTTTGAGTTCTTTGTGTATTTTAAAAATTAGCCCTCTATGTTTTAGATATTAGCTCTTTACTGGATGTGTAGTTTCTAAAAATGTTTTCTCATTGTAGTGGTATGAATAAAATGATCCCCATAGGCTCATATATTTGAATGCTTAGTCTTTAAGAAGTGGTGCTACTTGACAGAGGTTAGGAGGTATGGCCTTGTTGGAGTAGGTGTGACCTGGTTGGAAGAAGGGTATCACTGGGAGTGGGCTTTGAAACCCCAACCTAGCTCCAGTCTCTCTTTCCTTCTGCTGCCAACAAATCTGACTGTATATCCTTCAGCTACTATGTGTGCCTCTGCCACCATGCTCTCCACCATGAGGATAATGAACTAAACCTATGAGACTATAAGCAATTGAATGCTTTCCTAAGTCCTAATTAAATGCTTTCCTTTATAAGAGTTGCCATGGTTATGGTGTCTCTTCACAATGACAGAACACTGACTCAGAAATTCATTCTTTATCATGTAATTTTGTAGATGTAACCAACCGTCTTATTAAATAAGAAACACAGAACCAATGTAAAGAAGAAAGCCAAGAGGTCAGAGCTCAGAGCTAAAGCCTTACCCTTCCTTTTGTGGTGGTCCTACCTCTCCGAAAGAGACCTGCTTCCTGTGTGTTTGTCTTGATACAGTCTTTCTGTTCTGCCTTCTCATTGGTTGTAAACCCAAACATGTGACTGCCTTGTCACTGCCTGTAAGTACAGCTCTCCAGGTCTTAAAGGCATGTGTCTCCAATGCTGGCTATATTCCTGAACACACAGAGACTTACCTAGCTCTGCCTACCAAGTGCTGGGATTAAAAGCGTGTGCCACCACCGCCACGCTCTTTCTATGGCTCTAATAGCTCAGACCCCCAGGGAACTTTATTTATTAACATACAATTAAAATCACATTTCAGTACAAATAAAATACCACCATAAACTTTGTCTAAATAATGGTTTCCTTTGCCATACAGAATCGTTATATTTTCATGAGGTCTCATTTATTAATTGTTGTTCTTAACTTCTCTGCTATTGGTGTCCTGTTCACAAAGTTTTTTCCTGTGCTAATGAGTTTAAGAATATTTCCCACTTTCTCTTCTTTCAGGTTTGGTGTATCTGGCCTTATAGTCAGGTCTTTGATCCACTTGGAGTTTAATTTTGTGCAGGGTAATAAGTATAGATCTATGTGCATTCTTCTACATATAGTCATCCAGTTTGACCAGAATCAGTTGTTGATGATGCTGTCATTTTTTTCAAGTGTGTATTTCTGACTTCTCTATAAAAAAAAAAAATCATTTGTATACATTGCAATTTTCATCATATTCTACTTCCTTGTCTAACTTCTGATAGATCCACCCCATCCAACTTTATGATCTCTCTCTCTCTCTCTCTCTCTCTCTCTCTCTCTCTCTCTCTCTCTCTCTCTCTCTCTCTCTTTCTCTCTCTGGTTTATATCAAGGAAATGCTTTAGCTTATGAATAGATGTCTAAGCAGAGGATTACAATATATATGTTACTCTGTTTTCTATATAGAAAAAAATTAATTTCAAAGCCCTCTTCATTTTGATATTAAAAATCTAATTTTAGAGGCCCGAGGAAGTGGCTGTCAGTAAAGTAACTTTCAGGAAAATATGGGAACTTGCGCTAAATCCCCAAACCTGCAGCAGAAACCAGTGCATCGACATACTCCTGTAATTCTAGAACTGAGGAGGCAGAGACACAAGAATTCCTGAAGCTTGGCTGGATGGCCAACCCAGATGAATCAATGAGAGACCCTCTTTCAAATTATAAGATTTAGAGTAATTGAGGAATACACCCAATGTCCACCTCAGCCTCCACATATGCACATATAAACTTATGAGCATCTGTCACCCCACACACAGGAATGTTGTTATGTTACTCTACAGCTTTGATAAGAGTTTACAAGGTATTTATAAACTGTCTTGTGACTATTCTCCTCTGATTTCCAAATAAGTGAGACTTATATACCCTCACATTAAATATGATAAGTAATATAATTTGTTGATATCAGAGGGACATTTGAGCTTCTAGATTTTATTTCCTCCTATTTCTTTCAAATGTGCTTGGTGTCTCTGTACTTCCCAGTTGTAGTGTATGGGATACTGTCCAAACTGGATTTATTGTACGTATTTTGTAAATGTAAGGAACATAGATTCAACCAAAATCAAGTTAAATTAAAAAAAAAAAAAAAAAAAAAGGCCGGGCGTGGTGCACGCCTTTAATTCCAGTACTCAGGAGGCAGAGGCAGGCGGATCTCTGTGAGTTCGAGGCCAGCCTGGTCTCCAAAGTGAGTTCCAGGAAAGGCGCAAAGCTACACAGAGAAACCCTGTCTCAAAAAACAAAAACAAAAACAAAAATTAAAAAGAGAAAAGAAAAGAAAAGAAAACTATACCATCATCCCCAGTTGGTCAGTTGGTTATTGTTCATGACTTCTCTGCACTGCTGCATTCCATAATTGATATGTATAAGTCAATGAAAATAGCAAATAAAAATAAAAATAAAAATATATATACATGAGCTGGCAGAATAGCTCTAAAGGGTCTACTGGAAAATAGCAAATAACTACAATCCATATTAAGCTTTATTTGTCTTAATGTGTAGTAAAGAACATTTTTACAATCTCATGTGTTAACATTATGTTTTCTCTTGGAAAACCCTAAAATTGTCATGAAAAATGTTATTCTAAGAATATTTGGCTAATTGCTGTTTCTCTTTAAAAAAGATGGTATTCAACATTTTATGTTAATCTGTTTTGTCTATAAAACTATCCACCAAGATAGACTTTGAAAGTTACCAATAGTTTATCATCATCTTCTCATTTTTATGTGTCTGTGTGTATTTGTGTGTGTTAACATTGTGAATGTGTGTGTATGATGGCCACATGCTCATGGGTTGTGTTCCATGTAGTGGTGAAAAACAACTTCTAGTATTGGTCACTGCCTCCTACCATGTTTGAGACAGGGTCTGTTTGGTGTTTGCTACTGTGTACAGGAGGCTAGCTGGCCTTTGAGCTTCCAAGAATTCTCTTGTCTCATTATAGGAGTGCTGTGCTTTCAGACGCGCACTACCACTGAGCCTGGCTTTACATGGGTTCTGGACCTTTGAACTCTGATCATCACACTTTCATGGAAAGAACATAATAACCGAGAAGTCACTCCAGTCCCTATATCACACATTAATTTACTATTGCCACCTATATCCCAGAATAAACACAGTAATAAAATAGCATTTTATTAGGTATTGTGCAGTAGTATTTTCTCATCAGGACCATCAGTCCATAAATAATGACATGGAGACTTATTATTAATTATGAAAGCTTGGCCTTTAGATTAGGTTCTTATAACTCAAATTAACCTGCTTTTATAAATCCACATTTTGCTACATGGCTTTTACCTTTCCTCAGTATGGCATATCCAACTTGTTCTGAGTCTGCTGGTGAAATTCAAGTGCCTAGATTCCTCCTCCTCTTCTTCTTTCTCCCTGGAAATCCTGCCTTAGTCTCTCCTGTCTAGCTATTGGCCATTCAGCTCTTTATTACACCAATCACAGCAATATATCTTCACACAGTGTACACATATCCCACAACCCTATTAATTATCTGTCTACAGATACATAGTAAAGAGAATTAAATCACTTCCAAAGGGCAGAAAAATATTAAATCATTACTGATTCATTTTCATTTATTCAGGAGTAGCATAAGAAACAAAGCCTATCATTGACAACCTACTCCATTCAACCACCCTGAAGACAAACTTTGGCCAAAATCCAGAAACAAACACCTGCATTATTTAGTGACTCTATTTTAGATGAAATGATCAAAACCTGGGGAAACACAAAAAGCTTCTATTTCATTCAGAAGTTAAAGGTGTGCTTGTACTATTTTTATACTTCTGGAGCCAATAATTAAGGTTGCAAATGTAGAATATGTCTTAGAATGTAGCTTGGCTTTGACACCAGGAATTGAACATAACACATGCAGTTTTGCTGGCTAGAGGTTAAATTTAATAGTTATAATTAGTCAGAGAGGAAGTATTTTGTTCAAAATACTGACCTTAAATCCTCAAATATCAGGCATAGTTTAGAATCATGGCAAAGTAACATTAGTATCCCACATGGCCTTCATCTCTGTGTCCTTCCTGTATTCCTTTCACACTCATGTTTGCATAAGATGAAAAGGAGGCCCAAATGTTATTTTTAAATTATGTAAATCTGATCATTGTCTTGCTGAAAAGTGAATAAGCTAAAGGAAGAAACTATCTAGAAATTATTGTCATTTGGAGTTTAGGGATATTTGCATGATTTAACTAATACAATATTTTGCCTTTTTAAACACTGGAATACCAATACAGCCTTCACAAACATGGGAAAGGATAGAGTTCTATGTAAATACTCTCACACTGAAACCTACATGCTTGTTCTCACACATCAATTAAACTCACAGAGACAGGCACATGTACATATATTCAGATTCATGCACACTACAAAAATTTGCAGACATTTTTTCAGCATTTTCAGGGAGATTCATAGATGTTTAGTAAGAGTACAAGAAAATATTATTTGCTGTCTACCCAAGGGTTAGAACAATATGGTTAATGTGCCAAATTCAGCCTACATTCTATTTTCTAAACAAAATTTCACTGGTGCTCATCTGTATATGCTGAAGTTTGGGTTTTTACTTTTTATATTACAATGGTAGAGTTGAAAAATTGCAACATACATACTATGAATTTATAGTCTATTTTTTCTTTTTCATAATAATATCTATTTCTTCTCAATGATATCCCAATGTTTTTATTATACACATGGATAATGAAAATAAAAATGTGTTATATCTGTAAATGGTTTTGCTGTCTTGAAAATTCATTTAAATATTTTGCAAAGTACTATTGCTATAGTATCAGAAGGATATTATACAAAGTAAACTACTTAAAACATTCTTTTCCTCCTCATACAGTAAAATGAAGCCCTGCACTTCCACCTCTCACCATCTCTAGGTTAAAAGTAAAAGCATAAGTAAAGTTATTCTAGTAATAATGAAATTCATCTGGGATTCTAGGAAAATGGGAATGGCACCTGATATGTAAGTTCTTACCAGAGCAACTGATATCAGATAATCTAGAGAGGTCTTTGGTTGTTTTAATTTCACCTAGCCTTTATAGACAATTAATAAAGGATAGTTTTCATGAAAACATGTGTCAATGAAAAATTCATGTACCAAATGCCTTAGACAACATTTTATACAAAAATATGAGCTCCTGTAACATTTTCATGTATATTCATAATTCTCTAATAAGATACAGTATCACTTTACAAATGGCAAAGTGAGAAGTATTTTCAAAGCAGCCATAGAGAGCAACATGGTAGACTTTGGTAACAATAACCACAGACTTTCCAGAATAAAGCCTACCTCATGCTACCTTGCATTTTCTGTTATTATTTTGATGCAATTATAGATCTTTTAACAGGAGATTCTGCAGTGTAATTTCCAGCAATATCTTGCAAATTATGCAGACACACATACACACACGTACACAAGTATTGATTCTTTTAAAAAAAGATGAACACAAAGAATAGAGTCAGAAGAATCAAAATTATCATTACTGTACAATTTAAATTTGGAATTTATTTATTTACTTGGTAATTATTTAATGTCAAGTCACATAATACTGAAAGCAAAATTGGCACAAAAGTGACTGACTATCAGTTGAAGTTTTATATTTATAAAAGAAATAATTAGGAAGGGAATTGCTATAAAAGCTTTGATTTTCCTCATTGTTTTCTTCTCTGTTTTAATTTTAATGGTGAGCTATATGAAGTGTTCCCTTTAGCTCAGACATGGGCAAGGAAATAAATGGACATTGGGGAATATTTTTGTTTGCATTTAAAAGGTGAAATTTTTGTTTTATGTTTCAGATTTGTTGATAAGTTTATGCAAAATAATTTAAAATTTAACATAGATCTTTAGTCATGCAAGCATTAGACAATATATCAAAACAAATTTGCATCTCAGTGTATCTGAGGCATAATTCTTTTTCTAAACTAATTTAGCCCTACTGATATGGATCAAAGACTGAGATACATTCACATGGTACATTCTTGTCACCTCCAGCAATTTGCAGGATGAAATTATCCATCTATGACAGAGTCTTTCAATAAAAAGTAATGAATTAGTAGACCATACTTCACATGGGAAAATTAACAGTACAGAAGCTTGTATATTAAATAAATGTGGTTACTAGAACTTTAGAGCCTTCTCTAAGGTCATTCAAGATCAAGTTTTCCGAAGAGTTGAATATTCACTTAGTATTGGTGAAATTATTAGTAGTTAAGAGGAAGATTTATTTAGTGGGTAACTTACAAAAAAGGGATAGGTAGGTTGTGGGGTCTGGGGAAGGTGTATCACAGTCCAACAGTGTTCGCTGGAGCTCTGCTTGGTCAACCTCCACCCTCAAGGGTCCAGGAACAGAGAGCATGCTGGCCCATCCATATCTCAGGTCTCCAGGTGCCTCCCTTGGCTCCACCTTGTAAGTGTGACAGTTGCCAAAGCCTCAATGGGAGTTGGAACTTCCAGATGAAAGCTGGAATGGCTACCCACTACATCTCCCCCTTTTTGTCTAAATAAGAAGGTTCTAACCTAATACAAGACGATATACAAAGGAATGGTTATAAAATATTGTCCAGAAATAATGAGGGATAATGACTTAGATAAGATGGAACTACAACCAATGTGAACAATATCAAGCAAGAAACACATACTAAAATCCAGAGAAGTATAGAGCATAGGTAAATGGCATGTTACAAAGATCATTCCAAAAGGTGTTCTATCCTAAAGAACCTGAATCTAATACTTAATATGTTCTATCTAAGCTAATATATATACTAAGTTGTAACTATAACTGCTAGTCTTCAATCCCATCAAAGACCTGAGAAGGAACATAATGGTACCTGAGAAATGGTAGATGGATGCAAGCAACTTTCAGGAATCTTGCAAGAGTAGACCAAGACAGCTGGAAGCCTGGAGAGTCACCTAATATTTCTCAGCATTGTTGGTGCATTCAAATTGGCTACAGGCCTAGAGTATCTGACAGACCATTTTCAGAAGCAGGAATTCTGAAAGACCATCTTACCCTGTCTTGGCAGAGTACAGTGGTCGCTTTCCTTGTGTCCCGCTTGTCCAGAAAGGACAGCATTGCATTTGTACTGTCAGCAGTAGAGGCAAGGTCAGTTCTTTGCCCAGTAGGCCATTTTGTGCCAAGAAGACAAACTTCCAAATGGAAATGTCTTAGAAGCCCAACATTCTCTCAGGATCAAATTGGAGCAATTGTGTCTCACGTCAACAGAATTCTAAGTTATTTCAATGCCATATTCTCTAGTTCTATGAATGTTTGAAGATTACCTGTCCATCTGATCTATGTATCTGTAAATCTGGATAACCTAACTAATGTAACTATAAAGATGACAAGCATAGGTGACTATAAATCTATAAGTCTTATCTACCAAAATAACCTAAGGACTAAGGCTTTATGTAAACAAGGTAAACAGTCTATAAGCAAATGTATGGAAAAGAACGATGACTTCAAAATTGAGACAAAAGATATTTATAACAGAGGAAGGAATATACAGTGTGATATGCAATATGACAATAATCTTAAATATATATCAATATACCGAATATCCTAAACAGAAGTAGAACATGCATAAAGTATGACAGATATAAATTTACATTTGTATCAATACACAAATATTTCAAATAAGCGTAGAAATGTATGTACATTATAATAAATATGGTTCTGTATTTGTATCAATATACAAATTATCTTAAACAGGAATATAAAAATAGTTTACATTTGTATCAACATATAAGAATCCATAACAGTGCAAGTTACAGTGCAAATTATCTCTAAAGCTGCTATTTTACTAAATTTGTTTACTAGTATATACAATAATCTACCTTAATATCTTATACCTATCCATTCCATTTCTTCTTTTCCTTTTTTTAGAAGAATACTGAGAATAATATTTTCTTCCACCCCCAACCCTATAACCATCATCCATAATCCTGAGAAATATGAAACCTTAGGGAGAAGGGGCATTGTTTTCTTAGAATTGCTCACTGCTGTTTAGGGGGTGATGTTATCTCTGTTGGGTACTGTGAGAAAGCTCAGATAGTTAAATCTCAGTTAGACTAACTGTAGGTTCTGCAGTAAGTCTTAGAGTAATGGGTAAGATTGTCTGAAATTCTGGCAAGAAGTATAGTATGATGATTGCCATGGCATCATTCTGGATTGGGTAGAGTTGTTGTTGTTGGGGCCCCATCTTCCTTCTGGAGACTTCTGAGATTGCTATTGGAAAAACTTATTTGTTATCAAAATGGAAAGTTTGGATTTAAAGAGGACATAGCATGTAAGAAAGGATTCTGAGAAATCAAGAGTAAGCATGGAGAGAGTTAGAATCTTGAAGACAATGGTCCCTTTTTATTGGGTTCCTTCTGTCCCAAACCAGAGGGCTCTTCTGATAAGGGACTGAAGAATCTCTCAACCTTTTCTTTTAGCAATATGCTTGGGTTTAGAGAAGGAGTGAGCCAATTCCATCTCCAAAGCCAGCTTGGTTTATAATTGAATTGGAACCACAACTTTTCTAGTTTGATAGAGAGATAGATGTTAGACAGTGAGATTTTACCATGTGTAGATTGATACCAATAGATTCTTTCTTTCTTCTGTAAACATCCAGATATCCAAGGCCTTATGATTTTTGGAAGATGGGTATTTCCATTATCCTGGAAAGACAAAAACAGAACCCTACCCCAACCTTTGATTATTAAATTTTTCTTACAACTTGTAGAGATGTCACATTGGTGGATGATCTTTAACTTCTCCTCATCAAGGGTTTTTTCCTGTTCAAATCGAATTTTTAATAATTTTGTTGGTATTCATAGCTTTTCTTCTCCTGCAGAAACAAAGGCAAAACCCCTTCCCCAACATAGAAAATATCCAGGTTTCCATTCTGAGGTCAGCACATCCTTGAAATAAACCGGTTGGTTTAGCTCGGGAGTTTTGTTGTCATCCAATGTCTTTCCAAAGCTATTGTTCCTTTCTCATCAGCATTGAGAAAATTCAAGGTTAATAAAGCATTATGAAATCTATTTCTAGGAGTCATTGTCACCTGTTGCTGTTTATTTAGCATATTCTTTAAAGTTCAATTGGATCTTTCTATGACTGCTTGGCCTGTGGGATTGTGTGGTATATCTGTAACATGCTTTATATTCTAATAAGCAAATAATTGTCTCATTTTATTGGAGACATATGCTGGGGCATTGTCTGCCTTAATTTGTACATGATGGTATTCCCATGATGGCCATTACTTCTGATAGGTGTGTAATCACAGAATCAGCCTTTTCAGAACTCGTAGGAGTTGCCCATTGAAATCGTGAATAGGTGTCAATGATATGATGTACATACTTTAGTCTTCCAAATTCTGCAAAATGAAACACATCCATCTGCCAGATTTCATTTCTTTGTATACCTTTTGGATTGCTCCCTGCAGGTAATGGAGTTTGGTTATAGATGGAACAAGTAGGACATTTTTTCACAATATCCTTAGCCTGTTGCCAAGTGATGGAGAAATCCTTCTTCAAACCTTTGCTATTTACATGGTATTTCTTATGAAATTCTGAGGCTTCTAGCACATTACCGATTAGTAACTGATCAATCTCATCATTACCTTGTGCTAGAGGTCCTGGCAGACCTGTATGGGATCTGATATGTGAGATACACACACAGACACACAGACACACAGACACACAGACACACACACAGACACACACACAGACACACACACACACATATATATATATATATATATATATATATATATATATATATAATGTTCCCTTTTTCTGATGATTTCCTGCAATTGTATGAATAATGAAGTTAATTCTGTATTATCAGGAATAAATTCAGCAGTTTAAATATGTAAAACAACTCTCTCTGAATATTGGGAGTCAATGACTATGTTAAGGGGTTCTGTAAAGTCCATCAGTACCATAAGAATGGCTTACAGTTCTGCCTTTTGTACAGAGCTGTATGGAGTTTCTACCACTTTCCTTAAGTCTCCTGATTTATATCCTGCTTTCCCTGATTTATTTGCATCAGTATAGAATGTGAGGACTCTACAAATTGGCTTTTGTCGTACAATGTGAGGAAGGACCCATTCAGTCTTCTTTATGAATTCTATTCTCTTGCTTTTGGGATAGTGGTTCCCAAAAAGTTACTGCAGGCTCTCTGCCAGTATTCATTATCTTTCCAGAGTGATGAAATTTTCTCATTAGTTAAAGGTACTACAATTTCTGCTGGGTCCATTCCTGTCAACTGGCAAAGTCTTAGTTTACCTTTTTGAATCAAATCATAGATCTTTTCTATATAAGTCTTTAATTTCTTATTTGGCTTACATGGTAGGAATATCCATTCCAATATAATATCTTCCCTCTGCATCAAAATACCTGTTGGGGAATATCTGGAGGGGAATATGACAAGAATGCATTTAATTTCTGGATCCACACGATCCACATGTGCTTCTCGAATTGTCTTTTCTACTAGAGCCAATTCCTTCTCAGCTTCGGCTGATAATTCTCTTGGACTATTTAATTCTTTGTCCCCTTCTAGAGTATTAGCCAAATTTTGTAGTCCATCTTTGGGTATTCCCATGATACCCAGTAAGTTGGAAATGCTTCCTAATAACTTTTGAAAATCATTAAGAGTCTTCAATCGATCTCTCCTTAGTTGTACCTTGTGGGGTCTAATTTTTTGTAGCTCTATCTTATATCCTAAGTAATTAATAGAATCTCCTCTTTCTATTTTTTTTTCAGGAGCAATTTGCCGTCCCCAGCGAGGCAAAACATTTTTTACTTCTTCAAACATGCTTTCTAATGTATCTAACTTTGGATCAGCTAATCGGATATCATCCATATATTGATAAATTATGGATTGTGGAAACTTTACACAAATTATCTCTAATGGTTTCTGCACAAAGTATTGGCACAAAGTAGGGCTGTTTAACATTCCCTGTATGAGGACCTTCCATTGATATCTCTTGACTGGCTGAAAATTGTTATAATTAGGTACTGTGAAGGCTAATTTTTCTCTATCATTTTCTTGTAAGGGTATGGTAAAGAAACAGTGATATTGGTGAAATTATTAAGGCCACTCCACGTAGTTAAGAGGAAGATTTATTTAGTGGGTAATTTACAAAAAAGGGATAAGTAGGTTGTGGGGTCTGGGGAAGGTGTATTGCAGTCCATCGGTGTTCTCTGGAGCTCTGCTCAGTCAACCTCCACCGTCAAGGGTCCAGGAACAGAGAGCATGCTGGCCCATCCAGATCTTGGGTCTTCAGGTGCCTCCCTTGGCCCCACCTTGTAGGCATGACAGTTGCCGAAGCCTCAATGGGGGTTGGAACTTCCAGATCAAAACTGGAATGGCTACCCACTACAACTTAGAGGTAGCATAAGTTCTATCAGAGCTTGCTCATCTCATTTTTACCTAAGGCAACTATCTTTCTTGATTGAGGAAGGACGTGCCTCTCTGTGATATTTAACTAGCTATCAGGTTTGCATTTTGAAGCTAATAATGTATAGAAGGTATCCAGCAAGTCCCAATATTTTCTACTCAAACCTGGAAAATTAACCCATAATCTCAAGCAAATGACTTAGAGGGGCAAATATTCTAAAAATTATGAAACTTATCAAGTCACAATCTCAAGAATAAATATAAATGAAAGGCAACATAGCTACAAAGGAAAAAGAAACATCACATCTTAACTAAAGACGATTAGAGAAACTATTAGAGAAAATTTTATTCACTTGCATTAATTCAATGTAATAATCTATTTGTTATGAATATTTTCTTATATAGCAGTTGTTCTAAACTATGCTTGTATATCGGTGCTTTAGACAGCTGATACAGGGATAGCCCCACAGACTCAGTAGGTACAGACATAGACCTGCAGGCCTGACAGTCTGCATTTGGACCCCTCATATCATGAGGTGGCAAAAGACGACCATCTCTCCAAACTTTTCTTCTGAAGTATACAAGGGAATCAAGCGTGTTTGCACCAGCAAACACATACATGTACACACATGCGTGCATGAGCACACACACACACACACACACACACACACACACACACACACACACTTAAAACACAAAACAAAATTAATATACCTCACTAGTGATTTTTTTTAACCTAAAAGGAGAATTTACAAATGTGTCTCCTCTTGAATAATGTTATGAAATTTATTTCTTTTATTTTTGAGATTATAATATTATTAAATCATTTTCACCATTCCTTTCATTGCTCCCAAGCCTTCTCATGTACCCCTCATGTTCTCTCTCAAATTAATGTTCTTTTTAAAAAAATTAATTTCTGTTACATGTATATGTGATATACAGGTAAGTATATTGTTGGGGGCCATGTGAGGGGACCATCAAGCAGCACTGGAACTCATGCAGCACAGCTGGGTATTTGGCAAAGCTACGCCTGAGTGAGCCTTCGAGAGGCAAAGCCCCTAGGACTAAGTGCCCTGAGAACCTCATGCTGTTGTTGAGCACAACTCTGATTATTGCCTTCATGGTCTCTACATACCTCATAACCTATGGGTTATGTGAAAACTCTCAGGGGTTTCTAGGCCCTCACTGGGCAATGTTACTGGCACTTACAATAACAGTGAGACTTTTTTGCAAACATTGCTTCTGGAGAAGATTAATGATTCAACAACAACCCTTATAAAGGACTTAGACATGTAGATTGTTAGTAGGTTAAGTTAAAATGGTTTTGTTAATGGCATTGAGGTAGAAAATCTTGAGGAACAATAGTTTATAAAGACACACTTTTGAACAAGGGACTCATTGAGGTCAGGGAACAGGAACAATGGCAACCTGGCTATCACCGGCTCATGTACCTTTCTTACTAGGATGGGTTGGTGATCAAAGGTAATGATTAATTCCTTGTAGCTATTTCTGCCCTTAACATCCTGATATAAAAAGCCTTTGCTGAGTTATTTTGCACTGAGGATTTAAAGTGTAGGTGATTGGTTGTTTTTCATATCCAAAAGTTTAGATCTGTGATTCTTTTAAGATTTCATATAAGATTACCTTTTGATATAAATAATAAAATAATTGGTCCTTTCTTAGTAATTGCAAAATGCAGCCTGCCAGCAAAAGAACTGGCTGAGAAAAATACCTTGCTTGCTTACACTCTGTTAAGCTATAACAAGTTGCTTGGACATGAATGTATGTGGGTTCTTGGGGCAACTTATTTTTTACCTGTAATATGTAAAATATTTCATCAAGTAAGGGATATGGAAAACATACTATTTTTTTACTTGTGTTCATTGGAGTTATGCACTTAAAAATAGAATGTAACCTAATTTATATTTTATTAAATAAATTTTAATTAAAAATTATATTTTTATTTTATATTGCTTGAAAGATTCTGCTGGGGCATATAAGCTGTAAGGGAAAATATAAAGACACAGTAGCAGGAAAACACCAGGAAAGACGTATAAAGAAAACATCAGGAAGTAGTGTAGAAGAAAGTCATCTGAAAGAGGAAGAAGGGAAACATCAGGGTAGAAGAACAGAATGAAAAAGAATAAGTAGAACAAGCAACAGAAAGAATAATAAAAGTAAAGAGGACTTTTATCCCTCAGAAAAGGAGTCTGTGTGTTTTTCACACTGACTCTGCATCTTGTTCCCAGACTCTCTGACGTGCAGAAGGCTGGACTGTCTGTAGTATATACATATATATTCCTAAGTACTATCTGTTCAGTTTGTATAATATTACTTGTATATGTGTTTACAGGATTTAAAAAAAAAATTCTAAGAACAGTGACCCGTGTGTGTATATGTAGGAAACAAATAACTCTATAAGTTTACCATTAGAAAGTTTTTAAATCAGTTATATATTCTACAAGATAATCATTTTATAGCCTCACCTTTTTTTAAACAAAACAACATGTTCTATCCCAAATTTGCAAAATCTTTCTGATACCTAATGCTTTTTAAACGATGAATTTGTTCATTCAACCATCTACTGACCATCTGCTAAATAAAAGTGGTTTTGAAAGGGTTAATGCATACCACTTTCCATCAATGCTAATATGTTTACTATGTAAAGGTATCTAGATAATAGAGTAAATAAATTCTTTCAATAAGAGGTTTGGGAGATGATCATTTAACCTAAATCATAACATCAGATGTGCCATGACATTAAACAAGTCTTTGTTTTAGTGACCATTTTCAAGTCCACCTGTTGGTATTATTTTATTGGATTTAACAGAAGATATTTTTGTAGCTTTCTCCTTGAACTTATGTTACTTACGCACATGTGCACACACACACACACACACACACAGAGAGAGAGAGAGAGAGAGAGAGAGAGAGAGAGAGAGAGAGAGAGAGAGAGAGAGAGACAGACAAAGACAAAGACAGAAAATCGTGGCTATTATGGTGAGAAAAAGAACTTGTCTTTCCTAGCACAAGGTTCCCATGCTTTCTTTCAGTATGACAGAGAAACAGAACAGCAGCAGAGATGAGATTGACTTGAAAAGTCAACAAAATCTGTTGAATTCATAGACTTAAGAAGTAACTGAAAAAGTAAGCTTTATTACAGACTGACACTAATGATTTCACAAAATATAGAAATTGTGACATATTATCAATACTAGCATCCTTTACCCAAAGTAGAAAAATATTGTGCATATTACAATTGCACAACTGTTTGCTGAACCTTGAGATTAGGTATATTCAAATAGTATAATGCCTTGCTTATGTAGCGAAGAATTTGTAGAAAATGATATTCTGAGTAAAAAAATTCACTATGGAATTGGAGAGGCTTATTTGAATATGTATATGCTTCTTAAAATAAATACTATAGGGTGAGATAGAAAATATCAAAAAGAATTTACTGCATAAGGGCTTTAAGAGAAAACAAAATGATGTTTATTTCCTCGGTGCAAACATTATAACATGGAAAAATAGTAGTTTCATTACAGTGTTTAAAACAAAACTTTAGACAAATATATGTTCCAAATAAATGTTTGAAAGTAAATTTTTGCTAGCCAGAGGATGAAAATAGGGCCGTTACAAGATTTAAAAAATAAATGCCATTATTTGCTTTTTCCATGATCTGTCTGTGTGATGCCAGGAGACATAATGCATTAATTTTGTTTCATAGTTGGGCATCAAATCCTCCCTTCACAACCAGGTATAGATACCATCTTTCAGTTGGTATTTATTACTCCTAAAGACTTACTTTGTACATAGAATAATGTGTCTATCTGCAAGCAAGATAGTTACTGAATTCTGTATTCTATAATTCTATATTTTTGAAACCTTTATATCCTTTAATATTCTATCTTAGAGAAACAGGCATGGTGCAGCATTCACAAGTTGTTGACTTGTATTCTGTTACAGGAAATAATTAGATTTCATTCATCCATTATGATTAAATAGTGCTATTTTTAGATGAATGGCATGAAATTATTATAGTATCTAGTATAATTCACCTTGTCACATTATTTCTCATGTTGATATAAAGCAAGAAAAACTGAAATGGCTGGTATTTCATGACGTTGTCTTTTCTTGAGTCACTTAAATAGGAGCCACTTTTTATAGACTTCAGCCTGCCTTTTACTTAAGGATGGTTAAGTGATGAGTCCTGTGACTGTACATGACAGCAGGTAAATCAGGATCTCATACATCTTAGCCTCGGATTGCAAGGTGCTGCTCCCTGAAAATCATAGTGATTCTGATCATAGGACTATATTTCAGATCAGATCAATCAGTCTCTGTGATACCCTTTGGGCTTTAGTTAGTATGTGGTCATATATATGGTCCTGGAGTTCAGGGGTAAGTCTTTAGAATGAGTAATGTTTACTATAATATTTTTAATGCCATTGTACAGATTATTCCACAAGGAAAAGATTAAAATATCTCTTCCTGATCAAGCATCATAGGCTATTTTCTCTGGAAGTTCTTACATAGGCATTTCCTTTGGGTAAATAGTCGTTTTTAAATTTAATTCAAATTTTGGTGACTTGCCAAATAAAATATTTACCATATTTTGAACAACTATCTGAGAGCACTAAAGCAAAACATTACTCATGAATATGAAAATTTGTGCTACATTCTCTGAAACAATTCTATGAAACAAATATATTTGGCAAATAGTTACTATCTATGATAACTTCATATTTACTCTATTGTCTTCGAAAAATTCTCTTTGACATTAGTAAAGCATGAAAGATCTTTTTCAAATATGTACAAGGTAAGAAAAAGATAAACTGGCAAGCCCCACTATTATACCAGATGGTTTAGTAAAGCCTGTAAGTTATTAAAGGGCTATGTTTTAGAACCCCCTTTACAGGTCCATGTTACTAGTATGTGGTGGTCCACTAGAAGGAGGGACATAGTGGGACTATTTCAGCCTTGGGATTATATTTTCTGTATATTTCTTCACTTCTAAGTATGAGGTAAGCAGTTTTGTTCTTCAGTATTTTCATCCATACCATTCCAATTCCAAGAAACCATTAGGCTCATTTATCCATCCATCATGGACTCTAGCCTCAAAAAGCATGAACCAAAGCAAATACATCCCCACTCTCTGGCTTAATAAAGTGACTCTTCTAGTGTATTTGCTATAGTGATGGAAAGATGACTAACACATGTGCCTTCTAGCATCTCTGCTTAACTGCTCAAATGTCTAGCATAGGCATTCTAGATCTGAAACTCAGCCTGAGTTGATAGTATATGACATATTTCCTTATAAGTGAAATATGATTCTTAATCTTTGTTGTCAACTTGTCTGGAATCAGAATCACTTACAGGATGCACTTAGTGTTCAGTTGTAGAGAGGAATCTCTGCGAAAAGTTTTCAGAAAGATTTAATTGAGGAGGGAGGACCAGCCTCAGATATGGGAGCTTCTTCTATGACTAAAAAGAAAGGAACCAGCCTCCTTCTATGACTAAAAAGGAAGGAACCAGATCCATCATTCTTTGCTTCCTGGTTACAGTTGTGATGTGGCCAGCTGTGTTGTTGTTTGTTTTTACTCTTAAGCTCTTTTGGCTCTTTGGGGGTCCCACTACCCAACTCCAAAAGAAATCACACACAGAGGCTTATTCTTAATTATAAATGCCCAGCCTTAGCTTGGCTTGTTTCTTGCCAGCTTTTTTAACTTTAAATTATACTGTCTACCTTTTGCCTCTGGGCTTTTACTATATATATATATCTTACTGTATATCTTACTTACATTCTTACTCATGGGTGGCTGGGTGGCTGGCCCTTAGCATCCTCTTCCTTCATCTCTTGCTCTTTCTTCTCTTTTTCTCCCAGATTTCTGTTTATTCTATCTGCCTGCCAACCTCGCCTATCCTTTCTCCTGCCTCACTATAGTCCATTCAGCTCTTTATCAGAACAGCAGGTATTTTAGACAGGCACAGTATCACAGGTTCACAGAGTTAAACAAATGCAACAGAAAGGGATGCAACACATCTTTGTATCATTAAACAAATGTTCCACAGCAGGAACAAACATAACACATCTTAAAATAACATTCCACAAGCTGCTGCCTCATGCATGCTCTTGCTACCATTTCTTCTACACGTAGTGAATTGCACTGTGAAACTGTGAGCCAAAGCAGACTACTCTCTCTTGAAGTTGCATTTGTCATGTATTTTCTCAAAACAAAGAGAAAAGTACATAATATAGGAAGTTCTCAGGACACACTGTAACCACACTGAAAAGGCATTCTGACACCACATTAAACAAGCATTCTGAGACCACATTAAATAAACATTTTGGCATACATAATATCTCACTTTGTATACATGGACAATCTTTTCAACAAATGTTGATGGCAAAATTGAGTGTCCACATGAAAATGAATGAAATTACCATTACTTCTCATTACTTAATGAACTATGGGTCAAAAAATTAAATATAGCACTTGAAACTATGAAATTTCAAGTTAAAAAAACAAAAACAAAAAACGAAAATAAAAATCTGCATAGTAGAATGGTTCAGAACATTGGAGTGGAAATGGTGTTTACAAAGAATTCCAAGGGCAATAAATGAAAAACTACATCCAAGCAGTTACATTTAGTTAAAATGCTTCCACTAACAAAATAAACCATTAAAAAGCAGATACTCCAAGAATTAGAGAGAATAGTTGAAAAGTAGACATCTTACAAAGGGTTAATCACAAGTGTATATAAAGAATCCTAATAGTGCAATAGCAAAAACTTCAGTTTTTCAAGTGGAAATAAGCTTAAATAGACATCAAAATATATTTTAAAAAATGGCTAATTGGCACTCCACAAACGATCAGTATCACTAGTCAGGAGGAAAATGCCCTTCAGAATCATAATAAGACATCACCTCAGAGTAGTAAAAAGAACAAAAAAAGTGACTAAATGTGACCAGTGATGGCAACGATTTAGACATAAAAGAGTACTCCCGCAGAGTTGGTAGGATGCAGATTAGCATAGTCATTATGGAAATTCGCGTGGAGGTTCCTCAAAAATGACAAGAAGTTTACAATTTTATCCAGCTTTCTGTGGATGAATATATTGGTGAAGAAAATAAAAGGAGCATGTGAAAGAGGCATCTGTACACCTAAGCAGATGGTAGGCTTATTCAAAAGGCAAAACATTTTAAAAATGCTAAGTATCTATCCACTTCTGAATAATTTCTAGAACTTTGACTCACATAGACTGTAGGTTATTATTTAACATATGAAATAGATGAAATTCATCACTTTGGCAACGTGGACTGAAGTGCAGATCACTGTATTAAGAGAGACAGGCCCGACACAAAAAAAGAAATCTACTGTGTAATCTGACTCATATGGAGGCTCTAGAGAGTGAATCCTACAGAAGTTGGGAGTAAAATAGTGGTTGTGGATGCAGCAGAGAACAGTGGTGAAAGAGCACAGCTGGGAGGTTGACCAGTAGTACAAACTTACAGATAAGGAAGAGGGAGAAGTACCCATGTCCTACCATAAATCCTGATGGCAATAGATGACAATAATGCACTGTATATTTCAAAAAGACAGAAAAAAATAATTTTTTAACATTTTACTCATAAGGAAATGACAGATATTTTGGGAGAAAGAAATGTTTAACCTGATTTAAGTATTCAGAGTATGCATATATTTTAAAATATCACATAGTGTCCTATATTTATGTAGTTTTTATTTTGTTTCATATTTTTTAATTTTGAAATTATATAATTCCAAAATTATATAATTTTGAAAGTATATAATTCCATCATTTTGCCTCTTTCTTCCCTTCAATCCTGTCCATGTACTTCTTGCTTTCTTTAAAATTCATGGCTACTTTTTCTTTAATTGCTGTTTTAAACACACACACACACACACACACACACACACACACACACACACACACGCACATACTTATTTTCCTAACTCTATAAGTAACACCCTCATCAGTCCAAACAATATTGCTTCTATGTATATGTTTTCCGGGCTGAGCACCTGTTACTGGTAACCAACTGGAGGGTTCTTCCCTTGGCGAACTATTGTTCCCACTTTCAGCATCTTTTGTTGCCTGCCATCCTCAGTGTGTGCCAGTTAGCAACAAACTAAAACATTCTCACCTATAAAAGAGTCTCAACAACATAATTGCATAAATATGGGCTAAAGAACGATGACAGAAATAGGCAGGCTGAAGTGTATGGGAAAAACTTCATGAGGCCTCAACCCTACACCAAGAGTTGCAAGCAACTAAGGAATGCTGGGAGCAGAAGTAGTCTTCCACAGGGAAGAACACACTGATTGGTTATCCAAGGACAAATGACATCCCTGAAAACATACATAGAAGTAGCATCATACAGACTGAGTAGGTTACATACATTTAGGAATATGTATGTATATGCATATACATATCTGCCCACAATAATAATTAAGAAAAAAAGAGATCATGAATTGAGAGAGAGCAAGGAAGGGTATATGGAAGGATTCAGAGGAAGGAAAGAGATTGTTCTAATTATAATCACAAAATAATATAATAAATGAAGATCAAAATAATGTTGCATTTAATTACATGTATGATTACATACATATCCATTAAAACATGTATATGCATTTTATTCTTAATCATCTAAATATGAAATAGAGAAAATTAGGGGAATAAAAAAGAAATCAAAGTAGGAATTTAACTATATTATTTCCCCCAGAAAAGCATTGAGTAAATGCATAAACTAACTCAAGGTCCATAAAAGCAGGTGAAATTGCATTTAGAAGTAGAAAAGAATAAAAGAAATGAGAATAGGAAGTTTTCTGAAATAGTGGCAATGTTCTTATGAGAATTTAGTGGGCTATATCAAATTAATTGATTGACAAATGATCAATTTGTACTCAAAGAATCTACAAATTCTCTATGGTAGATCAAAATTAATTAACAGCATTTTAACATCTATACAAATATAAAAACAAGAACCAAGTTGACTTCTTAGAAATAAAAGGTTTAAGCCGGGCGGTGGTGGCGCACGCCTTTAATCCCAGCACTCGGGAGGCAGAGCCAGGCGGATCTCTGTGAGTTCGAGGCCAGCCTGGACTACCAAGTGAGTTCCAGGAAAGGCGCAAAGCTACACAGAGAAACCCTGTCTTGAAAAACCAAAAAAAAAAAAAAAAAAAAAAAAAGAAATAAAAGGTTTAGAATATTAACAAAAATGAGTAAAGGGACATTATTTAAAGGCATATCATTTTGTGTTTCTCACAGAAAAAGTTAAATTCTTGGCAATATTATCTTAAATCTAAAAATTAAATGTGCTAGCTGATCCCAGACTCCAGTATGCTTCCTTTAGTAACAAGAAACTAGGGTGCATATGTGATGATTTCTAATTCATCTGCAACTATTTATTCCTCAGAACATTCTAAGTAGCTGAGGATGTGTGGATTCAGATTCTTAGTTTTAAACAACCAAAGAAATCATTCTTAAGCCACTTCACTTATTTTAAAATGTATAGTGTGCTCACTCTCTGCAAAATATTGTTAAGAATTTAATTGCATGATTAAAATTGTATATGAATTACACAAAGGAAACATTGAAACATTTTAATTTGCAGGACAAGCAAGTTTGGCTACATTCAATCTTTAGATTTATAGACTACTGCTTTATATGGGACAAAGATATGGTTATCATTGGCATCCAAACATAAAGCCTTTTATGTACAGGCAGTATTGTCTGCCTTTTATACATGCACAAAAAGCAAATGCTATCTTGATTGCTAAATAATTTCTGTATTTACTAACAATAACAAGTGGTTATTTTTCCATGCCGCTTCCTTCTCTTATTTTCCTGTCTATTCAGGAAACATATTATTAGGATGTTGCTTTACTCAGCTGAATATATATGAGTTCTGAATTTAATGAAACTGAACTGCCAGAGACAATTAGTTATTCCTATGTTCTAGACATAGCAGGAAACAATTTCTGTAAGATAAGAAATATAAATATGGTTCTAGTAGAAAAAGTCCAGAGAAAAATATAATTTTTTTGCACTGTAATTATTAAGAAAAATATATGGAGAGCTTTCTAGTAACCTGGAAAGGGCATTTGATCATCACAGTTGAATAAAAATTTTCAAACTTCTGTAAATTACATTATTTTTTAAGGTGAGACCCTGATCATATACTTAAAATTCTATTGCATTCTAAGGAGTAATTTGAAATAAAAATTGTTTGGAACTGAACATCCATATGGATGTGTGACCGTAAGGTCAAAAGCGTTATCTTTTCTGAGACTACATTACATAAATCATCACCAGATCCAACCAACCACCAGTTATTTATTACATTTTGCAGTGCGGAGAATGAGGGCAGACTGGTCCTCACTGAGTGTGCAGTGGTACGCTAATGTATACACCCAACTAAACAGCACAGGGGCAGCACTGGAGATGGATTCATATGTATCAGGGGGAACATTTCATCAAAAATATAGGTAATAGAACTGTCTCTTAAATATTACAGGGCTTAAAGTTTTGTTATTCTAAATTGGAAATATCATTTTTCATGGCCTAGCTTGCACATTTCCAAAAGTTGACATTAATTAGGTTGAAGACATTTCTTCATTGACAGTTTTGAACTTTGTGTTAACCATGAAATTAAATTCATGAATATAAAGTAGTATAAAATTATTTTCTTTTTATAGAATTAATGAATTTTATCATTTCTTTTTAAAGTTTTTTTTATTAATAATGGTAACTGCTTCTGCATCAAACTTTTGACAAATGTCATTCTATAACACAAGAACTCAGAGGTCAAGAACTATGCGTTATTTTTGTCTTTTCAGCAGGCAGCTGGTACTTAACAGATTATTTATACATAAATTATGTAATTCTTGAAAAAGTCAATGTGCTATTCTTGATCAAAAGAACGCATACATTCATATAATTAAATACAAATTAAGATTAGTTTCTGTGTACATTAGTTTGTTGAATGAAGATAAAATAAATGTTGACTTGACAAGAAAGGTAAAAATTACATCCTTTTATGAGTTGCTGGAATAAAGCATTTTAAAACTATGCCTGTCAAACTGGATCAAGTCCTAAAGAACAGTTCCTGTAGTTTCTCTCCTTAAGGAGAGCTTAATCTATATAAAAATACCAGATGATATGTAAAACTTGGAAATGGAAACAAATGAAAATAAAATCAGATGTTATAATGTGTGGTGCAGAGCAGATGGAAATGCTAATAATGTCTTTATATGTTAAATGCCACTTAAGATATAAATCAGGAAGTGAGAGAGCCAATATTTTATTATAACCTAGTTGATATATTGTTTTAGATGACCCCAGATATTTTAGAGTACCTGAAAATTTTAGTGTCTGCTCAAACAGAGGAAGAACAGTTTATGTCTGTGTGTACTTAAATAATTACTGTTTAAAAAGTTAGTTGCACTTCTATTCAGATGACTAATATAAACATGATGCAGGGATAAGTTACATAATAAATGTTTAATAGTTTCTCAAATAATGAGTGTAATTAAAACAGCGGATATGGAATCCAAAGACCAGGTCCTCTATTCATTTTACCTCACTACTAGGAAATTACTTCTATAAATTTTAGTGTTCTAGATTATAAAATCCTAGAGGACAAGACAATATTGTATCTAACAGCATCACTGAATAGACAAGATGCCTCAAATATTAAAGCCCATCTCTGCACAGTGGCTACATAATACACATGATCAATTAGAAATTAGAGTATTCTTATAAAAATGACAGGCTCTGGGGGTTCTGTCTCTCATGTCTTTCTTTCTTATTATGTAATATCTTTGGCAAGTCAACAAATACCTTGATCAAAACAAAAGGCATATTTAATACACGTTATTTGATGTCTGGCACGTGACAATAGCTTAGGTAACTGGCTTTAGTTGCCTGTGTTTTACTGGTCTTCAATGTTTAAAGAAAAATTAAGTTGGATTATCAAACTGGATGTAATCCTCAGGGAAAATATTAACCATTTTTTGATAAGTAAATTTTAAGCTTGCATACTAGCATGCTTTCTATGCCATAAGATGGAATCTTAGTGAACCTGAGAGATTCTTCAGACATATTTTCTCTCATCTACTATGTTTTGTAAAATAACCAGCTATAAGTTATGATCTTGAGAGTTCTAGAGTTCTTTCATATTGTTTCTTCCATTGAATCTCTGCAAAAATCCGATTCATTTTATGGCTAAAATTCTTACTTTCACTGTAACAATTCACAATTAATAAAAAAAAGAATACTTCTCTAGTAGTGCACTTTATTGTTCTAAAGGAAGTTATGTAGTATATTTTTACTTTCCTCACTATTTTATTTTCCCAAAGAAAAATATATAAAACTAGTTTCTTATTCCTCCATAAGAGTAAAATTGACAAGCTACCTAACAAATTAAAAAGAAAAAAGTGTTACCAGTTTTAGAAAAATTGATGCAAATGGAAGTTGTGTTAAATAAAATCAACATATCTCAGTAAGATTAGCTTCACAAGTTTCCTTTCATTTATGAAGTTAGAAAAAAGTGAGACACAAAAGTAGGAGATGAATTAGAAAATAAGAAAGGCTTGAGGTATTGAATACAAGAGCATAGTAAGAGGAAAATGTGACTAGAGCATGTTATATGTATGCATGAAATTATTACAACAAAGTCCATTATTTTACATAAATAGTGTTCTAAAATTTTTCATGGCAGAAATTACAAATATAATGAAGAATGTATCTTACTATACAATTTTAATGAAAGAGTACTATAAATAGCTTTAAGCTATGCATCTGATGACTTGTAAGAAAAAGACAATTTATAGAAACTCACACAAGGAGGGATAGTATGGATAAATCTTTGTCTATAAAAGTAAATGAATAAAAATTAATACATTCCCAAAGAAGAAGGCATTTGTCCTGGATAATTTTCTGGTAAATTCTACCAAATATTTGAATGAAAATGTTACCAGTTATCTTCTATTTGTCCCAAAATACCCAGTTAGATATAGCACTTTTTAACTCATTATCAGCCAACACCATCTGTTCTGTGGTTTGCTGTACAAGACCCACACAATATCAAGCACATCAACACTCCAGCATGAGTAGGTTAGGGGTCATGGAGCCACAGCCATAAATGAAGAGCTTTATCAGATAATGGTTGCTGAGGAAGGGAGCATCTGTTTTCTTCAAGGGTATGGCCCATGATAGGTGCCCATTCTCCAGTGGGTAGCTCTACAACTTGACTTATGGGCATTACTGACTGTACTCAATGGTTTCTCTGAAAAGTAGAGACATGAAGTTGGCAGAAGGGTATTCTGGTGAGGTCTAGGAGGAGTTGGAGAGGAAAGAGGAAGTTGATATGATCTAAATACATTGTATTCATGTATGAAATTATTAAAAATCACATAATAAAAATTTATAAAATACTATAAATGTTAAGTTTAAACAGAGTATACACTATTACTCAAAAATGAAAAACAAAACTCTCAGTAAAGTACTAGCAATTAAAAAATTATTCATAAAATTTTAGACCATGAGTGATAATGGGATTGTTCGTTCACTATCAAGTCTGAATTGCAATCTGGTTTGTCTTCTGAGTAGTGACGAATTGTAGTTCTGACCAGCCAAGTATTCCATCTCAGTTGTGCCCTCCAGATAAGGCAGAAGAAATCATAGAAGCAAGTAGGCAACAGGAGAGTCTTGTTATCAGCAAATCTGAGAGGAAACCAGGAAACACCCACAAGGCCAACAAGGATGAAGAGGTCTGAGACGGGAACACTGACCCAAGCGAGTGGAGAGAAGGAAAAAAATAAGAGATGCGAAAGAAAATCCTTGGCTGAATCAACCAGACTAGGAACCTGGAGAAAGTTAGGCCTGGAAAATTGTGTTGAGGGTGATTGATCCTGCCTTTTATTATCAAAAACAGTACACTATAATTTATAAAAGTTTACTATGGGGTTGGGGATTTAGCTCAGTGGTAGAGCACTTGCCTAGCAAGTGCAAGGCCCTGGGTTTGGTCTTCGGCTCCAGAAAAAAAAAAAAGTTTACTAGAGGGTTTCTTTCCAGGTACACCTACATAGGCAATTTCAATATTCACAAATTAATATAATATATTATCAACAGGCTAAAGAAGAAATATTATTTTTATAGCTACATATGCAGAAAATATATATAACAAACCTAGTACCTATTTATAACAAAAAATAAATGCCAAATTATCATCAAGTTAAATATAAAACATAACTTTTTACTTGATAAAAATGAACGTACAAAATTCCCTCTAGCCAATAGCATACTCAGTATTTGAAAAGTAGGTGATATTATGATTAGGGTCAGGTACAAGCCAGAAATTTCTCCTGCCTCATTCCTGTTCAGCATTGTACTAGGAGACTTGGCTAAAAAAGAGATAATAGAATTTGTTAGTTAGTAAAAATGAAATAACATACATAGCTAGTAAATATACAGAAGGTCTCTAGTATAACATATCATCAAGGAATTACTTCAAAAATACATTTATTTACATATTTTAGTCGGTATTGGGAATATGTGACATGGCATGCATCTTTGAAAGTCAGAGGACAACTTGTGAGACCTGGTTCTTTCCTTCCAGTACATGGTATGTGGGATTAAGTCTGAGTTGTCAAATTTAGCAGCTAGTGCTGTAACTCAATGAGCCATTTCACCAGCCCATAAAATTAAAAGTTTTTTTTAATGAGCTACCAGGACTGAAATCTAATAGCTTCAGCCTACCAAATCTTGTTGAGGGCATGGAGCTATAGGAACTCTCATTAATTGCTGACAGATATGTGGAGAGCTTTGAATCCAGAATGTTCCCTGGGACTCATGTTTTGACTGCTTAAAACCAAGCTGATGTCTTCATTTGGGAAGTTATTGGTTCTTTGTCATTGAGCTTGCCTGACAAGTGGGCACAATCACTGCAGGTGGGATTTTGAAAATCTTTTTCCACTTATGCTTGGGTTGACCTCTCCATGTTATGTCTTCCAGTATGTGAAGAGACACCACTATGTGCTGCTCCTGGCACAGATGGAACACTATGACATTGTAGGTTGTGCCTCTGAAATTGAGAAAAATCAAACTCTCCTCCATCAAATTGCTCCTGCCATTTAATTTTGTCTCAGTTACAAGAAAAGTACTTAGTACAATATGTGAAAACCTCTTCTACATAGAAAACAGCTTTGCCCATAATTATTTAGCTAGTTATTAATCACACTAATAGATATTTACTTAGATGAGTTGCAAACAAGTATTTGAATAAACGTACCCATGGAGAATAAACATTTTAATTCAAAATCATAAATAGCTGGGAGAGCCCACAATGCTCCTTAACAGATAGGCTGTGGTACAGTTCACAATGAAATGCTGTTTAGTAATAATAGTAAATGGTCAGTCAAGTCAATGAGTGTTGATTAGATGAGCAAGTCTGGATGAGTTGACTTCTTATTGCATATTTTGAAAAGTCAAAACTATAAAACAGAAAATGATTACTAGTTGTCAAGATATGGGTACATGGATACAAGTCAGAAGATGAAGGATGGATGAAGCAGAGGCAAAGTTTCAGGCAATGGGATTGGTCTGTATGATACTGTAATGTGAGATGCATTGTGTCTTGCTTTTGTCGAAATCCAGAGAACTATGTAACTCACAGAGTGAGCTAGAAGATACTAGATAATAAAATATACATTATTAGTTCCTATTAACGCATTAATATTAACTAAAATTATTCAGCAATGGCAATGTTTAATTAATATAGCATATCAATTTCTCCACCTAGTTTTCTTCAGCACCATGGGACTTGTCTTTTTCCTATTTTGGAGATATGAAGACATGTTTTTAAGCCTTTAAGGAGAGAAGTCCTCCTAAGCTAAAGCAAAGTGTCATCCTTAAGTTAGAGATTTTCAATTAATACATACCTTACAGCAGCACTGGTAGCCTTTTCATCTTATGTTTCATCCTGTTTTCTGTCAATCAGCTTAGTGATTAAATTTAGCTAAGCCTTTATCTATACTTCTTTCCTCTTATTCTTCTTACTTTTCTATTAGACTTCTTCCTTGGTTGAAATAGTTGAACTATTTTAAATAATTGTTAAATTGTTAAATCAAATATAAGTCCATTGTGGTAACACATGAATAATTTCTGATTCATTTTCACCTTCTTGTATAGGTTGAAAACAAAGGGCCCTGGCAGAAGTCCCTGCCCCATCACACAGTATTTTCTCATGATTTTTCAGAGCATCTATGAGTCACTTAAGTTTATTTCTTGTCATCATGAATCCATCCTTTGTTTGCATGTGAAACATTTCAAGTGTTTCAGGGAATGATCCACCAGAAAGATAAAGAAGCCATTAGGCATTTTTTTCTCATCATGTGCTTTTTCTATTTATCTATTCACAGCTTCACCTATTTTAAGTCAGCAAACACAATTATACTATACACAAATTCTAAAAAAAAGTTTTGTTGTTGAACACTGCTCAAAATCAATTTGCATAACCCATTCTGTTTAGCTATGTCCATTGTGAGATTGTTAGTTTTTTGATCATTAACTAAAGACTCTTAACACAGAAAATATTCATCAGATACTTGATGGTATACTCAAGAAAATGCCAAATTTATTTCAACTATATTCTACCTCTATGGTTCTGTGGCCTCCTGTCTACTTTACTGTCTGCCTAGGAGGTCTCCTGATCAACGGTCACTACATCTTGCTAACTAAAGCAAAATCACTGGTTTATTTTTAAGATATGCTATTATATTTTCTTGCTACCTAGTTTGACAGACTCTTTATTTTTTTGCTTTAGCTTTCAGCATTGCCCAGGTGTGTGTGTGTGTGTGTGTGTGTGTGTGTGTGTGTGTGTGTGTGTGTGTGTACATGTGTGTATATTAGGGGATCTTAGTATATTACCTGTATTTGTCTTGGCATTCTGGGCTCTAGCCATGCTCTTGTATCAGCCTTTTCTGTAGCTGGAACTGTGTGCTACTGAACTACAATTATCTCCTAACTATAGTTAGTTCTTGACATTCATCTAGGAAATCAGAACAATTGAAACTCACACAGTGATGGTCTTTTCTGGGTGAATCCTAGAATAGTGTGGTGGTTTGAATAAAAATAGCCCCATAGACTCATATATTGGAATGCTTAGTCATCAGAGACTGGCACTACTTTAGAAGGATTAGGAGGCCTCTCCTTGTTGGAGTAGGTGTGGCATTTTGGGAGGAAGTGTTTCATTGGGGAGTGGGTTTTGAGGTTTCAAAAGCACAAGCTTTCTTTTCCTGCTGCCTGAAGATACAGATGTAGAACTTTCAGATATTCTCCTGCACCATATCTGCCTGTCATTCTGGCCTTCCATCATGGTGATGATATATCAAACCTCTGAAACCATAAGCAAGCCCAAATTAAAGCCTTTCTTCTATAAGAGATGCTGAAGTCCTAGTGTCTCTTCACAGCAATATAAAAGTGTGTAAGAGAATTTATTATAGAAGAGTATCTAAGACAAAGAGTAATACCCAATTTTCTATATGTATTTTACATGTTCAATATGAAAACAATCAGATGAAGAAGGGGTATTTACACATACAGGATAAACACTGTATATCCTGTATGTGGCTTCATTCTTCCATGGACCCATTCTTTTGATAAAGATTTATCTTTCATTTGTTTTGAATCTCCTTTATGCTTTGTGGGAGCCCACAAAGGTTTCCTAGTTAGATCTGAGCTTGCATAGCAGGGCTGCATTAGGGGATGGCTTGACCATGTGCATGGTTACCAGGTGTCTGAGATGGTCTGCACTTGGCTATGCTGAGGGGAGGTCTTTTGCTCCACCCCTTGGCATTCCTTTAAACCCTTTGGCAAAGACAGTCAGGGCTTTATGGATTAGGATCCAGGCCCTACCAAGGCTATCCTGTGTTTTCTGTCTTTCTCTCTCTCTAGCTATATTTCTAATATTTCCTTCTGCTCCTGCTCAAGAGTAAGTACCCGGGGGAAAAGTGAGGGTGGCATGGTCTCCCACAGATGGCACCAGTAAACAGGGACAAAGACAAAGACAAAAAGAAAAAACTGAAACCTGAGTACTTGGTGAAAGTGGGAGTTTGTTCCCTGCCAGAAAGCAGTTGAACCAGTTGGGTTTTGTAGTGAAAAAAGATAAATGAGGCGGGCGTGGGGGGTATCCTTGGGAAAAAAAGAAAAAAAGGGATGGAAAGTGTGTCCTAAGAAGGCTACAGTGTAGACTTCTATCAATCTCTCTCTCTCTCTCTCTCTCTCTCTCTCTCTCTCTCTCTCTCTCTCTCTCTCTCTCTCTCAATTCTATGAAAAATAAGGAAGGTAGAGCGTGGAAATATAGCATAGGAAAAACTTAGAAAAGTAAAATGTAGGAATATAGCTTAAAGTAAAACTTAGAATAAGATAAGCAACAAGACAGGGAATCCATATCCTTAATTTTTCCAGCTACGGGGCTAGGAACGCAAGCTGGGAAAAACCAGAGGGGGAAAAAACAGGCAGAAAAAAGGTTCCTATGGAATCTTTTGGTCTGGGGACAGCTAAAACACTAAGTCCAAGCAGTAGAGGAAAGAGATTTCCCATGCAGCGGATTCGGATGAAACAAAAACCCTCTGCTCCATCAGCAGTGCCTGAGAAAACTTATACAACACCATACTAACAGAATTAGTTTCCTCTTGGCCGTTGAAGCCTAAGTTTAGCGAACAGTTTTGAGAAAAACATAGTGGTCTTTCCCTTTCAACAACTGAAAGCTTTCTTTGGAAAAACTTAGCAATCTCTCTCTCTCTAAAAAGCCTTTCAGATCTTTGCTTCTCAGATTCTTTTTCTGTAAGGGCATAATTAGATTCACCTCGAGACGTCAGTGTGGGAGAATCACCTGTAATGGCTTTAGAAGCAATAACCTTGGAATATGGCAAATCCTCTCTCTTAGGAAAAACAGCAGCTAGAAGTTCCCTGTGGTTATAGCCTAGCAAGAAAGTGCAGGTAGAAAGCTGAGGCAGGGACAGCCTCCCCCAGGGTGGAAGCCCCAATGGTGGTAAAAAGCTTGGTTCAAACCTCCAGTGCTGAAAGCAGAAATTTGAGAGACCATGCAGGCAGAAAGAGAAGTGGTGAAACCGAAAGGCATTATGGGAAAAGTAATTTGTAGTATCATGCCACTATAGGGAAATGCAGCTTGGGAAATGAAGTCTGAAAAAATAGTGATGCTATAGAGAAAAGCATCCTGGGAAATGTAGTGCATAGGAGCAAGACAGCATAAGCAAACTGCTGGTGTGGAGAAAAGGCAGATAAACTGGGACACAAACTTTCAAACATTGAGCATAAAACATTACTTTTTTCCAAGCACTGCTAAAAAGCCTGGTTATACCTCCCAAAAAATCAAACAGGTGATCAAAAGCTTGCCTCTCAGGAGACATTTAAAATAATAATACCGTTTGTCAACAAGCCGCTTTAAAATCCTTAAGAAACCAAGGGAAAGTGGTTCGTACACTGGAAAATTGCATTGTAGATGGAGATCAAGCTCCAGAAAATCTAGCTGTCTTACAAAAAGTTGAAAAGCTACAACTACAAGTACAGCGGTTAGAGTATGTCACAGCTATATAGTAAAATTGGCATCAGGAGTTGAGAAGCTAAGTGAAAATACTAAATCATGAAAATGTTCTTCCTCAAAATACGTCTATGTTCTTGACTCCTTTGAAATAGTAGCAGTTTGGGTTAACAAATAACCTTGCCAGAAATATTGGGCTAATAAAAATCTATCAGAAACATCAGCATTGTTAAAAGAACTCATGGTAAATACAGCTTTAAAAAAAATGAAGCAGGGGGAAAATTGAGAGTTTGGTAAGGAACATGGAACAGAGGAAAGTCGGCACCAATGACGTTCCTATAGAGGAACTGGAGTGAAAGTGGCTGAATTAGTGTTTCTGACATTAAAGTTCCATCTCGCAGTTCTGGGGAAGGCAGGAGACTTAGAGAGACCTCAGACTGCTTAGGAGTTTGGGACAAAGGTTTTGTCACTAACACAAACTGAAAGTGGAGCTCAGAGCTGCACTGCTTTTGACCAGCTGCAGATCCATACAAACTCCTTTGAGAAAGTGCCTTATATTGCCTAATAATTGCGCAGAGTGTTTTTTTATATGGTAGTCTTGCCCTAAAGCAGGGTTTGTTGTTGTTGTTGTTGTTGTTGTTGTTGTTTTATGGTAACTGGGTGAAGTTAGCAATGGTGGTCTGAATTGTGGCCATCAGTGGAGCTACAATAAGCTTGGGAAATACAACAGTACCTAACTAAGAAGCCATCTACCACAGGGTACTTCTCTGCCAGTTCCAGAACAGCTGAGAGAAACTTGTGGGAAAAGTGACTGGGGAAAAATAATTTTATACCAAGGATTACAGCCTTAGCTACAACACTATATTATACAAAGCAGGGCCGTGAAGTCACTTAGAAATACATTAAATTTTCAAGGCAAATAGTCTAGCAGGGGAACCTGCTGAATGATGCAGGTTTGGAAGCCCACTCCAACTTTGACAATCATGGGAAATTGACTGTTGTAGAATTGTTATCTGAGCAATTCAGAAACAGAATGCCCTTAGGAGGTTTTTCTTCTCATCCTCTTTTCTTCCTTTTTGGGCTTGCTATAAACTGAGATAGCTCTTAATAGAGTTTTTATAAAAGACCTGGGATACATAAAGTACTGTTTAGCAGCATCACTATTTCTATTTTCTAAATGAAGTTCAGAAAGAAAATTGCTTTCTGTCTTATTGGAAGATAATGTAACATCTTTTCTAAATCTCTTCTAGGTGATAAGAAATCTTTTAAGTGTTTTCTAAGTTAGATATTTGCTAAGGTAGTCCTATAGAATGTCCTTAAGAACATAAGCTCAAAAGAAATATAAATAAGTATATGTTGAATTATGTTTGTGAAAAGTGTAAATGTTGAATGTGAGTCTAAATGCTAAATGTAAGATAGCAAAAAAGTGTAAATATGTAAAGAGTTAATAGTTCAATTAAGAGAGTTGTAAGTATATATGGTGATGTTTCTACCAGAATTATGCTGAGGTTAATGAACCAGAGTTTGGTAAAAACCTAAGGGAATCTTTAAGTTGGATGTAGTCTATTGGATGCAGTTTGCATCAAGAGTTTATTGATTTAAAAAGGACTTGGCACAGTTAACACTGTGCTGTTATAGACATCTTAAGACCCATTCCAAAAACAGATATGCCATCTTTATCATCCTCTACTCCTGTACCAGGAGGTGTGGAAGCTATGGAGATTGCTGTGGTGGTTGTAAGCTCAATAGAAACTTGGGCCAGAGCTGAGTTAAGCTCATTACTCCCTCCTACCAGAGGCTGAAAGTCAATGATGGGCAACTTTCTCTTGATAGCTTTCAGCCTAAAACAGAATGCTTGATGAAAAACAATCCTCAGTCTATCAGGCCTGAGGGGCTGTTTATAAAATAAAGAAGAGGGGCTTGTGGGAGTCCACAAAGGTTTCCTAGTTAGATCTGAGCTTGCTTTACATAGCAGGGCTGCATTAGGGGATGGCTTGACCACGTGCATAGTCACCAGGTGTCTGAGATGGTCTGCACTTGGCTGTGCTGAGGGGAGGTCTTTTGCTCCACCCCTTGGCATTCCTTTTCAAAAGCCCTTTGGCAAAGACAGTCAGGGCTTGATGGATTAGGATCCAGGCCTCCCAAGGCTATCCTGTGTTTTCTGTCTTTCTCTCTCTCTCTAGCTATATTTCGACCTAATATTTCCTTCTGCTCCTGCTTGAGTACCCTGGGGAAAAGTGGGGGTGGAATGACCCCCCACAATGTTTGTGAGGTTAACATATTTATAAGAGTCAAATGAGGTTAACATATTTATGAGACTCAAAGATGACCTTAGAGATGGAGTTTTGGAATGCATCACCAGACTGGATACTGAGAGAGATGCTATTAATTGACAACAAATATCCAAGTACAGAATCAGTAAACCTTCAGAGGCCAGTGTGGAGCTATACTTTTCAATATCCATCATGTGCTGACAAATAGTGATTTGGTGCTAATCAGACTTTTCTGAATCCCAAGCTTGATAATTTTCACCATATTTCTTTTTTTTATTTTTTTATTCATTTTACATACCAACCTGAGATCTCTCTCTCATCCCTCCTCCCGCTGCCCCCACCATCCCCCACCCCTCATTCCTTCCTCCAAAAGGGTAAGTTCTCCTGGGGGGGGGGGGGCAGCTAAGCCTGGTATATTCAGATAAGGCAGGACCAAGCCCCTCCCCACTCTATCAAGAGTGAGCAAGGTGTTCAACCCTAGGTAATGGGATCCAGAAAGCCAGCTCATGCACCAGGGATAGATCCTGTGATCCCACTGCCAGGGGCCCTTCAGACAAGACCCAGCTACACAACTGTCTCCAGTAGCATAGGATACAGTCTGGTCCCATGCAGGTTCTACAGCTGTCGGTCTAAAGTTCTCGAGTTCCTTTGAGCTTGGTTCAGTTGTCTCTGCAGATTTTCCCATCATGATCTTGACCCCCCCTCTCCCCCCTTTGCTCATAGAATCTCTCTTCCCTTTCTGTGACTGGACTCCCAGAGCTTGGCCTGGTGCTTGGCTGTGGATCTCTGCATCTGCTTCCATCAGTACTGGATGAAGGCTCTGTGATGACAGTTATGGTATTCACCAATCTGATTTCCAGGGTAGGCCATGCTTTTTTTAAACACAGCCTTTTGTTTTGTTTTTCTCAAAGAAATATTTAGATAAACAAATGACTGAGAATTATGAAGATTACAAATTAGAATAACAGAAGTCTGGCCACAATTGCCAGCATTAAGCATTAAAGGGCAGTTTTTCCCTCCAGCACTTTTTCTTTCATTTATCCATCACAGAGCACAGATTTCATTGCAGATGGCTGTAGCAGAGTACATTTGGCCCAATTTAGAGTATAAATTTTAACCAACTTTAGCTCATAGTTCAGCATTGTTATATGGAAACTTCTCTATTGATTTAAGAACAACACTTTGCAATCTATAATTGTTTTCTGATATTACTAGCAAAATATATAATATATAATGGATCATTACCATATTTTCAGTATTTAGTTCATATGCTCTAAATAAACAATAAATACATAATAGTTTGAACTTTATCTGTCAAATAAAATTTTATACAAATTGAATGTTGTATAGCTTATATTATCAGAGTGGCTTTTTATTTATTTTCTGTTTGGCTCATTTTACAGATAATACTGTGAGACTCAAACAAACTAATTAAAATGAGGTCACATAAGGTTAGAAATCTTGCTGTCACAATCATGTTTCTACACAGCTTTTGGGACAGCCAGAATGACAAAAAAGGACAAAGAACATGAGGTCTTATGAATAACTCAACCATCATCATCTTTTAAAATACTGCAAAGTTCTGTTTTCAGGAAGAAATGCTAGGGAAGACTAAGGTATTTGGTGGGAGCAGAGATAATAGAATTGTTCCTAATGGGGAAAAAATGTATGACATTTTCTTTGGTGTCAAACAGAGGGAAGGAGAAATGTTAATGATTATATTTACTATTTCTGTCTTCCTTCAACTGGAACAAGAGTACTGGCTTAGCCCAATTTAGGCTGTTAATATAGTGACAAAATATGCCATTGTATATGATTATAATTCTATTAATAAAATATTATTAATCAATATCTTGCAGTCCCAAGAGGAATATAATTAGCTTTTCTTGGGATTCAAAGTCATGTTCCTCCTGGTATTGTTATACACTTGATAGAAATAAAGGAAAAAACATTAGAATGGAACTTGAAATATCTGTATGGCTTTATATAATACATTCTATTTTACATTTAAACACTATTATTTATTTATTAATTTTGAGAGGGTAATGCATGAGCACTGTCTTTATAACATTTCCAGCCACACTTCCCAAGTTGGATACTGCTGTGTCCTGTCTACTACTCTCTCCTAACTAATGACCTCTTCTTTTTTAATTATTATTTTATATATGCATGTGTGTGTTTGTGCATCTGTGCATGCATGCATACCTGTATATAGAAATACAATGTGCTGAGTCCATTTAGTGTTGTTCATAGGTTTATGTTTATGGTTGACCACCTGGGATTGCATAACCTATTAGAAAACTTGTCCCTGGAGAAGACTAATTCTCCCTCTCTCAGCAGATAATAATTGCATGTAGCTCTTCATCTATGAGTAGGGCTTTTTGAAATTTTCCTCACCCACATTATTAGCATGTCAGTCAATGTTGTTCTTGCCCTTGTCTCGTTTGGGAAACCATATCATGGATATAACTCCCTGTGATACACAAAAGACACTACACCATAATGGTTGTACTGATCCTCTCATCTCACACTGTTTCTATCCCCTTCTCTGTGAAGGTCCCTGATTCTAGGTGGAGGAGTTAGGCTGTAGATGTATCAACTGGGTTTGAACAGTCCGAGGTCAGTCATTCTATGCATTTTGAATAGTTATAGATTTCTGTAATGGTCTCTGTCTACTGCAAAAATAAGCTTCTTTGATGAGTGGTGAAGGCTACAATTATATATATATATATATATATATATATATATATATATATATACTTAGAATGCATTTGGGAATTATACAAGTTCATGAATGTGTCAGTAGTGGACTCTCTTTTATGGACTATAATCTCACTAAGTGAAATATAAGAGCATGAAATCATACATATATGAATGTATATATATATATATATGGGGTAATAATGTAATATTTCAATATATACATTGATGGTATGATTATTAAATAGGTTTAAATATCTAGGGGAAAAAGTCAATAAAACAAATGACAGCTCAAAATGATGAGTAAGGGGGACAATTATTCAATGCTGGTAGAAATGGAAACTTGTGTTTCCACTATGGAAATCAGTGTAAAGTTTCTTCAAGAAGCTGGAAATTAGTCTACTTGAAGATCCAGTTATACCACTCTTGAGAAAATATACTAAGGATGCTTCATTCTACTACAGAGACACTTGTTCAACCATGTCCATTGTTGTTGTATACATAATAGTCAGAAACTGGAAACAACCTAGATGTCTATCAAAAGATGAAAGGCTAAAGAACATGTGGTATGATTATGCAGTGTAATGTAACTCAGTATTAAAAAATGAAATTATCTTATAAATTATTGGAGCAAGAAAAAAATAATCTGGAATAAGCTACCTTAGACCCAGAAAGACGAATTTGCTATATATTCACTTATTTGTGACTATTATCTCTTAAGTCATTGATAGCAAGCTGAAATCCATACAATCACAGAAGATAGATATTGAGTAAAAGACTAGGTGGGAATGACAGATCTCCTTAGGTAGGGAAAATAAATAGTAATAGATGGTTGAAAGGGAAGACTGGAATAGGAGGATCTGACTGGGGAGGAGAAGGGAAGAGTGGGGTGAGGGAGGTAATACAGTGAGGGATAACTAAGGGCCACTTGAGGGTCATATGGAAACCCAACACATTAGAAGCTTACTAAAGTATACAAATCCATAAAAGCCATCTAAATGAATTTCCAAATAACAGGTGAGATATGGCCCCAACTGGATCGCTCTCATCCTCAAATGAAGCCTCAGTTATTGGGAACAGGTTACATATAATTGAGTTATTGGTCAAATGGAATGCCATGGAAACCTCCAAATAAACCATGCTAATACCAAGGCTATTGGTTGCTCTACACAAACCAATGGCAAGGCACTATTTCTAAAATCAACACCTACACAACTCATTGAGCATGGAGAAGTCAAACCTACCTAGAAGAAGAAGGCACCTACCTAGAGCCTTCACCTCTACTGACTATTCAAGGTACTGGTAGTATTTTGCTCCTGACCAAAGGAAAAAGGTAAATACCAGCACATCTACAAAGCCTTTGATCTACAATGATGATTTGCCTGCAAGAGGTACTAGCTCAATAATGTTGCAAAACTTGTGGGAATAATCAACCAATATCTGATTAGATTTAAATCCCATTCCATGAGATGGAACCCCTCCCTGAAAGTGCTGGGTTGGCCAAGAACCTGAGACTAGATAGGTCATGGACCTAATGGAAAACCAGATACTACTGTTTTGTTAAGGGAATATAACAATAAAATGACACCTAATGACATTCTGCTATACTCTTAGATCAGTGTCAGTGCTCAGCCATTATCAGAGAAGCTTCCTCCTGCACCAGATGGGAACAAATACCCAGACCCACAGCCAGACATTATGCAGAGAGTGAGAGACCATGGAACACTCAGTCCTAAATGAGATATCTCCACTACATTCCTCCCCTCAGGGCTCAGGGAACTCTGAGGAAGCAGAAAGAGTGTAAGATTCAGAGGATATGGAAGACACCAAGGAAACAAGATCCTCTAAATCACAGCTGTACTGACTCACATATGAACTAACTGAAACTGTGGCAGCATGAACAGAGCCTGCACAAGTTTACACCAGATGGGGTCCCAGTGCCCAGCAGAGAAGCGAACATAATCCCCCACCCTGAATTCAGAACTTATCTCTAATTGATAGCTTCTCACAAATGAAAATTTACTTTTCTCCAATGGAATATTATTGGGGGAAACAAACTATCATAAAGGCAGGCCACATAAAACAAACTCAATGGCAAAATAATAAATAAATATTTAGTTCCTTAATTGCTTATGATAAAATTATTCAAATTCTTGTTTCTATTTCTTTAACATTCATACTGCACCCTACTTTCCAACAGTGCATCAAAACTTGTTCTTATTTCTTTTTAACAATAACCCCAGAAGAGGAGGGTAGGACTTACTCTCCCACCCTCAAGGCCAGCTCACCCACACCCCTGAAAACAGGGTCAGCTGTGTGGTGCTGCCCAGGCAAGGTGCAGCAACTGCTCTCCTAAGTGCTTCAGCCGGGGAGGAACAAGGCCATCCCTCCCTAGTGTTGCATCCACTGAGGGGTGGGACCAACTCTGTGCAGCCCTATCCTTTAGGCCTTTGTTGGTATCAGGAACCATGAACATCAACACAGGTTGCAGCTGCTACAGGGCCATGGACACAAACATAGGCCTTGGCACAGCCCTGGCCCACACATCGCCATGGCCCCAGGTGGCAAACAAGCTACCCACCTCAGCCCACTCTTCACTACTTTCTCTGTCCTCAGGACATGAACCATCTGTCTCTCTCTTTCTCCCATACCGCACCATACATTTGCTCACCATGGTAGTGCCATCTGCCTAGAGGGGGCGGGCTTGTATATTCTACTTGGTGCCTGGGGCATGATGCCCCAGATACTCATGTGAGTCTCTTTGTCCCATCATCTACACTTCTTCTGTTTAATTTCCTCAGCCAAAATATGATAGGAACATATTTTATAATTTGCTAAACTGTGTATCTCTGTGTTTTAGTAAATTTGAACATCTGTAACTTAGAATGAAAAGCATTCTTCTTGAATGTATAACATAATGGGGGGAAAGTGTAAGCCTTAATGTTATTGTCCTCCATCAAATGACACCTCATCCTACTCATCAAGTTTTATATTTCTCAAGCAACAACCATCATCTGCTGCTTTACATGAAAATAACTTTGCTAGTTCTGTCTTTTTTAAAGGATGTAAACATCATTTAAAATATTACTGAAAATACAAGATGGAGAGAGAGAGAGAGAGAGAGAGAGAGAGAGAGAGAGAGAGAGAGAGAGAGAAGAAGAAGAAGAAGAAGAAGAAGAAGAAGAAGAAGAAGAAGAAGAAGAAGAAGAAGAAGAAGAAGAAGAAGAAGGAGAAGAAGAAGAAGAGTGACTGGAATAAGCTTGAATAATTTTTTTTTTAATTTGGAGTTATAATTACATCATTACACCTTCTCTTTCTTCTCTCCAGGCATTACCATTAGCCCCTTCTTTGCTCTTTTTAAAATTCATGGTCTCTTTTCTCCTTAGTTGCTGTCATATACATCATGAGTTTGTATATAAATACACAATAAATATATAAATACAACCTGGGTAAGTATCATGCTATTTGTATAATTTTCAGAGATGCTCATTGGTATGGGATAACCAACTGGTGTACTGTTTTTCCCAATGCCAGCATTCCTTAGTGGCTTGTACTTCTTCCACAGGGTTGAGGTTTGTGAGCTTTCCTCTATCCGAACTGAAAAGGTTTTTAGTATAAGAGAATACTGTGAAACAGAAATGGAGATATTCAAATGTAAGGAAAATGATGGAATGATAGTAGGAAAAACTGCTTTCATTTGCTTCTGCTTAAGTGTTTAATTTTTTGATTATTCTGTTAACCATCTTCCTTTCTCATATACTGGCTTTCACCGTGATCACCTGGCTTCTGGAAAGAAAATAATATCTGTGGCCCTGTACTGTGTGGAGTCTGGGGCTTCCGTGCAGAGTCAGCTCTGCCGCCACCCTTGCCACCACAAACCCTGCCTGCAGACGATATTCACCACTGAACTTACCAGTGCCAGTGTCCCTGTTACCATAATTTTCTTGGTGGATCTAGTGAATGGATGTCTCTGGGAATTTAACAGAACATAATCTTTGAGTTGTCTTGATTCAGGCATGATATTTTTTTTTTTTTCTACGCAAAATCAGTTTTCCGAGTTGCTTTAAATGGAAATCTGGTACTTTGACCCAATGTAACCCAGATATTTCCTTTTTGGTCAGTGTGGTCAATTTCATTTCTCTTGGCTTCTGAAGCCAGCCTATTATTTTCCTTTTTGGGAAAGTGCTCCCAAGTCCTAGAACTCTATCCTTCCTTCCTCCAGATGGAATAGCATGAATTCTAATCTCAAGGAGTCTACACTGTTTTTGCTGGTCCAATTTGCTAGTTAATTCTTGTGCCTCCTTTGAAATGTGAATGTTCAACTTAAAAAGAATTGCAAACCCAGTTCTTTCCCATTTGCAATTCTGTTTCCGTTGACTGGCTACTTTTTCCTTATTTATTTTAGGCCTGCACCTACTGAAATGCTAATGACCAGTTTTCTTCAGCATATCTGTAATGCATCTTTCTTTGGATGCATTACAAATAATGACATGGAGACTTTTTATTGATTATGAAAGATTGGCCTTCAACTAGCTCTTAAAACTTAAATTAACCCTTTTATACTAATCTACATTCTGCCATGTGGTTCGTTACCGCTCCTCAGTACCATATTTCCAACTTCCTCCCTGTCTGTCTGGTGAATCCATCAGCTCAGATTATTTCCCAGAGATCCTATCTCTCCCGGAAGTCCTGTCTATTCTTTCTTGCCTAGCTATTGGCCATTCAGCTCTTTATTAAACCAATTGGAAGGTTCCTTAGGCAAATGAGAAAGGACATCTTTACACAGCATACAAAGAGATTGTGTCAACACATATCATATGGTTAAATGTTTTACATAGCTAGTTTACCTCTTCCAGATAAGGTCTTCCTTTTTTTTTTTTTGGTTTTTTTCTAGACAGGGTTTCTCTGTGTAGTTTTGTGCCTTTCCTGGAACTCACTTTGTAGACCAGGCTGGCCTCGAACTCACAGAGATCCACCTGCCTCTGCCTCCCAAGTGCTGGGATTAAAGGCGTGCGCCACCACTGCTCAGCCAGATTTTCATTTTTTTTTAAATTACCAACTGTATGGCCTATGGCAGGCTTCTTGCTAGCTAGCTCTTTCATCTTAAATTAACCCATTTCTATTTATCTACGTATCACCATGTGTTCTGTGGCTTTACCTGCATCCCATTACATGTTGCTCCTTGGATGGTAGTTCTATGTCTTCCCCCAATCTCCTTTCTCCTCTCATTATCTCTCTTTGATTTTCCCACCTGGCTCCATCCTACCCTGCCATAGGCCAATGCAGCTTTATTTACTAACCAATGGGAAAAACATATATTTACAATGTACAGAAAGACATCCACAGTAAGGTTGCAAGGGCAGAGGGTGGATACAAAGATACAGGAAATGAATGGAATCAAGATGCATGATGTGAAAGACACAAAAATAAGTAAAAAGACAGTTTAAAAAAAAAACAAATACCAGAAATAAAAGAATCAATGAATTAAATAAAATAGCACATTATTAATGCACCAGAGAAAGGAAAAGAGTTCAAGGACTGGAAATCAAGGCCAAATAAAAACTATATTTAGATAAAAAGGAATAAAAGGGGGAGAAAACATGGCCACAATTTCTAAGAATCCAGGAACATTATCAGAAGAGCAAACTTAAGACAGATTTTCTTTTCTTTTCTTTTCTTTTCTTTTTTTTAACCTTTCTTAAGGGTACTGGATGCTAAAATCCAGCTAATTCAGAGTTTGGAGATAATAAATCTGTGTGGATCATTAACTTGTGTAACTTGAATTACACTATTCTGGAACACTGAGATTACCATGCATACCATATGAGTTTAGCTAACTCTTTGAACATCTACCATGCATTCATTATAGTTTAAGCCAGGTAATTAAGAACAGTTGGGAACATATGTTACCTTCCATCTGGGAATTACATCTTCCAATTTGAACCAAAGGTAAGTTGACAAAAATATGACCCAAAGCGAGTCCAGTTATGCCACATTCCCAAAACAAAAATGCCAATAGTGAAGATGCTGACATCCACAGCCCTGGTCAGGATTTGATCTCACAAGGAGGAACAAATATATTCCCACAAAGAAACTCTGCTCTATGTATTTGGATAATGTTCCCAACTCTGTGGCCTTTGAGTTCCATTTTTTGGAGACTTTTGGGTAAATTATGTGTATTTTCTTGTGATATTTGCAACAAAATTTATTGATTTATAGTCTAGCTTTTAATACTATGTTTTTATCTTTTTAACTGTCTCTGTAGGAAGAAAACAAGAAAAATTTAGCTGTATAACATTTTCAGACAAAGCCATTCATTTTTCACTGAGTAGAGATTTTTGAACATTTATCAAAATGATATTAGTTTTCAACTATGAACAAAGGTACACAGCTATCTATGAATTTATCTTTCCAAAATTACAATTATTCCTAGTACTTTGAAAATGGTTGTATGTTCAAAGTATGGGTTTCAAGAACAATTATTTCCCAGTATATATTTTATATAATAATACTAAAATATGTAAAATTAAGTGCACACATAACTTTCACAATTTTTCAATCATATTTCAGTTTTTTTGTATTTTTGTGGTGATAGCTAATTTGTTTTATTACCTTAGCTTGCAAAGGCCCTGGTGTCTGAAGGCAACAACCAAACACAACAAAAACCCTACTGTTAATTTAAATGATGTTACCATCAATTATGCCATGCACAGAACTTTAAGATTTACAGTTATGATATATATATAGAAAAACATATTTGTATATGAAAAACATATATATATATATATATGAGAGCAAATACAGTGTCTTAAAATTGTTAAAGAAAGAAAGTAGTTGGTTTGTTAAATCCTTTCAATGCACACAGAGTGTTATCACTATACAAAACTGAGACTACGTACACACTACTGCAGCATTCTGTTAAATTCTGTTGTAGCGGGTTTTATTTTCAATACTGTTTATCTTCAAGTAAGCAAGTAAGATGAAATTCATATACTTATAGGTAATACATTATTAAATACTTTATATTCAAAACTGTTTTCTCCATCCTTCACTTTTGAAAAATGGCTTCTGGAAGAAAGTGACTTGAGGCAGAAAATGGCTTATGAACTAAACATGAGTTAAATTTGAACTGAACCTCTGATTTCCCGGATTCTGATTCTTTTTAATAGCCCAAGGAAATTCAATTAACCCAACCCTCAGAATCTAATTATGCTCATTGTTTCAAATTGACACTCACTTTTATCCTTTCATTCATTAAACATTTGCTAAATTTCTATAATTGAATGTCTTTACAAACCCAAAAAAAAAAAAAAAAACACATTGCAGAAAAAGCTTTCTGGAAATACTTCCACTTAACTTCCAAGTTTATACATTTATTATTTCTCCCATATGCATTTGCTGTCTTGCTGTAGCTCTATAGATCATTGCCACTCATTGAAGCAAATGTCACTCTAGATCATGCTTAAAACTGACATATCCTAACTTCCTCATGAAAGATTCTATTAGAAATAACAGAAAGGTGATTTTATAAAAAGAAGATATAGAGTACAATGTCAATTATTATCAGTGGAGTATAATAGGACAAGTGCCCCTGATATTCTGGTATCTAAGATATTCTACATGTCTTACAATTTTTCTTATAGTTGATATTGTGATAGCAACCATCATTATAGTTGGTGATCAGAAATGCATTATACATTTTATTTTGTTAAATATTCCAGTTCAATATATCTCATCACAAAAGATTTTTTTTCTGTTACGCTCAGGTGCTTGGGGGAAGAAAGTATACAAAATTAGAAGCAAAATGTCAGGAAGCTAGTCATGTCATTTCCTTCAGCTGGACAGGTTCTGATCAAGACTCTTTAATGAGAATGTGGCTCAGTGGTAGAGGATTTCCTACCATGTGTGATGCCATGGGTTCAATACCAGTTCCTTCAAGTAGATAAATGGGACCTTAAGAAATGCTTAATCATAGATCTGTTTGAACATTGGATTGAAAATGTCTATTAAACCCTGCTGGTGTCATAAGTGGGTTCACAACTTTCACAATTGATTCTTTTTGTTAACTTGGCACAAGATACAATTATCTGGGAAGAAAAAAACCTCAATTTAGAGAAGGTCTCTATCAGATAGTCTGGGGGTAAGTCTATAAGACATTTTATTGATATTAATGATTGATGCAGGAGTTTCCTGTCAAGTGGAGATGGTGCTAGCCTGGGTGGTGGTTCTGAGTTCTATAAGAAAGCAGACAGAGAAAGCCATGGAGAATAAACCAGTATGCAGCATTTTTCTATGGTCTCTTCCTGCCCTGACTTTCCTTCATGTGAGCTATAAGGTAAAATAAACACTTTCCTCCATAAATTGCTTTTGGTCATGGTTATCACAAGAATAGAAAGCAAATTAATACAAGTAGAGGTGGTAATTTCTATGTTCTTTGAGTCTATCAGTAGCAAGTAACTTATCAATTAGAGTAAAGTCTCCAGAGTTCCTCCTCTGTCTGTGCCTGATTACTAATGGCCCATTCTTCTGCCGACCCAGTACATGAATCTGCAGATACTGTGAGTTTATGAATGCATTGGCTGTGTTTTGCCTAAAAAATGACATTTTGTAGCCTTTTCTCATATCTTCTATTTCTAACATTCTTTCATTCCCTCTTCTGCAGTATTTCTTGAAACTTAGAGGAGATGGTCTAAAGGTCTTGCTTAAGGCTGAGAATTTATCCATCACTATTCTCAGTATCTTGTGCAGCCATACATTATTTCATTCTCTGTTGTTCACTGGAAAGAGAGGCTTCTTTGATCAAGGTTGATGATAAATTTTGCTTACATGTAAACATGACATGTAAAGAAGGCAATTTGACATTACATCAACTTAGTTAAATATCAGTATTCATTTCCTCAAAAGCATAGACTCATTCTTGTGGAGCAGACGGAAAACAAATCAGAGACTAGTTGGTTATTCCATGTCATACTCCCTTTACTGAATATGTAGACACATTGTACCTGGAAGCTTTGTCTTGTGGATACACAGCCTGCAAATATTGTTATATGCTCTCTATTCTACTATCTCTCATCCCCTAAGGCTTTCTTCTCCAAATGACTTCTGTTTTCCTAGCTTCTAGTGATACTCCAAGTTAAGCACACAAGTCAGAGTCAGTGCTATGATCCACAAACAGCAGAGAACATATCTGTTTGGATTACTTTACTAAATATAATTTATTCAAGGCAACCCACTTGTCTGTAAATTTTGTAACTTTATTATTCCTTACAGGGAAATAAGATTTCATGGTGATATTAATCAACCTAAATGCCTATCAACTTTTTAATAATAATTAAAATATGTGGTGGTTTGGAAGAAAATGGACCCCAAGGAGAGTGGCCACTATTAGGAGGTGTGGCCTTGTTGGAGTAGGTGTGGTCTTGTTGGAGGTAGAGCGTCATTGTGGAAGTGAGCTTTGAGGTCTCATATGTGCACAAGTCATGCCTAGTAAGATTGAAGACTTCGTGTTGCCTGCACAAGATGTAGAACTCTCAGCTACCTCTACAGAACAATGTCTGACTGCACACTGCCATGTCTCATCATGATGATAATGGACTGATCCTCTGAACTGTAAGCTACCCAATTAAATGTTTTCCTTTATAAGCATTGCTGTGGTTATGGTGTCTCTTCATAGCAATAGAAATCTGCTGGGTGATCTTTCTGTACACTATGAATATATGTTGTTCCCATTGGTTAATAAATAATCTGCTTTGTTAGATATAATTTTACTATATTAAAGTTAAAACCTTCCTTTTTGATTAGATACAAAAGAGGAAATGCTGGGGGATATCTTTCTGTACACTGTGAATATATGTTGTTCCCATTGGTTAATAAATAAATTGCTTTGGCCTATGGCAAGACAGCTTATTTATTAAGCAATGAGAACAACATATATTCACAGTGTACAGAAAGATCCCCCAGCAGAAATCCTAACTAATACAGTACATATATATAATAATTATTATTTTTGATGGTTCATTTTATTTTCCCAAAATAAAGAAAATATTAAACAATTTTCATTACTTATGATACATATAATTTTTTAGAAATTGAAATGTTTTACTGTTATCTTGCATTTTTTTTGTATTCCAATAGCATGGTAGCATTAAAACATATAGTGTTACAATATGTTTTCATTTAAACACATAATCTAGAATACAAAAATGATATGGACATAGAAAAGAGACTGACTGAGAGGAGAAAGGTGGGGGAAGTCTGGAGAAGAGAGAGTGAAAGAGGGTACTTATGATTAAAGTCTGAATTATACCTGTGGGAACAGAGAATATGACCTATTACAATTGTATAACAATAGTATAATAATAATTATATAATGACTGTATAATTGTATAAATAACATATAAATGGAAAAATGAAGCAGCACCTAAAATAAATGAGAAACAAATGTTAATTTACAAGTCATTAAGTTTTATGAGACAATACTTGACTCTTATAAAGTTAGTAAAACTGAGTTTCTGTTCTGATTCCATGAAAGTATTTCTATTAGTACTAAAGGGCTTGTAATATTGGTGGGAGAAACTATAAATTTTGAAAAAAGAAGTATTCTGAGGGTTATTTTAGAGAGAACAGTAGCCACATTAGTCATGGGTAATTTTTAGCCACCTGCCATTCTGGGCTCAAGTTCAAACTGCGCAAACACTTCTCCAAATGATAATTGAATAAAAAAGCTGAACTTAATGAAATGAACAATATTCAAAGATATGGCAAAGGAAATGAGGTGTTTGAATAAAACATCGCTTCTATTATGAACTACTAGACATTCTTTGAAAAATGCTGTTCATCTTTATTTCCAAACAGGATGAGTCACTGGAATTACAGTCTCCTTATAGTTCTGTTATCCTGAGGATTCTGAATCAATACTTGGTCTAGGTGAAGGAAATGAGAGTTTTTTGTTTCTTTGGTTTGGTTTTTTAAAGATTTTATGCATTTTGTAGTCTCATCACTCTGAAGTTTTAATGAATTAAATTTCTTATTGTACTAAGGTCTGTTTTCTATCCTTGTACAAATGTAGTTTTTAATAATACATGTTTTTTTTTTTGTTTTGTTTTTTTTGTTTTGTTTTGTTTTGGTTTTTCGAGACAGGGTTTCTCTGTGTAGCTTTGCGCCTTTCCTGGGACTCACTTGGTAGCCCAGGCTGGCCTCGAACTCACAGAGATCCGCCTGGCTCTGCCTCCCGCGTGCTGGGATTAAAGGCGTGCACCACCACCGCCCGGCTTAATAATACATGTTTTAAAGACTTCCAATTATGATAAACATCTTTCTCCCTCTTAAAAATAATAGATTAACACTAGTAGTAAACTCTGAGAGGTATTTCTAAACTGTTAATAAACAATTAAAACATAAATAATAAAACTGGAAAAATGTTTTTTTGTGTGTGACTTTAAGGAAGAGCAGAAAACAAAAAGACAAAGTATGTTGCACAGCAAGGCACATGGAAATTTCAGTGTCTTGAAGCTGACTTTTTGAAATATGTCTCCGATAGAATCACTGTAAGAACTTATCCCTTTTAACATTAATGACCTCTGGATACTTAAGGATCTTGTAGCTGACATTCAGAATGGCAAATGAGAGGCTAATATTTAACAATTTAATATATATTCAAATTGACATGAAAGCAGGAGAGGTATTCCTGAAAGGGCACATTTAACAGTACAAGAAATGTGGGTGGATTATTAGGAAAACTTCAGTTGTCATTATAAAAGACTAATGGGATCATCTAGGTGGGTCCAGGTTATGTTTTTGTTCTTCAAATGACTTTCCTATGGAACTCAAGAACATACAGAGGATATCCACTTCAGTGTTCCAAGTTTTCTGAACTGTTGAACTGATCTTCAGATAACTTTCAAATCACAGTGAGACTTTTCTGTAATTTCCACATAGATATTGATATGCCATCTTTATCTCACCACACCTCCTTTATTTTCCCTCCAATCAGATCATAAAAGGGCATTTTGTTGTTTTTATTTGCTGTGTGTTTTGTGAGCCCCAGTGATACATACTACAATAAATATTTCTAGGTTGCATTAAAATGAAACATTATGTTCTGTCTTTCAAAATCTCAATTGATCTCATAATAGTAATATATGTTTATATAATAACAGCTTTAATCTTCTAATTCTAGTGCTACTATTCTATAAAAAATATACAACTTAGAAAATTAAATTGTTTGAATCTTATTAAATAACTCAAACTAACTCAGAATTTTTCCTAACAATATAAAAAAATCTTTGCAGGCACTAATGAAACTGTTATCACTGAGATATGGTCTAGATCCTAACCTAGTTCTAAACATGGAATGTTGTAGAAAGCATACAATGTATGTTCAAGACCATAGAAGAATTGAGCTAGAAATAAACAGTGTAAATGAGTTGTAACATACTTTTGGAAATAGCCCATAGTAATAATTAAGAAATAATTGGGAAATATTCATGATTATGAATTGAGATCCATTAATATTAAGTTATTGGTTCTTCCTATCTTGACCTATAGATTCAATCCATTTCCATCATAAGTTTCATCAACTCACATAATCAGATTTGCTAACATGTTACAAACAAAAGACAGTAAATTTTTGGAAACAATATTATTTAATTTAAAAAGTTACTGTTGACAGTAGGCAAGTGGATAATATTAGTGCATGGACAGACACAACTTACCAAAAGTGTACAAGGGACAGGCACATTAATAGGTGGATGGGACAGAAGGCCAGAAGTAGACCTACACAAAGATAAATAACTGATATTGAGCAAAGGAGTCCAGGCTTAACATGGAAAAAAATGTCTTTTAAAAAATTGTAAAAATAAGTCACAATAGACATTGTTAAGACAATGAAAGGCTGCCAGGTGGTGGTGGCACTTTTAATCCCAGCACTTGGGAGGCAGAGCCAGGTGGATCTCTGTGAGTTCAAGGCCAGCCTGGTCTACAGTGTGTGATATAGGAGAGGCACCAAACTACACAGAAAAACCCTGTCTGGGAAAAAAAATTAAAAAACAAAACAAAAAACAGAAAATGAAAAGCCATATTGGGAGAAAATATTTACAAAATGAGTTTCTGATAAAGGTCATGGCTCCAAAATACACAAAGTCTTCTTGAATCTCAGCATTAGAAAAGCAATCCAGAGAAACAATGAGCAGCATATTTTAATTGACTACTACATATATGTCACAAATAAATGCAAGGGAAACTGTTCAATGCATTTAATGCTTTTAAGTACAAATATTGCACATCCAGAAATCATAATAGAAAAAATGGAATGTTGAATAATTATTTAAATCTCAAAGTTCAAAGTCAGCTACTCTATAGTTTTGATTCAAGACACCACAGAGAATTAATTATTATCATTTCAACCTCAGTTATTAGCATCTTTCAAAAGGAAATTATCTTTCATTTCTATTCACTCTCTTAACACTTTTGATCTGAGATCATTTGGACAAAGATCAAAGAATTTGTTCTTTTATTTGGAAAAAAATCCTTTCTGACAACTGTCAAGTATTCTACTGCTTTACCAAGAAAAGTGATGTTCTCATAGGCTTGAGAATCTAAACTTCAAGTCAGAAATAAAGGCTATTATAAATCACAGTACACACCATATGCAGCTTTCTATATTCTCAAGAATGTATCGTGTCCTCTGCCTATATGTTATGGCTGTTAGTTAGCTTGATGTTTTGGGGGGGACTCCTAACAGTGGGAGTTGATATCTCTCTGACTTTTTCGCCTGTTCTTGGGTCCCTTTACTTCTATTGGTTTGCCTTGTCCAGCCTTGATATGAGGGCTTTTGCCTTGCTTTATTGTATCCCCGTTTTGTTGTATTTGGTTGTTGTCTT